>NW_022145595.1:2449993-2775630 GCF_000002235.5 Strongylocentrotus purpuratus
AAGGATTAAGAGTCGAGAACGGTACAACGATTTCTCTTCTTTCTCTAATAATTTAATGAAACGTCAGAGCTTCCGCGCTTCGCGCGGGAAGGGGGTGGGGGCTCTGAATTTGGACAAGGATTAAGAGTCGAAAACGGTACAACGAATCGTCTTCTTTCTCTAATAATTTAATGATACGTCAGAGGTTCCGCGCTTCGCGCGAAAAGGGGTGGGGGACACTGAATTCAGACAAGGATTAAGAGTCGAGAATGGTACAACGAATCGTCTTCCTTCTCTAATAATTAAATGAAATGTCAAAGCTTCCGCGCTTCGTGGGGGGGGGACTGAATTATGGCAAGCATTTAGAGTCGAGAATGGTACAACGAATCGTCTTCTTTCTCTAAAAATTTAATGAAACGTCAAAGCTTCCGCGTTTCCCGCGGGAGGCGGGGGGATCCCCCTCCCTGCACCCACCCCTCTAGGGAGTGCGCTTCGCGTGCTCACTACCGCCCCAAAATGATAAAATCCTGGCTACGCGCTCAGCGAGAGGATAATAGGGACTTTTAGATTTGCGTGGACTGATACGTATGACGTCCTTTCAAGGCAGTGCATTAAAAGGACGTCGATCGTAGCAATCCCCATTGTCTTCGTGCGAATCTAAAAGTCCCTATTAACCCAGGTAGCAAGCCCATGTGGGTGACTTGAAAAAGTTAATAACTTTGGAGGGAGGGGGTGCAACCTGCTACACGCTTCTACCTCTTGGTTGCTTTGATCCATTGCCGAAAATATTTTGGTACCTATCATCCCCCCCCCCCCCCCCCAACCACTGATACAAATCGACACCCCTGATTGCGCCAATCCACTATTGACAATTACAATGTATTTTGCAACATACATCTTTTGACTTGGCAACATATTTACATTCAATGATCATTGCAAAGGTAATTAAAAGCGGCATTTCCCGTGATACCAATTACAAGTACGATACTATAGATATCAGTCAATGCTCAATGTTGAATTGAAGCCATTATTTGAACTAAATGATCCAAATCAAAAGAAGGTGACGGGGCGTGACTTGATGTACGAACTGAGGGGCGAGTCTTCGTTGAAACGCTTATAGAAGGCGGCGAGCTCGGGATAAGGGTCTAAGATGTCGGTGATACGCATGGTAAGGATGATGGCGTCGAAGATGGTGAAAGCGATGAGGTCGGCCAAAGTGATCTGGGAAAAGAAAGTTTACAAGAAAAGATTTTGGTAATCATTGAAATCATTCATTTGAAGAGAGAAGAATGCAGGATATTGAATCACATTCGATTTTTAACTGATTCATGATCCCCTGACGCCGCCCCCATCCACTTTCTCTCTCTCCCTCATCCCCCTCTCTCTCTCTCTCTCTCTCTCTCTCTCTCCCTGCTTCGGATGATGGGTAGAGTTGTACTGACTTATGAGGTTTCTCATCACTGACGTAGAATAACATTAAAAAGGTTTAGTTTTGTAAGTCAAATGATCATCGACTTAGACAAAGCTCACTGCGGGAACAAAGAATTGGGTCAGAACACCAATAAAGAGCACTGGTTGAGCTAATCCAAGAGATATCTAATACCTTTCAGTGAACTTCAGCGCTACATTGTAGCTCACTAGCCCCCATCCCCTCCTCTTCCGCTTCCAAGCGAAATTGTTAAATATATGATACGATTTGATTCCATGTCTTACCCCGTGTCCACAAACACATTTTTCCGTTATTAGGCGTGATTAGTTATACCGTTTCGGGATAGTTATACCGTTTGGGGATAGTTATACCGTTTCGGGATAGTTATACCGTTTCGTGATAGTTATACGATGAAATTGTGTGTGTGGACGCTTACGAACGATACGTCGTATAACGAAACGTCGTAAAACGAAACGTCGTAAAACGAAACGATGCCCAAACATGCGTTTTGTTATACGACGTATACAGAATCACGCCTAATCACGCCTAATCACGGAATGTGTTGTGTGTGGATCTAGAACGGTATTATAACTGGGCGGGGCTTAACGTGACATCGAGCGAAAGGAGACCTGACCTCTCCTTTCCGCTTCCATTTCATGATCGCAGTAGTAAACTGCGCACCTATACGACATTTCGCTGTAGAGTTTCAGAATTACTTTCTTCTGTGTGTAGACATCCTGGAATAAGGGACTTTTAGATTTGCGCGTCGACAGCTTTGACTGCAACGTGTGACGTCATTTTAAGGCACTGCGCATGCGTTACGTCGTCTCGGTCGGCGATCGAGAATGCGTCAACCTTGATTTCCGTAAATCCAGTACATACATACATACATATTGATATTTATATAGCGCCTTTACATCTCAAGGTACTAGTATGCCGCGTGCGCATAAAATATACAGTTCCTCAGGTAGATAAAGGAACATCCCTTCCCTGCTATTATGTAAAAATGTGTAGAACAGGTGTCACATGCATATTCACCTGTTAAACACACCTTTTCATAATAGCAGTGAAGGGATGTTCTTTTGTTGAGGGTAGAATGAGGAACTGTATATTTTGTCCTCTTTCTTTGTCCGTAATGTTGATAGTGTTACTTCCCGCATGCATGTATATTGTCGATTGCAATCTAAAACATTTCTAATTGTAGTCAACATGGGCAGCTAAGTACGTTGACACGCATGATCAGTCGGCGTTCGTCGTGTTCTCGTCCACTCAATCTAAAAGTCCCTATTTATACGATGATTCTTTACACGACGTTTCTTGTGTGTGGACACCCTGAAATGTATACGATTCTTTATAATACGACGTTTCGTTATAGAGTTTCGGGATAAATTGTTTTGTATGTGGACACGCTGTAATATATTACCTCGTCACCGCAGAAGAATGGTCCCTTGGTTTGAGTGAATAGACTTATAAGGTATTTGAACTGGGGTACCGACACAGTGTCCTTAAACTCCTGCATATTCTTCGCCTGTAAAAAAAGGGGGGAAAGAAAGAAAACAAAATGAACAAGACCGATAAAAGAAAGCGAAACAATCAAATTAATGCAAAATAAATATTTCAAGTAGACGCGATTGAATGAGATTATTTGATTTTATAATAAAGATATAGACGTGAGCAGAATTAAAAGGGAAACCCTACCTCTAAATCAAGTCGCAATAATGGACAGCAGAGGATTCAGACCAAAAAAAATGGACTGGTTACAAAAATGGATTATTAGCATCTGTAAATGGATAACATTTTGCAATATAGGCTGACGTCTGATCGGTCAAACAATATTCTGAATAAATTTCATTTTTTTCATGAAGTCACCCCCCCCCCCTCCCCTCACTTTCTTCTGTCTGTGTTAATGCTTTTATCATGAACATGACATTCATTCACGCTCTTACCTTCTTCTCCTCATCCTTATCGTAATAGATGGGATAGATTTTCTGGATGATGTCGTCCACGCTTTCGGACACCAGTTCGATGACGTTCGTCTGCTCATCGGTCTTTCCATAGTAGCCTGTACACATTTAAAAGGGCGGATATTAATGATGTTGGTAATAATAATAATAATAATAATAAGAGATAATAACAATGATAATAATAATAATAATAATATCAAGAAGAAAAAGATCAATAATGATAATAATGATAATGATTATAATAATAATAACTATGATAACTCGTTTACCCAGGGAAGCCATATCAGCATCAATGCTGTTCTTCCTGAGAGACCTGCAATTATTATCACCCCAGCACTTGCCAGGCACCCATTTATACCTGGGTGGAGAGTGGCAAATGTCAATTAATGTTTTGCCAAATGACACTGGGCTAAGATTGGAACCATCAATATAGTCTTGTATTGAGAGTCAATTTACCATACCAAGACACCTTCACATCTTTCAGAATCAATCGAATCCCTGGCGTAGCCATACCTTTTAGAAAAGGGGAGGGCAAAGACAGGGGTGGCACACAAACGTACAAAATAATTCATATAGTTCCCTCGGTGGTGGATGGCCTTCTATTTTAGCGGATAAACAGGGTGTACTGCCCCATTGTGCCCCCCCCCCCCTTTAATGGCTACGCCTATGATTTGAATTAAGGGTTCTGATTCGGAACGAGATCAAGAAGGTTGATTATTATCATGTTTATCATGTCCTATTTAGAAGCATCCTTAAGACATCTCACAGTCTTAAAGAGATATACATTTCCGGCATTTTGGGAAACTCACCGAGGTTTCTGGCAAGGTAGCGATTGATAGCCTTTCCATGAGGCATGGTCTTTCCATCAATGATGAGAATTGGCACCTGGCCGAGGGGGAACACTGATGAAGATAAAAGTGGAGAAGATCGAGGAGATAGGATTGATACGGAGGAGAAGGAGTGACGTAGTTGAGGAGAGATAAAAACAAGAATGCAAATCATTAAAAGTTAATAGAAAGATAGATGGAGAGATGAAGGGAGAAGGGAAATATGGATACAAAATAAGGGAAAGAGAAAAGATAGAGGAATAGAGGAAGACAAAAAAATTATTTAAGGTACTTTATTGTGATGGTTGATTTAAAAAATCTGTTGAATCAGGATGCAAAACACGTAAAATTATGTCCGAAATTAATTCACGCAATATGAGGATTTTTAACAAAGTTCAACGGGTTTTCGAACGGGCGTCGATGTGCGGCGCTTCTGAATCTAAATTCTCCCAACCATTTTTGAATTTTCCCAACCGTTTTTCAATGAAAAAAAGACATAAAACAGGCTATAAAAAATCTGTCAACACTTAGGGTGCGTTTAATCGACACTTTTTCACCCTAGAATCACGGTTTCTAAAGACGTTTAGTTTAAAACGCAATGCGTTCAAGCGATTTTTTCGTCGGTCGTAAAAATAAACGTGTTTGAAAACACAAACATGAAACGCTGAAAAAGATGCGTTTTGTATCATGATTCTACAGAATCACGGTCGCTAAAATTCGATTGAACGGACGGAGTTCTCAATCATGATTGTATGACGGAGCCTGTTCCGGTTTGGGCAAAAACCGCGCGCCTGCTTTTCATGCAATTTGCGTTTACTATATGCTCTTTATCATGGCCTGTTCTGTTATGTTATACCTTGTTTTCCTCTTTTTCTCTTTCTGTCTTTCCTTATGTTATTCTTTGTTTCTTCCTTCTATTCTTATGTTATTCTTTGTTTTTTTTCCTTCTATCACCTTCTCTTATGTTATTCTTTATTTTTATAATTCTATCACTTTCTCTTTCTGTCTTTCCTTATGTTATTCTTTGTTTCTTCCTTCTATCACCTTCTTTTATGTTATTCTTTGTTTTTTACCTTCACTTACAGTCTCTTATGTTATTCTTGGTGGTAAATCAAGTCTTTATTAGAGATCATGTACACAAAAACCAGGTCCGTCAACCCAGAGGGTTAGGCGGCATGTTATTATTCTTATGTTATTCTTTGTTTTTATAATTCTATCACTTTCTCTTTTGTTATTCTTTGTTTCTTCCTTCTATTCTTATGTTAATCTTTGTTTTTTTCCTCCTATCAGCTTTTTTAATGTAATTCTTTGTTTTAAGCATTCTATCACTTTCTCTTTTTGTCTTTCCTTATGTTATTCTTTGTTTCTTCCTTCTATTCTTATGTTATTCTTTATTTTTATAATTCTATCACTTTCTCTTTCTGTCTTTCCTTATGTTATTCTTTGTTTCTTCCTTCTATCACCTTCTCTTATGTTATTCTTTGTTTTTATAATTCTATCACTTTCTCTTTTGTTATTCTTTGTTTCTTCCTTCTATTCTTATGTTAATCTTTGTTTTTTTCCTTCTATCAGCTTTTTTAATGTAATTCTTTGTTTTAAGCATTCTATCACTTTCTCTTTCTGTCTTTCCTTATGTTATTCTTTGTTTCTTCCTTCTATTCTTATGTTATTCTTTGTTTCTTCCATTTATTCTTATGTTAATCTTTGTTTTTTTCCTTCTATCAGCTTTTTTAATGTAATTCTTTATTTTTATAATTCTATCACTTTCTCTTTCTGTCTCTCCTTATGTTATTCTTTGTTTCTTCCTTCTATTCTTATGTTATTCTTTATTTTTATAATTCTATCACTTTCTCTTTCTGTCTTTCCTTATGTTATTCTTTGTTTCTTCCTTCCATTCTTATGTTATTCTTTGTTTCTTCCATTTATTCTTATGTTAATCTTTGTTCTTTTCCTTCTATCACAGTTTCTTATGTTATTCTTTGTTTTAATCATTCTATCACTTTCTCTTTCTGTCTTTCCTTATGTTATTCTTTGTTTCTTCCTTCTATCACCTTCTCTTATGTTATTCTTTGTTTTTATAATTCTATCACTTTCTCTTTTGTTATTCTCTGTTTCTTCCTTCTATTCTTATGTTAATCTTTGTTTTTTTCCTTCTATCAGCTTTTTTAATGTAATTCTTTGTTTTAAGCATTCTATCACTTTCTCTTTCTGTCTTTCCTTATGTTATTCTTTGTTCCTTCCTTCTATCACCTTCTCTTATGTTATCTTTGTTTTTATAATTCTATCACTTTCTCTTATGTTATTCTTTGTTTCAATCATTCTATCACTTTCTCTTTCTGTCTTTCCTTATGTTATTTTTTGTTTCTTCCTTCCATCACCTTCTCATTCTTTGTTTTATTATTGCAATCTATGCTCAAAACAGCAGTCGACAGTCGGCCGTAAACAATTCCAAAAAGCGCGCGCCGAAGTTGACCTATACTTCCTGGGTCAAACTGCGAGTGTGATCCGCAGTGGCTGGGCTCGAAATGAGCTAGAATCACCGTTGATGAAAAATCGCTTGAACGCTAACCGCAGTGACCTTGTTTTTTGTAACGGCGTTTTGATTTGTGATTCATGTTTGTGATTCTAGCTTCGAAAATTCGATTGAACGCACCCTAAAATGTCTGGAATGGAATGTAGAGCTATTTTATTGCTTTGTGAGATTTTCATTCACCTAAAATGTAATTAAATTGTAATAATATAGTTGGGAGAATTAAGGAATCGATCGGATCAGTTTTTCCCAATTTGTACCATGAATAAAGGTCCGTTTTCGCTCAAATTTTCAGATTATCTTTAATTGTACATCCAACATTGAAGTCACTGCCTTAGCACCACTATCTCTCATCTGAACAATGTTAACAAGTCCCTTTAAAAGGGACAGAGACGGAGAAAGAAATTGATCTTTGAATTTGAAATTCAACAGCAATAATCTTCAACACTTTAATGTATTTTGGTGTTACGTAACAATTTTACAGTTTGATTGTTTATCACAGATTTGTCTATCTACATATTAATGAACGGCAGACTTTCATGGTCAAGCAGTACTCAAATAAAAGGTGCCCGATCATACAAATATTATGTAATAAACAAACATGAAATGGCTAGTTTTATCAGATCCCTGGTTTTATACTATAGGCTGATTAATATGACTTCTAAGAACAGAGTTCAGGACAAACTGCAGTGGGTTACCCTCCCCCAAATCACTCTATAATGTATGTGTTTTTTTAAAGAGTAACAAAAACCTCTCATTTTGTTTATATATAAGTACATGGGTATAATAATTTCGATTATTTTAGGAGCAGATGAACAGATGAAAGAGAATAAAGAATAAAATATCTCATTTACGCAATCAGTGGACTGTGTTAAATGCGGAAACATACTAGTCAGAACAAAATAATATGCTGATTATACAGACAATCGGGTTGAGAATTATGAGAGATGATGTGGGAATTAATATGGGAAATTCTATTTTCATTATTTCTGCAACTTAAACACACGTTAACCATCTTTTCTTACTTCACTTAGAATCAATGTTTGCAATTTATGATGGTTACTTCACAACAAAAACGGTGGTTCATAATCATAAGTCTGACCCATAGCTAAGGGATCGCATATTTGATATTGAAGCCTGGTTCACCATTTTACGCCATTCTCTAGTTCTTTGTATTGTGTTTTATTGAATATCAAATCGCAAAAAAAAGTATTCTAGTCGTCAATAGATGAAGAAGTAAGTGGGAATAATCAAGAATACTCGCAAGTTGATGATTTATGTTGCTGTTGTTCTTGTTGTTGTTCCTCTTCTTTTTCTTCTTCTTCTTCTTCTTTTCCTTTTCTTTTCTTCTTCTTCTTCTTCTTCTTCTTCTTCTTCTTCTTCTTCTTCTTTTTCTTTTTCTTTTTCTTTTTCTTTTTCTTTTTCTTTTTCTTTTTCTTCTTCTCCTTCTCCTTCTTCTTCTTCTTCTTCTTCTTCTTCTTCTTCTTCTTTTCCTTTTCCTTTCTTCTTCTTCTTCTTCTTCTTCTTCTTCTTCTTCTTTACTCACTTTCTGTGTTGTCCTTCATGGCTGGCCACTCTTCTCGTTTCATCCGGCAATCCTCAAACTCCACCCCCTTGAGAGTGAAGAGCATTCGAATGACCTCCGCCCTTCCACGAGCATCAAAGTACATCAACTTATACTGCGGCATCTTGGTGAAGTGGTGATGGTGGTATAGTGGTAGAGGTGGTGGCACGTTGTGGTACGTGGTGATGGTAGTGGTGGAGTGACTGCTGTTGCCGGTGTTGGTAGTCGGAGTGGTGGTGTTCTACTGGCTACTGGCGTGGCATGTGTGCGTTCCTGTCTCAGAATCCAAGGATGCATACTAGACCTAATTCTTTCATAAAAGCCTTATCTTTTGAATGAGTTCAAAGTCCTAAAGTCCTGATTCTAAGCTGGCTTCACATAAGTTTTATAAATGTCTTACGTAATAATGCTTACAAGAACCCACATACACAAATAAAGGAGTGTTTACACTGCACAAACATTGTTACATTAAATAACGCAAAGACTGCAGAAAATGTAAATGGGCGACCAGAAGGCAAACTTCTTTATTAGTGGATAGGACCTATTTGTTAAAATTGATATGAATTCCATATTAGAAGCGCAATAATAGATCCAGGGGACACGTAGAAGTGTTGTGGTATAGTGGATACGTCTCAGCACTGTGAACTACGGGGTTCGAATATTTCCTACAGCATTAACGTCCTTTGACAAGACATTGATTCTGCATTTAATTGCCACACTCAACCCAGGTACAGTAAGTGCATGGGTACCTCGCAGGCAGCTAGGAAATAATTCCTTAAAATGCTATATTTAGAGCGCCATAATGGTCAGCCATGCTATAGCCGGGGTATTAATTATCGTGAAGCGCCAGGATATATGTCTGACATACATGAGCAAAACATAAGAACCGACAACTATCGTTATTAGCACTGTGAATATGACGGACAAAGAAAGAGGACAAAATATACAGTTCCTCATTCTACCCTCAACAATTGCTGTGGTAGACAAAGGAACATCCCTTCACTGCTATCATGTAAAAATGTGAAGAACAGGTGAATACTGTCTAGCTCCAAGCGCTTCACAGATATTCAAAGTATGCTGTCCACTAATGTTTACTTGTTCAGAAGTTGGCCTGTAGGGCCCTGAAATTTGAAGTTGATGACCACTACATGTACCTGCAGCATTAGAGAAAGTTACTTTGCTCCCATAATCCAATTTGTCTAGATTCTAATATGTTTATTTTCGCCCTGTATTTAATACACAATCGTTTACTACAGTTCGGCAGTTTGGATGCACCTCTTCATCGGGCCAATATGGATCTATTGTGTTGCGCTGTGATTGTATGAAACCGTCTTATTTTGTTCAAGCAAAGAGCTCCATGGTTTAAGTAATTTATTACATTTGTCACCAGGCTTAAAAGGAGGGTTTCCTAAAAAATCTGTTCGGCAAGCTTTGTTGTTTGGAGTATCCGCCCATTGAATTGCCCCGCACCCAATCCTGGTCTATTGTCCACCCTTCCACCCCCAGGGGACAGAATGAAGAGGTCATCAATGACGTCTAGGGGTCAACTTAAAGGAGATAGTCTCCTTACCAGGCTTATCTAGGCCTTGGCCAATGTTATTGAGGAGGGGGCTGGAGGAACAAGTAAAAGATATCCTGATTATTAATTAAATTCTCATGATAGAGAATAGCTCCATAACGTCTGCATATCAGAGCATACTTGACTGGCTTTCCTGCCAAACTTCGCATCATTTTTTTTTTTTTACTTCTCTTTCTCATTTTCCCCGGCATTTTTTATTGTCACTTCTCAATAATATTACTACTCCCAAACATACAACTTTATTGTGTCATAAATGAGTTAGGCCTAACTTATTGCTTTACAGACTTAGAATTAACTTATTACAAAGTGTTTTGATTTTAGATTTTGAACATTTTATTTTCAATTTGGGATAATATCGTTGGCAGAAGCTTATATGTGCCATTTCCCAACATCAGGATTCAATATTTAATCAGAGTCCAAGTAGATGTGATCCTTTAAAATGACAATCGTCCTCCTCCATAAAAAGTCTTCTTGTTTTGTCTTTGTTCATAGATATCTCAATAAGGTACAGCATATTCCCCGGTTCATAATAATTTCCTCCAAATAACATGCTTTTATAGACGGTATCATACACTTCTAAAATAAATATACAGCTAGTTCAGCTTTGCTGAAGTGTAATGCCTGGCTTGGAATGTGAAATATTTACTTTCTTCTGATAAAAGAGTGGGAAAGAAAAGCAGAAAATCATTTGAACAAGAGCTGCATAGTCACCAATTGGGGTCTCTTTATTAATTAATTAATAGGTATGATTAAAATTGTTTCTTTCTTAACATTGAGCTATGATTTGGTTCCATGATATATCAACCTAACACACAGAAAAATAATCATCATTATGCTTGAAACATTCAAATTTGTTTTTGAAGTATCTTAGTTCATATTCTTGTACTTTTAGATAAACACTTTCATTTTCAATCGGCATACTTTCATTTCACTTAACTTTTTAAATAATTTTTACACTTGGTTCTTTGAAATATGGTGGATTTTAAAACAAATGCTGCGAGAGACACGAGACAGTTAGACACCGATATGTATCTGGTGTTACTTTGATAAAGCATATCATCTGTCTGTTTATCAGATTTATGGTCAACAAAACCTCTTTTTAGAAGTTTGAAAGAAAGATGAAGTAACTTTTGCGAACAATATTATTTTGTTCCAGTTGCCATGTACTAAAGAGTGATGTGGTCGTTTGTGAAATGCTTGTATAGTGTTTATTCTCTATCTCATATCATATCTTGAGAAGTTACTCTATTTACTTCCCATACAATGGAAGTCCCCAAAGAACACGTTTTAGCAACATAAGTAGTCATATTTGTCAATCCTGGATGAAAGTATCATAATTTAATAATGAACAATTCTAAAGTGCTCCATTTTTGTTTAAATGTTGGCTTTTGTTGCTGATGTACTTCCACTTGTGCAAACTTTTTTTTTAATTTGGCCTTTTGTACAGCTCCAGCCTATCACCAAACTTGATGGACAACTATTACAACAGCTTCTCTTTGTTAAGTTACAAATCATGCCTGTAAATTCTATAATTCAGTATTGTATACAATTCTTCCATACATGTTTTTTTTTTTTTGCTATGCCAACTGCCATGCCATCATGATTGGAAAAATCGTTCTTTTAAATTCATTATAGGGTACTTCTGATTTTAAAGTCAAATGGCATGTTGAAACAGATTTGTGTGATGCTTCTGTTTTTATCACATTGATCTGTAAGCAAAGCTACCCTGTATTCCCGCATTCATATTTGGCTGTAGATTTATTCAGAATGTATATCTTGAGGAATTGTAGCTCATGCAGAAATCTTGATTTGACAATTATGATCTTGATGAATAAAATGGCAGTTCAGTCAATATTATAATTCTAATTGCATTGATAGCCATTATTTCTTAGTTTGTATCTCAGGGCAGTTTAAGATTACAGTAAACTTTTTTAGGCTACAATTAGGCTTTATATTTTTATATAGTATTTTTGAGAGTGAACAGTTGTGTAAGGAAGAGAAAGACTAGCAAGTAGTGAAAAAATGAAACATTGTGAATGTGGGAAGTTGAAAGGAAGAATAAATATATGGAGTCAAATGAGCATTCGATTAGTGATAGAAGATAGGGTGATGAGTTTTGCCAGTGTAAATATGACAGTGAAAGCAAAAGAGGATAGTAGACACTCGGGGACAAAGAGGGAGAGAGGGTTGAAGTGAGAGATAGATAGAAATAGATAGAGGGGTGAAGAGAGTCAGACAGACAAAACAATTAGAAGGGGAGAGAGAGCGAGAGAGAGAGAGAGGAAAAAAATGAATACAGAGAGATGGAGAGGTGTGGAGAGAGAGAGAGAGAGAGACAGTCAGACAGACAAGAGAATGAGAGAGAGAGAGAGAGAGAGAGAGAGAGGGATAGAAAGTGTTGCAATGTTGAGGATCATAGTAATAGAGAGAGATTGAAAAAGAATTCAGACTTATACAACACACTTATGAGCGATTCCTATTTGCATAAAGATTAAAATGAAGTCCTGAACATTTTAACTTGATATTAAGCAAGCATGAATTATAAATTTTATGAGATACATGTGTAATAATGAGCTACAAGCAACAATCTGTCTCTCCTCTCTCTCTCTCTCTCTCTCTCTCTCTTCTCTTTCTCTCTTTTCTTCATTTTCTCTTTGCATTTCTTCCCCTCTTTTCTCCCTTTCCCTTTTTTTTTTTGGGGGGGGGGGGGGGGGGGAGGATTTCCGAATCCATGTACAATATAGTCTCGCTGGGAATTCCCACGCTATATTAATTTTGCTGGCACTTTGATCGTGTTATCCATGCGTATCAAAAATTAATGTTCTACACTATACTTCCACACATCATGATAGCATACATTCAGCCATACATTAAACAGTGCTAAAAATACAGTGTTACATTCTCAACAACGTAACTTTGTCGAGAACAGCACGAACAGACATTGCATGATGGCCAACAGTTTCAGATCTGGACTGTCTAAAAAGGTAAAAAATAATGCGTGTTTGTTTTTCACCGACATAGTTTGGTTAGTTGGCCTTTGAGTTTCTTATTATTATTTATTATTTATTATTTTCTTGATATTAGTGGTGGTTATTTTGTATTTTTTACCTGACTGCTAAGAAAGCATAAAATGCTTGGTAGTATTAAAGCAACCAGAGGACCGACGGCTTTAAGTACTCTCCGGTGAACCTGGTTATGAGGATTAATGCCTTATACCAAAGGGCACTAGCGCATTGACTTGGTTTCGAACCCTGGTCGCCGGATTACGAGACCACTGATCTACCGACTGAGCTATCGCGCCTCCACTATTGATAATGTCTGGACTTTTAAAATGTTGATTGGTATTGGTATTGGTATTTCACTGTTGATAGTAAATGCCCGCAAACGATGGACCTTTGGTCAAACACTGCACGATTTTGAGAGACAGAAGAAGAACAAAATCAAGTTTGTATGTTTTGTAGGCTAACATAAAATTACGTATAGGCCTACTGTATACATTATATATACAGTATATATCAATTTCTATGTATTATTCATACAAGTCGTAAGGAAGTAACAAGTAACCTGTTAAACATAGTTGGCAGCCCTCGTGGAAATAAATACAATGCTTAGAACGGTATTAGAACACCAACACCAGACACAGTGCTGACACTATGCAAGAATCCACCATCATTATCATCACCATTAAAAAGGATTATCCTACTCCCAGTAGTGGACCCAGGGGCATCGACCATAGGGGACACGTGTAGCCCCCCCCCCCCTCCCCTCCCCTACACACAAGCACACATAGATTAAGGGAAAGGGAGGGGGAAATGGCACCGCTAGCTGTTGACAATCTTTGTGCTGTTGTATTTTTGTTTGGGGCTTGTCAGTTTTCATTACAAATTTCGGACTTACGTCTTTTTTTTCCGGCAACAGCTCCCATTGGTAGGACAGGTGCTTCTTGATGATCTACGCTTCGCGTCAAAAGCAACCAAGGACTCCATTAAGGCTGCCGTTGTAGCATTGTTAGAAAAACGTGCCAAACCTTACAAGAATGCGGATCCCAAAGACATGGTCAGTTAAATAAGATTTGTATATCAATAGGTTTTTCAAATGTTTCTACCATACAATCGTTTTGTAAAGAAAAAATTTAGAAGGGATTCGTCTTCTCCATAGTCGGGAGAGATACAGATTTATAAACCTTGATAAGAATAATTCATGCCGTTCTATAGCAGATACTAGATGTTCTTTCATAGCACTTTAGATTCCATTACCGTAATAGCTTTATCTCAGGCACCCGTTGCGCTCAGTATAAATTCAAGGAATAAATCTTACCATATACTCACTACACCTGTGTCGAGTATGGCAGGCATAGATTATGTATTGTCAGGTGACGTTAGTGCTGTGGCAGAGATTTGAACCTCGTACCTTGTGGTTCACAATCTGGAAACTTATCCACTAGACCACCACATAATCTCTACATTTACTATCATGTACATGTCTGTAGGGGGGAGACTGGAGTTAGCACTGTCTAAACGATCCACACAGTAAATGCATTATTTCCTTCAGAATACGACTTTGCAGAAGAGCATGAATACTGAGTACTTAGGAGATCATGATGCTGCATTCGTAGATATGGTTCTTCAAGACCTTGATAAGATTCTTGATGTAAGAGACAGAGACGAGTGTGAGATCTTGATCACCAAACCTGACTTCCAAGAAATGACAGATGAATCTAAAATACCAGGCTATCGAGGAGTCATCCATCAGGTGAGGATAATTTCATCATGTTCGTATTGGTATCAAAGCAGTTATAGGTAAGCATAGCGTGACAAAAAAAACCATACAACTAGACGCAATTTGGCAGCGTGCATAACATGGGGTCCCTCCTGCCAGACGTGTAGCTCCCCACCCCCCCCCCCCCCCTCCGGAAAAAGCACAAGAAGAACAAACAAAAAAGAGATGGAAAAAAGGGGGGAAAGAGTGAATTTTTGTGAGTAAAAGGAGAAAGAAAAAAGATAATTAAACAACGATAGAAGAGAGGTGCGAGAGCATGAGGAATTGCATTTCTTTTAAAAGAACAATGGGATAACAACCAGGGGCGTCGCTAAAGGGGAGGGTGTGGGTGCGCGATACCCCCCCCCCCCCACCTGTCAGGATATTGTCGGTAAAATTGCGCTGCTGTCGGGAAAAATAAGAGGGGGAGAGGAAAAATGAGAGGGAAAAGAAAAGAAGGAAAAAAAAGGAAAAGAAAAGGGAAAGAAAGTAAAGAGAAGAGAAGAAAAGAAAGAAAGAAAGAGAAAAAAGAAAAAGAGGACGGAAAGGAAAGAAAGGAAATGGGAAAAGGAAACAAAAGAAACAGGGGATGAAAGAGAAGAGAGAGAGAGAGAGGAGTAAGAGCCTGAGAGAAGAGGGGTGGGAGTAAGAGAGAGAGGGGGATGTTGGATAGGGCAAAAAAGATAGGCATAGATAATAAGTTGCTGTGTCGGGTCCGCTGTGTCGGTATTATTACTCGATCCCCGTGCAGAAGTTTGTAGTTGGGGTTGCCATGTCGGCTTTATACTCATTAGGAAGCTTCGGAATTTCGGTGTTTTTTTTCTTCAATGTTGAGAGCCCGATCACTTGTGTCTTGAGGTGATTATTCAATATCCGACCTTTTTCGGTGCGTGGCGTTCGTTTCGTAACGAAGACCGTCGATTTTCTTGCAAAGTACGTCCGAGAGTCTCATACCGTCCTCCTTAAGCTCACCAAGAGTGGACTGGTCGGAGTGGGTGGTTCGGGCAGATGCATCAGCTGATACAGCAGTCTGTGTAGTAGCTCGGGTGTCAGCAGCATGGTGATAATTGTAGGTCGATTCAAGTCTTTCGAAAATACAGCTAAATCTCATGAAAATGCGCATGGAAAGATGTCCAATTTATACAATTATAATGTTCGCATGTACTATGTAGATTGACGTAATTAACCCGCTTATGTATCAGTTGTATGGAGAAAAGTGTGAAATTAATTGGCACCAGCCTTGATCTGTCAGAAAACACGTGTTTACCCAACGGCGTCCATGTAAGTTCAGATGTATACACTATGAATATGAAGGACAAAGAAAGCAGACACAATATACAGTTCCTCAGGTAGACAAAGGAACATCCCTTCACTGCTATTATGTAAAAATGTGTAGAACAGGTGTCACATGCATATTCACCTGTTCTACACATTTTTACATTATAGCAGTGAAGGGATGTTCCTATGTCTACCTGGAACTGAATATTTTGTCCGCTTCCTTTGTCCGTCATATTCATTGTGATATTACGCGACTGAAAGGTACACGCATGCAAGAATGTAAGCAAAGATTTGCCTAGTAGAGGTATAATGACTGCTATGAGAGAGTTGTTTTTATACGCTCAAGGGGACGTTACATCCTGTTATAACCCGAGGCAGGATGTAACGTCTCCGAGAGCCTATAAAAAAAATATGCCTCGAAGCAGTCATTATATCTTTTATACACCGAATTGACACAACAATCTACCAAGAATTCTTACCTTATCATTTTCTTGAGTAAAGATTGGTTAAAACATCACAGAAAATCTGAGACACTGTCTGTTAATCTTCGCTGGAAAGATGACTGAATCTTACAGTCATTTGGGAATCGCAGACAAAAAGCACTCTAGCGCTCGCACAAAGAAATTTTCAACACGTAAACCAATGGGGATCGCAGCATGAGGGCAATTTTGAAAAGACTATGGACCGGTAGGTGGGTATGAGGACACTTTTAAAAAGACTGTTGACTGGTAGGCGGGTATGAGGGCACTTTTTAAAAGACTATTGACTGGTAGGCGGGCATGGCTAAAATCACGACTCCAATTTCGACCAAACAGATGGCTAGATTTCTAAAGTGTGGTATATAATTTGAGTTAATGTACAAAGATGAGTAATTTGAGTGCATAATATGAGAAAGTTGGTTCATGGTTTATACAAAGTCATGTTTGATACATATTGATAGTTTATAGATGGTTAAGTTATAAAGATACATGCTGTAAGTATGAGCAGAAGTGATTTAAGAAGGATACAAAGGGTGTATGTCAGAAGTCTGACTTAGTTCAATTAAGCATGGTTACAGATATAGTTAGAATTGTATTTAGTTTATTTGCAGTACAAGTTAATGAGTGAGATTAGGAAAAGAGTTAAAGCAAAGGCTTAAACAAGGGGTTAACATTAATGAGAACACGTGAGGTGCATATTATTGATAAGAGTCACTAGGTTTTCTTTAATATCTGTATTCATGAACAGCTGACTTATGATCCGCTTGATCTATTTCAATTATACAGTTTTTAAGGAGCATTTTTGAGCAACGAGCAAATTGGAACGATAAAGAAACGACCAATGACAAATTCAGATATGCCTCAGCTACAATGATGGCATGCAACCCACTATCAACTGTCTTATGTGAGGAACTAGTGAGGAAGCCACACGAGAGAACTGCGATACGCAACGCTATTTCTCAAATCATTCTGGATGTTCTGAAGACAGGGCACTCTGGACTAAAGGTCATAAGTCATTTGAATTGCAGTACCGATATGTTGCCGATAAGTAGAGATGAAATCTGTAAATGTAACATACTTTATTAAATAGTATCTGTGAGAATAATTTGTCAAGGTTATACTTTGAGATAAGCTTAATTTTATTAATCGTACAGCGCCTAGGGCAAAGAATACAGGGGCTTCGGTAGAAGGGGAGAGGGGGTGTATAACTTTCCATGTTCCTTGCAAAGTGAAGGTCCCATATACGGATACACAGTCATTATTAAATTTGTAAGAGTGCAATCGATTTACGGAAATAAGGCCACCCCTCTATTTTGCCTAAACGTGTGTTTTTGTTTGTTGGTTATTCCGTAAATTAGTCATGATTTGATTATCATGATATTTAAGGGAAACTTCACAGCATACTAAATTTTAGCATTTCGCCGGTCACTGTAATCCGTAATCTGTAAATTTGGGGTTGATGCTACGTTTAGAATAAAACATCATGACTTGGTATTCTGGAAGGCTCTTTAAACTAAATTTAATATGTGATAAACACATGTGGGTTAGTTTTACTAACTCATTTTATTTTAAATAGGTAAACTTTGATTCCATGAAAAAGGGGGCTTTTGGGAGAGTTTTGGAAAACACCCGTCCTGAATGTTGGTAAATATTGTCCAAAATCTTAATAAGCATTTCATAAATATATCGATGGTTATTTATTTGTTAGATTTATTTTCGTTGTTTTTATATTTTGTCTAGGGTACCGATGTTTCATCGTATACAAGTGAAGTGGTAGACGACAGGATTTCCATACTTGTTGCTTTCTGGAACAGTAAGATAGTAAAGCTAGTTAATGTCGATGACGCCAACAATCGCATCAAGAAGTGTTTATTTCCTCTCAAACCAAAAAATATCAACAAGGCAAGTGAATTAAAAATATCTTTTAAATATACGTTTATTTTTATTTTTCATTTTCAGACACAAAGCATATTTACGGGAGTTCTTTACCAAATTGAATCCCTGGATTGGACAACATCAATTGTTATTTTGAAATAATAGATTTAAAAGGAAATTACAGAAATTTCTCTTATTTTCTGAATATTACCATATTAGTTATTTTGTTTGTTTCTAAACGTCTTTTTCCTTTTCATATATGGTTCTATTTTTAATTGCATATTTCAATTTCTGTTTCCATATTTATATAACCAAAAAGTTTAAATAACATTTCCTCTTACATTATTTTGAGCACTTTCTACTTTAATATAAGAGGACCGTCTTGGTATTTTACGATAAGTTCATAAGGTTCATAAGGTTCATCGTTATTGTCCATTAAACAATGGAAATTCATCGTGTTACATGGTATTGCGAAACACATATATTTATCATAATACACTCATACAAAAATCTTTTTTTGGGGGGGGGGGAATTGATTCCATGCATACTTATTTGCACCTGTCCCATCAAAATTACATTTCAAATGCTATTTTAACTTTATGATTGCTGCTTCTTTTTATTTTTGTCACAGAGGTAAGATTCAGATCCAGTGGTATAAACTCGGCAAGAAGACAAAACTGTATATATTCAACTATATGGCATTTCACCGTTGAGGGCATTATGATGATTCAACGTTGGAATACACATGTTACACTATGAATATGACTGACAAAGAAAACGGACAAAATATACAGTTCCTCAGGTAGACAAAGGAACATCCCTTCACTGCTATTATGTAAAAATGTGTAGAACAGGTGTCACATGCATATTCACCTTTTTACATAATAGCAGTGAAGGAATGTTCCTTTGTCTACCTGAGGAACTGTATATTTTGTCCGCTTTCTTTGTCCGTCATGTTCATAGTGTTACTTTCTTTTGTTATTTCGTTTATTTAAGTTCTCTTCACCTGGCCAAACACAACAACTACCAGTCTCGTACCTGTTTTTTTACACAGTCCTTCATCAAAAGCTAAGAAAATTGCAATACAATCATTTTCCTGTACAGAATTAAGAGGAGAGGACGTCGACAGTTGCGTTTGATCGATTAAAACTTCAAAAATGATTATTATCTGTGTCAAGACATTATGTATGGAAATTATTTCTTTAATTATTTGTATATGATATATGGATATACTGTATATGATGGAATTTATTTTGAAAATAAAGAACCCTTGGAAGGGGGGGGGGGAATTCTTCCTTATTTTTCAGGTTTTGCTCAAATATTCACCGATCTGCCTCGTTATTGTAATGTTTCTGTGTTTGCTGAAACCAACCTCATATTTAAATCACGGTTTTCACACTGTGTTAGATAATTTTTTATTAAATAAACGAAATTTTCTTTATGCAATTAATAATAATAAATTGGATAGGTGTATTTATGGATCTGTCAATTTAAAGGCTTTTGACATAGTTGGTCATGAAATATTATTATCAAAATTACATTATTATGGAATTAGAGGAGTGCCCTTACAATGGTTTAAAAGTTATCTTAACAATAGGGTCCAATATGTAATGTATAACAATAATCGTTCGGATGTATCTTGTATTACTCACGGTGTACCCCAAGGGTCAATCCTTGGCCCCCTATTATGTTTGCAATATATAAATGACATTAAGAAAGCTTCTGATGATTTTGAATATATATTATGTATGCAGATAATACTACTTTAATTTATACGCACCCAAATATTGTTCATTTAGAAAGTAATATCAATGATGAATTCGAAAGATTTCTTTATGGTTTAAATCAAATATACTATTGATAAACCTTAGTAAAAGAAATTATGTAACATTCCATAATAAGACGTGGAAAATAGCCAATACACTAAGTGGTCTCATTCTCAAAATTGATGAAATTAGATTGAAACTGTTAATTTTCTTGGTGTACTTATAAGTAGTAAATGCGTTGGGATACATAACAGGTACAGTTTCTAAATGTATTGGTATACTCTGTAGATTGAAAGATACAATTCCTGCATCCTCTTTGATACTGTTATATAATGCATTTATGATGTCACATTTAAATTATTGTATTGTTGTATGGAGTAATAGTAATCACACAAGATTGAATAAATCATTTAAACTACAAAAGAAGTCCCTCAGGATATGCTTAGGCTGTCATTATCGTACTCACTCTGCCCCATTGTTTTGAAATTGAAAACACTGAATATATTTGACTTGTATTTTTATTCAATTGCCGCAAAATATTTCGAGAATGTTCACTTTAAATAATAATGTTCATTATAATACTCGTGGGCGAGACTCGTTTCATTCTTGACCAGTAAAGACAAATATATATTTGAAATCTGTAAGAAACAACTCTATTCCTAATATCCTCATGCAAGTCTTTAACATTATTGAAAAGAAACTTGAAGCAGCATCTTATATCTAAAATATCAATGATTCTTGTACCAATAACTACATTATACAACGTTAGCTAATAACTGTTTTCAAACTTTTGTAAGGATTAATTCCATTTGTATTACCTGCCATGAACGATGTCTCTGTCATGTGTTGTCATGTATGTGTCTTTTTTCAGTTTTGTTTGTATAAGTAAATATCTTAACTAATCTACGGGAAACTATGCCTCCACAAGGCCGTTTAGCCTTTTTTGTTAATTCCCTATTTTCATTCTCTTATATATTGCAAATGGTTATTATTGTATATATCTTAGTCTTGTTTTTATTGAAAATGGAAATGAAAAAAAAACACGAATTGAATTGAAAAGATTCTTACTGCAAGAAATGGACGATGTAGTGACTCAAGTGAATACAAAGATAATGACTTTAATTGAATCTCATTGCCAAAAATTTATGATTGATATTGAAAGTTTAACTCAACACAATCTTGCATGATTGTGCTCCATATCAGAGGAGATGGTTTGACAGAAGAGTGCTTTGGTAGTTTAATAAAGAGAGCCATTCCTTTAATTCAGAAAAGTAAGCTACTATTAAATACAGGTGAGTATTGCTAAAGTGATACCTGTTGAATGTTGAGGAGTTTCATTTTCTGTATATTTGATATCATGTTATATTTTCATATGTTGCACAGAAACTCGTATGATATTGTTTGGCTTCTGCTTACCCTCTTAGATAGTGTCGGGTACTTGAAATGCAATTACATTGTGGGAAAAGACTGTCTGGAAGCTATTTCATGGGAAAGGTTAAAAGGTTCATGATCAGGCGCGGATCCAGGATTTCTTAGAGGGGAGGGGGGGGGGGCACAATTTTTTTTTTTTGCTCCCGCAAATTTGAAAATCGCGCCGTCCGAAAATTCGCTAAGTGGGGGGGGGGGGGGGGGGGGGGGGGGGGGGGGGGGGGGGGGGGTGGGGGGGGGGGGGGGGGGGTAGGAAGCACTATTTTTTTTTTGGGGGGGGGGGGGCTACCGAAAATTTGAAAATCGCGCCGGCCGCCTGTGTGCACACAGAAATGTGTGCATGGAACCAATCACACATGACAAGCAAGTTTGGTCCATGCAAACTCAGATATTTCTCGTCATATCCTGAATATGAGAGCATTTGAAGAACAATATTTTTTATTGATATAGGAACAAAGAAAAAGCTTAATAATTATTATTCAATATCTACCAGAACGCAAGTTACTCTCTACAGAATTTTGAAGAAATGAATAGGTGAAATTTTTAGTAAAATAATAATCTTCATGTAAGAATGTTGCCATTTTGTAATAAGCTGAGGTCACATTTTCATTTTCATCTACAGTAGAATCGGTTGTAAAACAAGCAAATTTTCGTCTGAAATTTTTGTACAGATATCAAAGTTGTATGGATTTAAAAGCAAGACGTATACTCTGTTTTGCTCTCATTCAATGTTTATTTGACTATGCTAATCATACATAGTATAGTAACAGTGGGTAGGTAGTATTGGAATTCGTTTATTACATTGCCATAACACATTGGAATTATACCTTCCTTAATTGATATAAAGGAAATAGAAAACTCGACTCATTTTAAGAGGAAATTAAAGGAATACCTAACACTTGAGAGTCAGAGGAGAGAAGCGAATGACATGGTATATGATTGAAATAGCCCGAATACAGATTTTTTTTCTTCTTCTGCCGGTTCATACTTTTTAATTTTGTATATACTTATGTTTGTGTACGTTATAGAAATTCAACATATTCATCATTATTATCCTCTTCTTCTTCCTCCTCCTCCTCCTCCTCCCCCTCCTTTTTTATTCTTCCATCTTTTTCTTCTTGAAGTTATTATCATTTCTATCATCAGTTTAATGTTATTATCATCATTATTTTTGTTATAGTACTTAATCTTTGTCATTATGATCTCACTATTACATGTTATTACCTATTTTGATTCGTGTAATTTTGATGTTTGCTTTTACTTTTGTACAAAACCTGTAATTTAGAGCCGCGATTTTATTTTTATTTCAATAAACCATTACTACTTATAAACCATTACTACTACATTCTATTTAATAATTGTTTGTTCTTCTTATTTGTTTTTAAATATTACTATTTTAACTTATTCATTTTGTACATGTATGTCGGGGACCCCACTGGAAATAAGCTCTCGAGCTTTCGTTGGGTTATCCTGTTCAAGCTGACTTAATTTTGATCTGTTATTGATCTGTTATTCTCAATCAATGAATCAATCTATAGAAAATGTCCTACATGTAATACTTTACAAGTAATTATTGAACTAATTGTGTGTAAAGTGAACACTGTCTATGTCATTGATATTTTGAAAATCACATGGTCTGTATTATTTTATTACAATGGGGCATGGATTATAATGCATATCTTGGGAATAAGCGTATACAAAGGGGGTAGGTTATTAGTATTAGTGCATGTATAGGTATGATATAACATGGAGGCTATTCGTGAGTTGTGCTTTTTTCTTCGTTGTTTAACAGAGATTATGTCTTTTAGCATTTGTAGAAACTTTTGGATTCGTATGATATAATTTAAAAATACCTAATAAATTTGTCTTTAAAATCTATTTCATGATGAAGAGTAAGTTGTTTTCTGTCCAATGATACCCGTGTTTTGAAAAAGTGCAGTCAAAATTACCCTGTACCAAGTTTGGGCAGATGCACAGAATGTTGGTCAGGCAACATTTATGTTTAACTGTAGTATTACATCATCTAAAAAGTTAAAGTCTGCTTTATGATTCAGTGCTTCATCATTTAAAGTGATCCAATGTATCTAAGCTTTCAAAAGACATAGTTTCAATCGACAGGATAAACTAAGATTATTTTAAACAGCTTACTAACATCTTGTCTCATTAGCTTAGATCTCTCTCAGGCTGTTCTCTTGTCCATTGCATCATTTCACATGCAAAAGATGTGTAAGGTGCATAAAGTTTTTGTTTCGAACTGCTCATGAAAACTCACAGTTTTTACTAACCTCGAGTATTTAGTACAGTCAAGAGAGAAACATTGTTGATAAAGATATTGACAGTTAGACTTTCATGAAAACATAAATGATCATAACAAGAGAATATCATAAATAGTGCTTGTAAATGACCATTTTCTTAAAGCTTATCTGCCATAGTTTACAGGAGGGATTAGAGCGCCCTGCAAGGTCACTGGACAGGTGGTTATCTCATCAACTCAGCTCTCAGTTAACATAAGAAAAAGAGGATCATGGGGGACCAATGGTCACCGATTAGGCATTGTTTGTTATATAGAGGGCGCAAGTAGCTACAAGTAGTGCAGTGGGCCTTTAAGCCCGACTTGATATTGTCACCTTTTCTCTTTAAAATCACAAAATCAATGCGAATATGTCAGCAATTGTTTTGAGACTCAAATAACAGTGCATAAAAAGGCTTTTTATCTACTTTCACTGCTTCAGCCTAAACTTGGTACAATAGGATTTTAACAATATTTTTTTTTAATGGCAGCTGCTCAGTCATGTGTGGCAGCAGAGTTATGAATAAGGTATCATTAAACAGGATATTAGTCATTCTTTAAAATGAAATATAATTGAAGGTCACACAGATTATAATTCTTAAATAAGAATCTGCCGAAGTTGGATATAATTATTGATACGCACTGTATAAATGGAGTTAATGGTGTTGGTGCTACGATGTACGCATTAAATTGGTGGGAGGCTGGATGGAGTAGATAGCTTGAATGAGAAAGATTGTCTCTGACTGATTTTTTTCTTCTTCTGAATAAACTTTGCATAATATCAATAGATTCATATCTTGAAGTCATTTATAGTTCCCTATAATCTTTCACTAATAGGCTGCTGCAATGCTGGAGCGAAAAATAATGAATGATAGTTTTACGAAATGGCGCATATAATAATTACGAAAATGATCGGTAATGGTGCTGATACACAATTATTATAACTCCCTTGGTCCGTTGCATTGCACAGCACAAGTTGAGCGATGTGGATGACGTATCATGACTTTATAGACTACGTCTATTCACTGGCGCGCCGGGAGCAGTTTGGGATTGGGGGGGGGGGGGCAAACATTCCAAGGGCAGTGGCGTAATGAACTAAAATATTATTATATTATATGCAGGCCCCACAGAAAGTTTTTCAAAGTGGAGTATTAACGATCAGGTAGAGCCCCGTGAAGCTCAGGCAAGGGTATTAGGTATTCAATTACGGTCAGATGAGCATCCAGGGGCCGCTATTAAGGGTCCTTGATGGGATCCAGGGGGCAGATCCCCCGGAAGCTCAGGGGTTTAAGTATTTAATTACGGTCAGATGAGCATCCAGGGGCCCTATTTAGGGCCCTTGATGGGGTCCAGGGGGCAGAGCCCCGTGAAGCTCAGCGGTTTTAGGTATTTAATTAGGGTCAGATGAGCATCCAGGGGCCCTATTTAGGACCCTTGATGGGTTCCAGGGGTTGGGGTCCCCGTAAGCTCATTGGTTATAGGCATTTAATTACGGTCAGATGAGCATATTTTGTTACCTCATTTGTAATATTGGCAGGTCACTTATTTTTGTTCTCTCTCTCTTTCTTTCTTTTTCTCTCTAACATACTTTTTCGAAAAAGTAAGGGGGCTCGAGCCCCCGAGCCCCGTCGTTCTGCAGGCCCTGACATGAAGGCTTCTAAATAAGCATATTTTTCGCCTGACTGTAAATTTGGGAATTTCTAATTTTCCAACAACCGCATAATAGTCCGGCAGCCAAATCCAGATTATTGGCCTAACCTTGTTTTGTGGTCTATAGTTTTTTTTTCAATGGATTTTGATTGCTTAGACCTTCTATTTCAAGAATCCGATTGCTGACACTCTGTCAGCCTTGAGCAATTTAAGATATATGACGTCATACAAAATGGCCGCCAAAGTACATGATTTTCCTTTAAAAATGAATAATAAATATATAATAAGGATTTTTTCTTCAATTTTTGGCAGCCAAATGTCTGTATCTCTCTAGGACCATCACTAAAAATATGTTTCGTGGTGTTGCATGGCCAGAGATGACCAGCTTATTTGCATATTTTGAAATAGCGCCCTCTATAAACATATTAATTTGAATAAAATATGTGTGCCAGCCAAATGCCAATTTCTTAAATCTATGTCACGTTGAAATCATATTAAATGCTTTTTTGGGGAAACAATTGCAGTTGTGCTGCATTAATCTTTCATCGTGTTTGGTACAAATTTAGATAGGGTAGGTGTGGGGAATGGAAGACCCTTAAGCACATTTGCATAATTTACATAAACATGAACAATGTTACACATACAGACATTTTTGCTTTCTCTTTAGTATTTTTTTCTCTTTATTTGGTAACGAAATTGTGGTGATGATGTAACTGATTAATAAGATAACAATGATTAATGACGTCATCACCAAAGGTCTCTCATTACCTACATGTGTAGGTAATAAGGGACAGTTACAAATCAAGACATTTTAAATACAATTTGAATGAAAATGGGATTGTTATAGTTAGTTCAAACACTTTTTGAATGATATACATGCAGCCAATGAACTTACTATAATTTTGAAACGATTTTAAAATAATGGGGCCCAAAATATTTCTGTAGTTTTTTGTTAACCGTAATAAAGGTGCTCTCAAATATGTTAAAATACTTTCAGAATAATTTTCTGGCAATATGACTTTTACATTTATCAAACTCACAGCATAGAAACAACTTCTTAAAATTAAATGCATTCAAATTAGAATGGTGACACGTACAACCAAATATGTTTCATGATAGTGCCTTTCAACATGAAATGAACAACTGGGGAGAAGTAGGCCCCCATCTTGGATCTGGTGTCCCCCATTACCTACACACATTTCTGATCAGACACCATTTATAATGTGAATCGAAACACCCATTCACAACACACAGTGGCCATAAACTTTCTGTGATGGTTGGCACATTTCATAAACTTCCTTTTAAAACTATTTTTTTAAGGGCCACCCCTAAATATCTGCATACACCACAACATTCAGTGAAAATTGTGTTTTTATATCAGAGCAAAATTTTACGATTAAAATTGCTTATCTTGGTCAATTTTGCCAATTTTCTCGTAAAGAGAACGCACTGTATAGTCTTCGAAATTGGATATATGCAGTAGTGTTGTTGAAGGCCACATATGTCGCTATATCAATATTGGATCCAACACGGACAGACAGTGATGGGTTCAAGCTTGGTGGTCTCCAATTCCCTACACCTACCCTACATATGTCAAGAAAAAAATGGCTATGAAAGAATTTATTTTTCCACAAATCGGTGAGAAGTGGTTTTTACGGCACACATTATTATTCAATTAATAGGCTTTGTTTAGACCAGCATTGCTCCAACGTCAGTGAATGTGGATAAAGCAGTTGACATCTATAACACAGATGCATGATTTTCAAAAGAAATTACCTTGTGGATTCTATGTCACAATTTCCAAGAATGTTCAAATTACCGTGGCAGGCATGAAGAAGTCAATGTTGGGGTACGAAAGTCTATGAAAAGTTGATCTACTCCAGAGTAATAGGACTGCAGACAAGTTCAAGAGAGGTCAATGTCAAGGACATTTTGTCATAAGAGCTTTCACCAGTCCCAACAGCACTTTTTGATGATTCTGGAAACGAGCACTCCCATGTCAAAGACGGACTAGAATTTGACAAAAGTTGAGATGTCAGCCAGGCATGAGACACTGGAACAACCTTGTACAGTCATTGATGGTTGTGCTCTGCTGTGAATGAAAATCTGATGATGTTTGCTTGGTGTTTGACAGATCCGAGAGTATTTAGAGGTCATAACGGGTCGAGAGTCTTCCAACTGAGTCCCGCGTCACTGCTGCCCTCCAAGAAACTATCTCTTACTGTTCGTCGTCGTCGTCGTTGTCATATAGATCATGGCTCACCCTTGTGACCCGTTTGATGAGACCTTTTGATCGGCATCTGTCTCCTGCAATCCGGTAGAGTGTCTTTAGTATTTAGAGGGTGGCTAGTGATTTCCCTAAGGTCGTCAGTCCATCTGAGCTTGAGTCTTCCTTTGTTACGTGTTTCTTCAAAGGTACCTTGAATGATAATTTGTCAAGGTTGTCTCCTGATCTTCTGCTAACGTGACCAAACTATTGTAGCTTGTACTTGTCAATCCTGGTAGCAAGTGGCGGTTGATCTTCGATGATGGACATTGTGTACATTGGTGTTGTAATCTCTTCATGATATCCCAAGTAGCTTCCTACAACACCACATTTCAAAGGCAGATTGCCGAGCTTCCACCCTCCTTGACAATCATTGACCCAAGAACATTATATAAACTTGTCCACTTGATCAACTTCTTCTCCATCAACCACCATGCTCTGTTGCATGTAGTTAATTTCCACCAATCATGATCTTGGTCTTTTTCACATTGAGGTAGGGTCCAAATTATTCACTTGCATCCTTTACTCTTTTTTAAGGAGTTCTAGTAGTTCTTCTGATGTTCTTGTTATAAGTGTTGTCAGTGGCATACTGAGCAAAAACACTTGGAGGGGCAGAAAAACAATCTGCATCACCACCACTCATACATGTTACATGCAGGCCCCGCGGAACTTTTTTTTTAAAGCGGGGTGGGGGGGGCTGAAGTATTTACGATCAGGAAGAGAGGAGCGCAAATTGGCGTGGTGTTCAAGGGGCACAGCCCCCGGAAGCTCAAGGGTTTCAGGCATTTATTAACTGTAAGATGAACATATTTTGATACCTCATTTCACCTCGGGTCACTTTCTTTCTTTCTTTCTTTCTAGTTCTCTTTAACATACTTTATACAAAAAGTGAGGGGGCTCGAGTCCCCTGAGCCCCGCTGTTCTGCGGACCCTGACATGTAGGCTTTTAAATAAGCATATTTTTTGCTTGACTGTGGATTTACTAAAAAGTGAGAAAAAACCCAGGAAAATCATGTCATTTCAGCAACATTTGTAAATCACTGGTATCGAATATATAAAAAAAAACAGTTTGAATTTTGTTTGGGGGTTCAACTGTCCCCAACCCCCCCCCCCCCATACCCTTCCCCATTAATACGCCAGAGAGTGTTGTATTGTCGGCGTATCTTAGGTTGGTGATCGTTCGTCCACCAACAGAAACTTGACCATAAAATGCCTTTCTCATGATGAATTCAGCATAGATGTTGAAAATTTATGGTGATAGGTTGCAGCCTTGACGGACAACTTGACCAATAGTGAACCTTTCGGTGTCGCCATTCTCTGCTCTTACTGTTGCTTCTTGGTATTGGTAGAGCGACTGGATGAGTTGAATTATATGTGCTGGAAAGCCCATCTAGCTCATAATCTTCCATAGGCGTTTATGTTGTACGCAGTCAAAAGCTTTGGAAAGATCAATAAAGCTAGGGAGAGAAGTTGTTGAAACGTGTCTCTAGTGTTGCTAACTTCACTATCTTTTCATGACAACAAACTACAGTTGATCGACATCATAATTATATGCGCGAGTCTGCAGGATGATTGGGTGCTCAGAAATAGGCAAAAGCACAAGCAGGCCTTTACCGTCAAGATGAGGTTCTTGTTGAAGTGATTCCAGGCAGTGATGTCATGCCAAGGAAAGGTCTGTCCACAACATAGTTATGATGAAGCAGGCAACATCAAAGAACAGCAAGCGATTGGAATTGATGCTAATGAGAAGATGTATGTTAGGGTCCTAGTGGATGACACAGACGTCTACGTACTACTTTTGCATCATTATCTACATGACGGACTTATAAACGCCAATTACCATGGAGACGACCCTTCACAAATCGAACTGTTATTGATGTTCCTGCCAATGTAGACAAGTTAGGAGATATCATTCCATCGATGTTGGCAGGACATGCGTTGACGGGATGCGACACTCTTGGGCATACTTTGGCATTGGATAGGGTACAATGCTGAAAGTGATGAAGCAGAAGATTCGACTCCCTTAGGACTGAGTTGGCAATGCTGATGCAGCATGGTCATAATTATGTCATCACTCAACCTACTCAATGCTTTGCTTCATGTTATGGACAGTCAACAACCAACTGAATGTCAGAGGCTCGTATCAACGTGTGGCTATCAAGGGTCCGAAGACTAGGAGCTCCAAATACCCCCAAACCTTGCCTCACTACCTCAAACTACTGAAGCGTTTGTAGAAAATGTTAAGAGAACTCATTTGCAAACATGCGTGTGGAAGCACGCATTACAGTCACGACCTTACTTTGCAGAATTAAGTGTTAAATGACACCCTCTTCCACATGGAATATTTTAGGGTTCCCAACACTTTAGAGAGCTTTTAAACAAATTTCAAGATTTTGAAGCAAACTTATAAACGGATATAGTCCTGTATCGTAGTGGTAGTTCGTAATTTTTAGGTTAATTTAAAAGAATCTAGTACCTTAGAATACAAATCTAGTTTCTTACGCTGTCACTGAAAATGGGCATTTATCACCATATGCCACCTCATATCTATGGGACAGAGAGCATAAAATTCAACCGTGTTTTGTTCGAGTATCAAATTACAAAATAAAAATAAATGTGCAGCACAATCTTTACTCACTGTATTCAGTGCATCTGACTCATGACATAATGATAATCTCATGTTAGAAATTGGTATTTGGCCATCATTTTGACCTATGCAAGTTAATGTGTCTATAGAGGGCGCCATTCCGAATTATGCAAATTTGCATATCATTTGTGATCATACAGCATTGCAATTTTTATTTAGTGATGATTCTAGAAAAAAATTAAGATATTTGACTGCCATTTAATGTAGTAAAATGCTGTTAAAACTTTTTATATCATTAATTTTGGTTAAAAAGGGGATTTTGGCGGCCATTTTGTATGACGTCACATATCTCAAATTGCTCAATGCTGACAGAGTGTCAGCAATCGAATTCTTCAAATTGATGGTCTAAGGAACTATAATCCGAAGAAAAAAAAACTATAGACCCTAAAACAAGGTATATCGAGATGGCTGCCGGACTATAAAAAGGTATGATTTACAAAATAGATGAGAAAAAAAAAATAACAGGCATTTCAGCAACACTTTTTCCGGGGGTAAGTTGTCCTCGGGGTATATGGTTGTACTTGGGGGTATTTTTCTGGGGTAGGGGGTAATCAGGGGCGGCCGAGCGACTTCCAAAGCGGGGGGGGGGCACCAAGAAAAAAGGGCACTTTCTGGGAAAAGGGCACCTACAAAGGGAAATCTCAACGCCTTACAAGATATTGTTTAAGCATCATGCTTTGCACTTGGGTTTGACTGTCTAAAATAATTGGTTGCGAACGAGCGAAGCGAGCAAGGAAAAAGAATAAGATGTGTGAGGTGGCAGTGCGAAAAATACATCTTATAAAGAGGAAAAACCCCAATCCTAATAGGGTTATAAGCACATTCTCATAACAGAAGACTGAAAAGACCTTTGATAAGTAACATAATATAATTTTTTATCATCTATAGATGCGTGAGAGCGTAGCGAGCTAGCTTTGGGGGAAATTACTGTTAGTCGCTTGAAATTAGCTAGGGCGCGTTTAATGATGAGGGGAAAAGGGGACACTTATCAGGAAAGAAAAGAGCATGTGCCAAAGTACAACGAGTAATTATCAGAGGTGAAAATGGGGCACTTCTTACACCCTCAAATAGAGGCACTCACCAGGGATAAAAAAAAGTCAGTCATCAGATTTTGATAGGGGCATTTATAAGAGGTGAAAGGGGGCACTTATCACACCTTAAAAGGGGCGATGCTCAGATATGAAAGGGGGCACTTATGTGAATGAAAAAGGGACACCTATAATAAAAGGAAAATGTTAATTAATTGAAAGAAAATGGGCACCGATCAGCTTTTAAAGGCGCTTTTATCGGAGGTGAGGGGGCACTGATCTGAAGTGAAAAGGAGTAACTTCTCGTACCTGAAAAGGGTCATTTACTAGAGAAGGGGCACTTATGAGAAGGGGAAGGTGTTCTTTTTTTAATGGGCATTTTTCATTAGGAAAAATATAAGGTGCGCTTATCCGAGTTGAAATGGGGGTGGTTATTAAAAGGGGAAGGGGCACTTCTTACAAAGGAAAAGGGGTACTTGTCAAAGTAAAAGAGGCACCTCTCAGATTTAAATAGGACAATTATCAGAGGTGACGGGGGCACTTATCAAAAGTGAAAAGAGGCACTTCGGCGTACCTAACTATATAGGGGCACTTACTAGAGATTAAACAGGGAACTTATGAGAATGGAAATGGACACTTCTTGCAAAGGAAAATGGGAACTTGTCGAAGGAAATGGGCACGTAGGTGTCCCAATAAAAAGGGCACTTATCAGAGTTGAAAAGGGAAGGGGCACTTTTACAAATAGGGGCTCTTCTCAAAGTAAAAGGGGCACTAAAATCCTATGTAAAAAGGGGTACTTCCTAAAAAGATAAAGGGGCACTTTCCTATGTACAAAAAGGGGCACTTTTCGGGTGCTTGAAAAAGTGGGGGGGGGGGGCATGTCCCGTTGGTATAATTGCCGGGGTATACGTGATTGTCCAGGGGTAGGCCTAATTGGCCTAGAACCGTGGAAATTCATGGTTGACATGAAATAAAAGATCCAGCTAGGCCCGGTGGATGTGTGATGTGTGCGATCGGCACTGAAGTAGGCCCAGGCGCGTACGCAGGGGGGGGGGGGGGGGTTTGGGGGTTAAACCCCCCCCCTTTGGAAATTTTTTGTGTGTAAACCCCCCTAAAAAAAACCTAAAACCCCCCCCCCCCCCCCCCCCCCCCCCCCCCCCCTTTTGGATTTTTTTTTTTTTTTTTTTTTTTTTTTTTTTTAATTATTAAAAAAAAAAAAAAAAAAAAAAATTATTCCCATGGCCGACCTAAAAAAGGTGACCTTACCCCCCCCCCCAACGGAGCAAAATGTCAAATTTCCAAATTTCGAGACCAAAAAAAAAAAAAAAAAAGTGTCCTCTTAGCCCCCCCCCCCCCCCCCCCCCCCCCCCCCCCCCCCCCCCCCCCCCCCCCCCGCTTATTCAGCGGCTGGCTGAGTCGTTGCGAAATTTTCGGACCGATTTATAAATGTTAAAACCCCCCCCCTTGAAAAAATCCTGCGTACGCGCCTGAGTAGGCCTATAACTTCTTTAGAATGGTACATTAATTGCAATACACATACGAAAATACATTTGTATTGCATTACATTAATTAATTCTAAAGTAGACTACTAATTAAAACAACACTTTATAAAGAAATGCTTTACAATTACGCCTACAGCCTAAAACCGAAACTTGTTAACCAAGGTCGAGTCTTCTATATATTGCTTTATATGTTCGTTTGACGACATGATCAACATGTACTCTTTTTTATTTATAGGCATGACTTTGTTTTGGTTTTGACTTTTTGGTCTCTTTTCAGATGTAATTATTCATTCCTGCGATATAGCTTGCTTTTACTTTACCGTTTAGACGTTTTTGAGCTTGATGCTGGCGATTTGAATTTTTTAGCTCTTGAGTAGAGACTAATACGTGCACCCACTGTGTTATGATTGCAACATGGCCTGTAACGAGAGCTCGAGAGCAGACGAACTATATAGATTAATATATAATAATGTGTTTTTTAAGCATGTATTTAACGGCCTGGGTAAATTGGTCGAATCAGACGGTGATTGTGCAAGGCTTGGAAGGTCGAAGGAGGCACATAGGATCTGTCATCCATATTTCATGTAAGTCTATTGAAAATTATTGAATGCTTTCTGAGTGGAGGCTGAGCTCTGAGCTAACTCCAGGGAGCTCCGATGCTGACGCCAAAGGCGTCGGAGCTCCAGAGCTCAGAGCTCGTACTACGGTACTTACTAGTATATGAAAACGATTCAAACAGCGGGTTGTATGTTGGCCGTTGGGTCACATTTTTTCGAAATGTAAAGAGGTAGTAATTACATTTTTGACTTAGAGTCTACAATGTTTTGGGGCATCTTTCCATCTTTCCAACCATTTGAAATTATAATTGAAGAAGTCTTTGGAAAAAGCGTGATTCTTATTCTGGGTGGGGGCGAAACGCGAGGGAGGAGGGTTGGCAGGTTTATTAACATAAATGTCATTATGTCAAGACATTTTTCAGACTTAAACGATTCAAACAGCGGGTTGGCCATTGAGTCACATTTTTTCAAAATGTAAAGAGGTACCGGTAGTAATTACAATTTTGACTTAGAGTCTACAATGTTTTGGGGCATCTTTCCATCTTTCCAACCATTTGAAATTATAATTGAAGAAGTCTTTGGAAAAAGCGTGATTCTTATTCTGGGTGGGGGCGAAACGCGAGGGAGGAGGGTTGGCAGGTTTATTAACATAAATGTCATTATGTCAAGACATTTTTCAGACTTAAACGATTCAAACAGCGGGTTGGCCATTGAGTCACATTTTTTCAAAATGTAAAGAGGTACCGGTAGTAATTACAATTTTGACTTAGAGTCTACAATGTTTTGGGGCATCTTTCCAACCATTTGAAATTATAATTGAAAATCAAAAATGAAAAGAGGCACTTCTAGTACTTAAAGGTACTTAGTAACATTGTGATGGTTGATTTCACAAATCTGTTGAACCAGGATGCAAAACACGTAAAATTATGTTTGTATGTAGGGATTATCCAACTACGATGCCCCAAATTTAAAATTAATTCATGCAATATGAAGATTTTTAACAAAGTTCAACAGGTTTTCGAACGGGCGTCGATGTGCGGCGCTTCTGAATCTAAATTCTCCCAACCATTTTTTGAATTTTACCAACCGTTTTTCCATGAAAAAAAAAACATAAAAACAGGCTATAAAAAATCTGTCAACACTTAAATGTCTGGAATAAAATGTAGAGCCATTTTATTGCTTTGTGAGATTCCATTCACCTAAAATGTAATTAAATTGTTATTATATAGTTGGGAGAATTAAGGAATCGATCGGATCAGTTTTCCCAATTTGTACCATGAATAATGGTCCGTGTTCGCTCAAATTTTCAGATTATCTTTAATTGTACATCTAGCATTGAAGTCACTGCCTTAGCACCACTATCTCTCATCTGAACAATGTTACAAAGTCCCTTTAACTATAGGGGCACTTACTAGAGATTAAACAGGGCACTTATGAGAATGGAAATGGACACTTCTTGCAAAGGAAAAAGGGAACTTGTCGAAGGAAAGGGGCACGTGTCCCAATAAAAAGGGCATTTATCAGAGTTGCAAAGGGGAAGGGGCACTTTTACAAATAGGGGCTCTTGTCAAAGTAAAAGGGGCACTATTCCTATGTAAAAAGGGGTACTTTCTAAAAAAGATAAAGGGGCACTTTCCTATGTACAAAGAGGCACATTTCGGGTGCTTGAAAAAGTGGGGGGGCATGCCCCCCCCCCCCCCCCCCTGGGAAGGCCGCCTCTGGGGGTAATTTTCCCGTTGGTATAATTGCCGGGGTATACGTGATTGTCCAGGGGTAGGCCAAATTGGTCTTAGAACCGTGGAAATTCATAGCTGACATGAAATAAAAGATCCAGGCCCGGTGGATTTGTGATGTGTCCGATCGGCACTGAAGCCCGCCCACCCCCCCCCCCCCGTTCCGAGAACGGACGGACCCCATGAGTGTTACCAAAATGTCCGGTAAAAGGGTAGCCCTACTTTACGTGCGACAAAGTCTGGCCCGAGAATTGTAAAAAAGGGGGTGTATTAACTTTTCACCCGGAGATTTCTTTAAAAAGGGGGTGTTTTCTTTTTCTTTCTCTTATCTCTTTGGACTCCTGAGAAATTATTCCGAATTTAGGGGGTACATTGAGCATTTTTCTGGATTTAGGGGGGTCTCCAAGGCAGGAAAAGCCCCGAAAATCCCGCGAAAGGGGGGTTCGGAAGTGTTGGCAGTCCTCAGATAGGGGGTGCTTTCAAAAAGAGGGAACAAGCATATGCGTACCTAGACCGAAAGCTTCAGTCTCTCTAATCGTCGGTTGTTCCACTGAGACTACGTCTGGCTCCACTAGACCTCCGATTATATGGGGAATGTCAACAAATGTCAGTTTTATTAAAGAAATGACCCATATCAGACGGTTATTTCTGTCTTTTTCCAAAGACTTCTTCAATTATAATTTCAAATGGTTGGAAAGATGGAAAGAAGTAGGCCTAATATAACTTCTTTAGAATTGTACATTATTGCAATATATTACTTAATTGTTTTACTAGATCGAAAATACATTTCTATTGCATTACACTAATTCTAAAGTACTAATTAAAACAACACTTTATAAAGAAATGCTTTACAATACGCCTACAGCCTAAAATCCAAACTTGATAACCAAGGCCGAGTCATCTATATATTGCCTTTATATCTTCGTTTGACGACATGATTAGCACGTACTTTTTCATAGCGCATGACTTTGTTTTAGTTTTGACTTCTTGGTCTCTTTTCAGATGTAATTATTCATTCCTGTGATATAGCTTGCTTTTACTTTACCGGCTAGATGTTTTTGTGCTTGATACTGGCGATTTGAATTATTTTAGCTCTCGAGTAGAGACTAAACAATGACATCATTGCCTAATACGTGCACCCACTGTGTTATGATTGCAACATGGCCTGTAACGAGAGCAGACGAACTATATATAATGATGTGTTTTTTAAGCATGTATTTAATGGCCTGGGTAAATTGGTCGAATCAGACGGTGATTGTGCAAGGCTTGGAAGGTTGAAGGAGGCACATAGGATCTGTCATCCATATTTCATGTAAGTCTATTGAAAATTATTGAATGCTTTCTGAGCGGAGGCTGAGCTCTGACTAGTCTGAGCTAACTCCAGGGAGCTCAGAGCTTGTACTACGGTACTACTAAGTATATGAAAACGATTCAAACAGCAGGTTGTATGTTGGCCGTTGGGTCACATTTTTTTCGAAATGTAAAGAGGTAGTAATTACAATTTTGACTTAGAGTCTACAATGTTTTGGGGCATCTTTCCATCTTTCCAACCATTTGAAATTATAATTTGAAGAAGTCTTCGGAAAAAGAGGGTGATTCATATTCTTTGAGGGGGGGGGGGGGACGAAACGCGAGGGAGGAGGGTTGGCAGGTTTATTAACATAAATGTCATTATGTCAAGATTTTTTTCAGACTTAAACGATTCAAACAGCGGGTTGGCCATTGAGTCACATTTTTTCAAAATGTAAAGAGGTACCGGTAGTAATTACAATTTTGACTTAGAGTCTACAATGTTTTGGGGCATCTATATCTTTCCATCTTTCCAACCATTTGAAATTATAATTTGAAGAAGTCTTTGGAAAAATGGTGATTCATATTCTTGGGGGGGGGGGGGACGATTGGCAGGGTTATGAATATAAATGTCAAGACATTTTTCAGACTTAACCTCCCGATTTAATTGTTCTGAATCTACCAAGTCAAGTGTACATAAAGCTATGGTCACAAATCAGAGCAGCGACCGACCGATCAGTAGCCTGCTCGGTCGCTGCTGGAATTAGGCATCGCCCAGCGATTACGTCGGTGCCCGGTCAGCGACCGCCCAGGCACCGAGCGTATTTTGGGCGGCGACTGGAAAGTGAGCAGGTGCCACCCAAATTTTAACTCCGCGCTAAAACTTCAGCGGCGACCGAGCGATGCCCTAAAAACGAGCGGTGCCTGGGCGGCCGCCGCTCGGTGGCCGGGCAGCCGCCGGACAGAATTGGTTAAAAACTCGCCGCTCGGCCGCCGACCAGGCTACTTTTGGGTTATGTGACCATAGCATTAGATTCAGTATTTCCAGTCAATGTACTGAATTCTCTCATCCCATAGGTACACCTGGCATGGGGAGTGTTTCACAAATATAAGATCCGACTTAAAGTTGAACTTAGATATGGCAGGCCATTCATGCCACTATTTGCTCTCACCATTATGATCTTTAGAAGAAAAAAATTCCCTTCAATAATGAATTATCAAAAAATATAAATTCTGTAGATTTGTGACCATGATTTGTACGTCCCTTGAGAGACAAGTGCCAGTAAATAGTGAGAGCAAATGGTGGCATGAACGACCTGCCATAGTTACATGTAAGTCCAACTTAAAGTTGATCTTAGTCTTTGTGAAACACTCCCCAGGGTTTCTTAGGAAATGGGTTAACTTGCTTATCATGGGTTAAAGTTTATAGGCCTCTTCATAATATATTTCTTTTTTTATTACACAGTACAACAGAAGATCAGCCAAGATGGCAGCAAGCCTCGGGAGAAAGAAGTGCATGACTCGCAGTGGGAAGACCCTGCGATACATCCAAAGGCAAGCTACCTGGGGCAATATGTCTGCCTTCAAAGGGCAGTATGCCATCCTCAAAGTGAAGAATGGATTATTCAATGCCAGCCATTCAATGGATTTTGAGGAGATTGTTCAAGATGGTGGATTGATGTCAAATTCAGGTGCGTAGTATTTCTGGGGTCTTTTCAATTTTGTAGGTTATTCCTGTTTATTAAATTTGTGGGTTTTCCTTTTGTCATCCTTGAAATTCTTCTTCCTCTCCTTCTTCTTCTTCTTCTTCTTTTTTTCTTCTTCTTCTTCTTCTTCTTCTTCTTCTTCTTCTTCTTCTTCTTCTTCTTCTTCTTCAAGATAATCTGCCTCCTTCAATACTGAAGATTCTTGCAGATGCCATATACTCGGCCTGGTTGGGGTATGCAGGTGGACCATTACACTACTCTTATACAAATAGTACAATGGGTTCTTAACGTGCAAGGGTGGTGACTCTCCTGAACACGGTGGGGCTCCATTTAACATCCTATCCGAGGGACAGAGTGTTTTCCACTTGACATAACCTGCATCTATGAAGAAGGGAAGGGCACGTTAACACACAACGCCTGGGTGGGAGTCGAACCCGGGATCTTTGCTTCGACAGGCAGACGCTTTACCGACTGAGCCAACTCGCCTCCTATTGCCTGAGCTTCAGTGCTAAATTTGTTACCCGTTATATAATTAAGTCTTTGAAAATGAAAATCACCCCTCTCATTTATGTGTTCTCAGAAATTGGTCGTCTTAATAGAGAGCTGGTCCTGTACTCTTTAAATAAGAAAAAGAGATGGTTGTTACCAGCCATGATTGCTGAGGGCATTGCTGACAGGGAATTCCACAAAGACTGTGATTACCAAGTCGTCATGGTGGAGCGGGAGATACCCAGCTTCAAGAATAACATTGGAAGCGAGTTTATCGAATGTTTTCAAAATACATGGAAGCCATCCTGTAAAGCTGTTCATCGGTCAAACCCTGCAGGAAGCAGCTGTAGGAGGGCCAGGAAGAACTGCTCTTACCAGGAAGATCTTCTATCCAACCCAGAGGCTGTTCGTAATCGCAGAGAGGAAAAGGCAGAGCGAAGAAGGGAGAGGGCGAGGACGGGAAAGAGGATTGCCATCCCCACGCTTGGTAACAGAGGTGCAGAACATGTGCCTAGGTTACCGGAGCTACGATATGAGGTGCTTCGTCCAACTCCCCTGCATCATTGTATCATGCAGTCAAAGTATAGACATTTTGATGAAGAGTGGGATAAGATTATTAAGAGACATTCAGCAGGTAAATCTGATTATTAATCCAAGTTGTGACTGACATCCCTTAAAGGTAATACAAAGTTTTGGGAAATTTTGAAAATTGGGTGGATAGTGAATCTTTACCATTTTGATATATTTGGATGCCCCTGTAGATGTATTATAAGCACTAAAAAAAATTAGCCCAAAAAACCTTTCTGTTTTCGAGAAAAATTGAATATAGCGCCTATGGTCGTACAATGGTAGCTGCGATCATGAAAATCTCAGAATATGTAGTTGGGAACATAATTTCCAAACAGGTCGATTTTAGTCAAAAAACATTGTTTCATAGCTAAATTAATATCTTGACCTTGAGAGGGGGCTATACAACATAAAGAGTTTATTATTTATAATTTCATAACTTTAGACTCGATTTCACCCGCGACAACGATCAATGTATATTGTAGGAACGCATATGCTTCCAATATGCTAATTTGAACCAAATTCATGACCCCATACCAAAACTTTGATATGAAGGTACATGGTATCAAAACACAGCCTAAGATCAATTTCCGAGTATGTAGTTCAAAGGTCATAGCTCATTAAATATGCAAATCTGGTTTCCGATCCATAACTTTAGTATAGTTTGACGGATTTTAATGAAATTTGATATGAAGGTTTGTGGTATCAAAACACAGCCTAAGTTCAATTTTGAAGTATGTAGGTCAAAGGTCATAGCTCATTAAATATGTGAATATGGTTTCCCTTCGATAACTTGAATAATGTTTGACGAATTTTCATGAAATTTAATATGAAGGTACATGGTTTCAAAATACATGTACAGCCTAAGTTCGATTTCTGAGTATGTAGGTCAAAGGTGAAAGGTCATAGCTCATTAAATATGCAGAAACACCTAATGTGAAAATGTGGTTAACTTCCTTGCTAGTAATATAATAGCATAGTCCGATGGAGGTAACTTGTTCTGACGTATATAGGCCATTTGTACCCTGCGAGGGGATGCTACGCTTTGCGTTGACTTGTTTGTCAATTATTTTTTCTGAGAACTTAATGGAGAAAAGCTTTAAGATATTGAATTTGAAAGCAGAAAACACTATGTAACTCTGTATTGCATGTCATGATTTGTTTACAGTATTATATTACAGATAAATTAAAGATCTGTCATCACTTTCAATTACTTTGTCTTGCAACCTTAGAAATGATGAAGCCACTGGTATATATATGTATACAGACCTGCCAACCAGTACGATTTAGTCGTATTTAGTACGATTTTTAGAAGCAAATAAGACAGTACGATTTTCCTTAATAAAATACGATTTTCAAAAAAAAAAAGAAAAAAAAGAAAAATGATTTTTTTTTTTTTTTTTTTTTTTTTTTTTTTTTTAATAATTTTTTTAAAATTAATATTTTGTGTGTGCGTCCGCCATTTTCAATGGCAAAATGTCCATTCTGTCCTGTAAAGTATCCTACAAGCATCTCACACTGACAATTTGGGGATGTTCATTGGTTCATCGAACACGCCAGTCATGACGAAATCATGCATATTCAACCAATGATCAATACAAAAATTCTTCCTGTAGGTAGAAACTGTAAGAGGCATTGAACCGCGTAACAATCCGTGTTTATTTTCAAGAATACAACTTTTGTCAGTAAAATACAACTTTTGGGATTACAGAATACAGTTTTTGAATTCCAGAGGTTGGCAGGTCTGTGTATAGGGTTACATGAAAAACATGCCCTTCTATTATTATCATTATTATTATTATTATTATTGTAACTGTTGTCGATCACGAAAACCCAATAAATTCAGTCAGACACAAGCTTTTACGGGAGTTGTCAATCTTTATTTTACGTCTCCGTATCCATCCGTGTAACTCCGTGAAAACTGTATGACAAAGACAAAAATTGCAAGCATAATAAGTAAATATGCAAATGAATCTAACCACAACTGCAATGCTTCAATACGTTATCAAATAAGGAAATGAGCATTTATATCGATTACAGCTTCGATCGATCACAGAATCATCTACGCAAAATAATCTTGGCTATAAACCCTTGCCAATCGTTATAATCATTATGTCATACAATTTATAAGGCTTCCATGGCTCCTTGTAACTTGACAGCCTAACTAAATTGAATCAACTCCAATGACGAAAGAATAATGACTTTTCATTGCCCCACATATGCCTTTCTATGTAAGTAGAAAGTGTAGATCCTTCCAGACCCTTCCTTGTAAACTTCATTTATCTTTGTCCTAAATTACCCTAATACAAGTACTTTCATAACTATGATAAATGAAACCTGTCTCATACAGTCATAAGTCATATATATCAGTCATTACTCTTCACTTTATCCAATATTTCATAAATGAATTTACCGTTCTACGTAAATTCCTACACAGTCGCACATTACACGTGTACATGAACGTATCGCTACATACAGCCAGACTTGGCTTTATATCCAAATTAATCTTCATAATCCTTTACATAACAGCACTTAATTGCAAGCAAACATCATATATATAAATATACTGACCTCTGTGCCCTTTTGTGAACTGAATATCCCTCAGAATACGATTTTTGACAAATCAAAACATTCGGTAACAAACAAACTCAGCTTGCTCCATCGAACCAAAAATCAGCTGCCACTAGAGGGCGACAAATTTCTGAGCAAGTCAACGTCATCTACATGGCTCCTTTAAATCAGTTGAAAAACTGAAACTAATTTACCCTCTATAGGTATTTCTTTGCCAGTTATTAACCGAAAAATTCCACAGAGATCAAAAAGTTGTACAGTACGTACTTCACATTATATACATGCATGATATTACATCAAGCCAAAGTATGCAAATTAATATATGGAATATCATTCAACAAGTAAATTTTCACATTTTAGTAAAAATAACAAGGTTCTGACCACTGGTCTGGAATATCAGATGGAATGTAATCTATGTCACCAATTATCAAGAAATAACATGTAAGTATTAAATTCCTATCAAACCGTTTTAAATGAGCACAAGCACATTTACAAATTCTTAGAGATCCGAACTGGTGTAAATTCACTGATTGCCCTGTAGTCATGAAAAAAACTATGACTTCCTTATACACACAAGTGAACATTGAAAATGACAAAAACAACTTATTGACCAATTGTCATTTTCATAGGCCAAAAAAACAAAACACTTGAATTCTTCTGATTTCTGGACACTATACCGGTACTCCTTTCAAATCAAATTGAAATACTCAAAAGTTAGCATCAACCTGCATAAATAATTTGCCGTTGACTTGACCGGGTATGACAAACTTACTGAATGCAAACTATCCAGAAATTCTACTCCTTCAGTGCGCAGAAGAATTTACAACTCTAAACCATGACAAATAATTGCATTCCCGATTGATTCTGAAATCAAAATCATACTAAGGGTTTCTTCAAAGCAATACATTTCTAGTCTTTACTTTCAGACTTCTTGTCAAGCCTAAACTGAAATAAAAAATTTCCAGTTACCGTAATTCAAAACCAGACAAAAAACAATATCATGCATAAATTAGTCTTAGTCTTTCCTACAGACCCTTCATGCAAAATGGACCATTTTTAAAGTCAGGCCCAACATTGCGCATAGCTTAATTTTGGATGTCAGACACAAATCGTACCAAACCCTAGTCTTTAAATTAAGACCCAGATCAAAGTAAAAAGTACTAGTCTCTCAATTCAGTCTCAAATGTACAAGAAATTAGTCTTTGAGTTCAGACCCAAAGAAAATGTGAGTCTCTAGTCTCTGAGTTCAGACCTTCATTTGGTCCAGTTCAAATAAATTCAGGAGTTCATGTATCATTTTTTAATGTCTCAATGTCATCTTCATCCATATATGATACAAACATGACTTCAGGTCATAAATTTCCTTTAAACGAGTGAAATTAAAAATAATCTTCGCAAAGTTACGCTATGGCTCCTTGTCCGGGAATTACTCCTGGTCTTCCTGTGGGACAAGTAATATTAGTTTATGAATCGGACGCTCAAGGTAAGAACATGGGGTAGTTCGCTTTCCTACTGCATTCAGTTTCTGTTCACCCATTGCGATCTTAACCTTACGAACATGCTTATCATCCGAGGGATAAGTTTCCGTAATCCTACCCATTGGCCATGCGTTTCTAGGAGCATTGTTATCCTTAACAACGACCACATCTCCGACTCTCAGATTTCGTTGTGGAGCAGTCCATTTCTGTCTCGTTTGCAGGTTGTGAAGGAACTCTTTCCTCCAACGGCTCCAGAATTCATTGAGTAGATGTTGAACCCTTCTCCATCGTCTCCTGGAATACAGGTCAACCCGCTGGAAGCATCCCGGGGGAGGAAGAATGATGCAAGTCTTCATAGTTAAGAGATGATTCGGGGTCAGCGGTACAGGATACATAGGGTCACTCAGATTGTCCGTCGTCAGTGGTCTGCTGTTGACAATTGCAGCTGCTTCATACATCAGAGTGCGTAGAGACTCGTCATCTAGTTGTCTTCCAGAATGATGCAGCAACGTATCCAGCACAGTGCGAACGGATCTGATCAGTCTTTCCCACGCTCCCCCCATATGGCTTGCAGAGGGAACGTTGAATTTGAACTCAACATAGTCACATCCATCATTCAGTAGAATGTTCTGGACCTTGGCATGGTCCATTTCCTTCCAGGCTCTCTGAAATTCAGATGCAGCTCCTACAAAGTTTGTGCCTCTGTCGCATCTCAGTTGGCGTACTGGACCTCTAATGGCTACGAAACGTCGATATGCCTGGATGAATGAGTCTGTGTTCATGCTGTTGAGGGTTTCAATATGCACAGCTCTGGATGCCATGCATGTAAATAAAAGTCCATATCTCTTTAATTCCTTCCTACCCTCCTTTATCAACCAAGGTCCAAAACAATCCATTCCAGAAAATGTGAATGGTGATTCTGGTGTGAGTCTGTCAGTGGGTAGATCGGACATCTTCTGAGTCAAAGTAGGACGGCGCAGTCTATTGCAGATGACGCATGAACGTATATACTTTGACACTCTACTGCTACCTCCAATTAACCAGAATCCATTTTGCCTGATCTGGTTAAGTGTCATACCCCTTCCTTGGTGTGCAGTCTGCTCATGACAATGACGTATTATGAGTTCAGTCATGTGATGTTTCCGAGGAAGGATTACTGGATGCTTCATCTCATATGGCTCATCGCATTTACGAATGCGTCCTCCAATTCGCAGGATTCCCTGGTCATCTAAGAAGGGGTCGAGCTGATGGAGTCGACTGCTTCTTTTCATCTGACGAGTTTTCTTTCTGTTAGTCAAGTCATTTCCTCTCTGAATGGTAGTTAGGGTCTGGATTTCATCTGGAAAGGCTTCCCTCTGTACCATTCTCACTATCTCTATTTCGGCCTTCTGCAGGTATTCTAGATTGATGCTCTTCTCCTCAGAAAGTTTGCACTGTCTTCTGGTACGTTTCTTATGGCAACGTTGTCTCAGGCAAGAGATAAATAGCAAACAATTAGCAACTGCTCTCTTAGCCTTGTTCCAAGTCGAAAATCGATTCAGTCTACTGGAATCAAGGCTATGCGTACTGGTCTGAGAAGTATGAACCTGAGATTTCTTCAACTCAGGATCGTCATCTTCTATGTCGAACATCTCTCCTTCATTGGACTCATTGGAAAACGTCTCCTTCCACAGAAACTCAGGACCGTGTAGCCACTTGGAATCTCTTAACTGGGGTACAAGCAGACCTCTCGAGCCTTCATCAGCAGGATTCTCCTTTGATTCCACATGTCTCCATTGTGATGCAGAGGAGTGACGTCGAATCTGATGAACTCTGTTTGCCACAAAGACATGGAAACGTTTCTCTGAGTTCTTGATATACCCAAGAACTACATTGCTGTCAGTCCAGAATGTATGCGTAGCCTCATCAAGTCGTAGTTCTGCATCCAAGAAGGTTTTGACCTTAACAGCAATGACTGCTGCTGTCAATTCTAAACGGGGAATTGTTACCAGTTTCAGCGGTGCTACTCTAGCCTTTCCAACGACGAGGGAGCAATGAACTCGTCCTTCAGCATTAGTGACTCTCAGATAAGTACACTGTCCATATCCACTGGTGCTTGCATCAGCAAAATGATGATATTCTACTGACTTCACCTCTCCAAATTCAGTTGGTTTGTAGCATCTGTTGATTGATATGGTGGGGAGTATAAGCAAGTCAGTTCTCCATCTATCCCATCGTTCCCTCAAATGGTCAGGAAGAGGGTCATCCCAGTCCTTTGATGAGTTGCATAGCTCCTGTAGAATTCGTTTGCCTGTCAAGACGACTGGAGCTATCAGACCCAATGGGTCATATATGGACATTACTGTAGACAATACTCCTCGACGGGTGAGAGGTTTATCTTGAAGGGTGAGTCTGAAATTGAATGTGTCTGACTCAACGCACCACTGGACACCAAGAGCCCTCTCAATGGGTAAGTCGTCACTTTGAATGTTGATTTCTCTCACATTCTTGGCTCTGTCTTTCTCTGGTACAGAATTCAGCACATCTCTGTCGTTGGATACAAACTTGTGCATGTGTAAGCCACCCTTTTCACACAGCAGCCTGGTTCTGGTGATCAATTGTATCACTTCTTGAGCTGTAGACATCGACTTGAGTCCATCATCAACGTAGAAGTCTCTATGAATGAAATTCTTGACGTCCTCTCCAAATTCAGCGGCATTATCTGTCGCTAGTTGTCGCAGCCCAAAGTTAGCACACCCAGGTGATGACCCAGCTCCAAAGAGATGCACTGTCATGCGGTACACACTTGGATCCTCTTCAAGGTTTCCACCTTTCCACCACAGGAATCTTAGATAGTCTCTATCTTCTTCGTTCACCTTGAACTGATGAAACATTTCTTGTATATCGCATATGAATGCAATATTCTCAAGTCGAAATCGACATAGCACCCCGGTGAGCTTGTTTGTGAGGTCCGGCCCAGTGAGTAGGTGACTGTTCAAAGAATGACTTCTGTATTGTGCACTGCCGTCAAATACAACTCTTAACTTGTTGGGTTGCACTACACCATGATGTGGTATGTACCAGGTAGCACCCACAGTATCAGTCATTGGAGCAGTCTCGGCATATCCTTTGTTGATAAGCGTCTCCATCACTTCTGTATACTTCCTTTGGTATTCTATGTTGTGTCTGAACTTCTTCTCCAGATGTACAAGTCTCGACCATGCTTGGGCTTTGTTGTTCGGGAGTTGAGGTCTTTCATCCTTAAAAGGAAGCGGCATCTCATAGTGACCATCACTCATGTGTATTCCTTTATTCATGATGTCAAGGAATTTGATGTCATTCTGGGAGAAAGCCGTCCCTTCTACACTTGTATCAGTGAAGTCAGCTTCCATTATACTCTTCACTAGTAAGGGTGTGATCTCTTCCTTGGTTGTCACCCTTTCAGAAAGGAAGACTTCCTTTCTGTCTATCACCAATGTCTCTGGAATTTCTCTTGTCATCAACCGGTGACTGATGCCAATACGGTCGTCATTCTTGCGGTTGTAGTCACTACGTATTGTTCCTACAATACTCCATCCAAGGTCGGTTCGTATGCCATATGGTCCATTGTTGAATGGTGCAGGAATCACATCTCTCGGCAACAAGGCTCTCGCACAGTCATAACCAATCAATAGGCCTATGTCACAATCTTGTAGTGGAATGAGCTTGCTGCTAAGATCACGCAGGTGAGGAATGGACTTAGCAGTCTCTGGAGTTGGTACATGTGTCCGGTCAGCCGGCATGATGTCACGTGTGTAAGTCGGTGGTAAAATTAATTTGTCCTTGCCATCATGTGCGCGTACACGCAGTCCATACACACGTTCACTGTTTATTCGTTGGTCCTTCATGGATAGCGTGGATAGCTGTAAGTTGACCTTAGTCCCATGTAGCCCCATTTCGTCCTTGATGGATGTGAGTAGGAAAGTTGTATCTGACTGAGTATCCAGCAGGGCGTATGTCAAAGTTTCACCAACACTGTCCTTATGTGACAACCATACAGGAACAATCATCGAGCTTTTGAGTGTTTCTTGTCCATTACTTTTCCTTGCAATGTGTGAGCTTGATGACCTCACTTCATCTTGGGTTGTATCTTGATTTGAAGGTTGAGCGTTAACCCTCACCCAGTCTTTAACATGGAGTGCTGTTGGGTGTCTCCTTTTACACTCCTTACAAGTGCTTCTCTTCTTGCACTCGTTTGATCGATGACCAACCTTTAGACACCCATAGCACAAGCCCTTTTCAACGATAAATTTCTTCTTCTCTGCCATCTCCCATGCTGAAAAGGTATGGCACTCTTCCAAGGAGTGTGGCTTCTTGCAGACCAAGCAGGATACAGTCTTTCTATCACCCATTCCTTTCTGATTCCTACTGCTAGTAGCATCAGTTGCTAATGTTCTGACTTCTGATACTGCTGCCTTTCCTCTCTCGTATCTTGATTCCCTCAATCCATAAACAGAGGTGATGGGACAACAAGCAATCTTTGACTCCTCCTCGATGAAACGTGCAAACAGCTTGAAAGGAGGAAAGCTGCCATTGCTGTCTGCCCATTGATAAGCCTTCCTGGACCAGCGTACAACTAACCATTCAGGTAACTTGGTCAGGATCTTACGAATTTCACAGTCGTCATTCAGATGATGAAGGTTCTGAATTTTGTCCATTGCTGTAACACACTGCCGTAGGAAATCAGAGAACTTCCTCAAACCAGGTGCATCCTTTGTGGCTATTCGAGGCCATCTCTCCATCTTGTCTCGAAAGGCTTTAGCTATGACAAAGGAATTTCCGTACCGTTCTTCCAAAGCCTTTCTGGCATCATGATATGCTGTTTCGTTGTCGATCAGAGCATATCCCTTTACTAGCTCTAGGGGTTGACCCTTCAGGTACTTTTCAAGGTAGAAGAACCTGTCCATAGGCGTGATGCCACTGCGATCAATTAGAACGTCGAAGGCGTGTTTCCAACCTGGATACAAGAGGGGATTGCCATCAAATGAAGTCGGTTCAGGTAGAGGCAATCGTGAGGCTCTCAACTGTTCTGCAAAGAGACTCAAAGGGTCAATGGGTGAAGTCTCATGAACAGGCGGATCAACAAGTGATGGTGGATCAACAGGTGATGGTTCATCGAAAGTGACTGCTTGCCTCAAAGATGCATCATCGCTCTTTTCATCTTCCTTTAGAACAATCATTCTGTCAAGAGTGCTTTTCATGATTGAACTGTGTTCTTTCTCAACTTCCTCTAATTTGTCCTCACTATCATCAGCTATCTCGGAGGACAATCGTAACTCTGTGAGGTTCTCCTGCCCATTGATGACAGTGTCCATCAGTACTTGTAACCCATCTCGAAGAGCCTTGACATCAGAAAAACCAACATCATCTATTAGTGCAGCTCTTAGCTTGTTGGCCTTACGTCGCCAGGAGGTCACACTGCTTCTGAAGTTCTTAGTCTTCAGATCGAGCTGGTATTCGATGCTCCTTTCTGTGGAGACTGACTGTCGCTTCTGCGGAGCAGGTTGTTCTTCAGTCATGATTAACAGGTGTCTCTGTAGCTTCCCAGTCTCGGCAGAAACAAGGAATCTTCTGGTAGGGATTCACTGTGGAAGAGTTTTCACTGTAACTGTTGTCGATCACGAAAACCCAATAAATTCAGTCAGACACAAGCTTTTACGGGAGTTGTCAATCTTTATTTTACGTCTCCGTATCCATCCGTGTAACTCCGTGAAAACTGTATGACAAAGACAAAAATTGCAAGCATAATAAGTAAATATGCAAATGAATCTAACCACAACTGCAATGCTTCAATACGTTATCAAATAAGGAAATGAGCATTTATATCGATTACAGCTTCGATCGATCACAGAATCATCTACGCAAAATAATCTTGGCTATAAACCCTTGCCAATCGTTATAATCATTATGTCATACAATTTATAAGGCTTCCATGGCTCCTTGTAACTTGACAGCCTAACTAAATTGAATCAACTCCAATGACGAAAGAATAATGACTTTTCATTGCCCCACATATGCCTTTCTATGTAAGTAGAAAGTGTAGATCCTTCCAGACCCTTCCTTGTAAACTTCATTTATCTTTGTCCTAAATTACCCTAATACAAGTACTTTCATAACTATGATAAATGAAACCTGTCTCATACAGTCATAAGTCATATATATCAGTCATTACTCTTCACTTTATCCAATATTTCATAAATGAATTTACCGTTCTACGTAAATTCCTACACAGTCGCACATTACACGTGTACATGAACGTATCGCTACATACAGCCAGACTTGGCTTTATATCCAAATTAATCTTCATAATCCTTTACATAACAGCACTTAATTGCAAGCAAACATCATATATATAAATATACTGACCTCTGTGCCCTTTTGTGAACTGAATATCCCTCAGAATACGATTTTTGACAAATCAAAACATTCGGTAACAAACAAACTCAGCTTGCTCCATCGAACCAAAAATCAGCTGCCACTAGAGGGCGACAAATTTCTGAGCAAGTCAACGTCATCTACAATTATTATCAACCTATGGGATAATGGGAACCAAGTGAATCCTGTGTAAAGTCTGTGGGTATATAAGAATTCAGTAGTCGATGGGTAAAATGGCCTGTGATATATTTTTGATTTAATTTGTTATCTAAATTACAGGTCGCCTGAAAAATGATTCCCACATTAAGTGTCAACTGGATACTGACCTCTATGAAGGTATCCACTTAGATTTTGATGTGGATGAGGAGTGGCCCATTTATACTGTTCCTGGTGGTGATGATTGGGTAAAACATCTTGAAGACAGTGCTCCGTTTGACCTTTGTTCGTTTATCACTTCAAGTCAACGGACAAAACCTTGCAAGAGAAATGGGCAGGAGACATTTGAGAAGGATGTAGCCAAGGACAAGGCAGAGTGCTTCACTGCATTGGCATCCCCAACAAGGAAGCGTTACGGCAAGGGCTGTGCAATCCATCGGCCTGACCTTGCGACCCTTGAACCTGAAACGGCGGAGTCCAAGTCGGACTTCAGTTATGTCGACACTATGGACAGCGGTTTTGAATCCAGTGGGTCATCTACAGTTGAGGATGACCACAGGGTGTCTTGGCTGGACCTAGGCAGTGTGGCCAAAGAAGCTGTCCATCCTGACAGACTGAGGATGGACTTTGGGCATGATTATGTAGATGGACGCTCTGTACCTAGGAGGTTTTCTATCAAGATGAAAGCAGTTTCAGCCAGTCAGGTTCCTGTATGTGCATCAGCTGTGTGTGCTGTAGAAGATGCTGGACACAATCCAGAAATGGTGAACATACGGTGAGTTTACCTGCGATATTCATTTAATGTTGTATCATGTCTGATAAGTATATCAATGAAGTGTATAACATCACTGATTTCATTATGATGAATCAGCAGCTTCATATTGGTTGTTCAGAGTACTTGTGAATTGGCTAGATTTGAGAATTTTTGTTTGAAATCAAACAAGAAAATGAGATCAATGTTCATGACAGGATAAAAAAAAAGGTTGAGAATCATTTCCTGAACTTGTTGAAGACCTGTCTCAGTTATTAACACATCCTATTAACCTCTGTTATGAATACTCTGTCAAGCAGTTACATACTGAACGAATTTACATTAAACAGAGTTACAAGGTCAATGCCAAACTCTCTGATGAACTATTGTACATTAAGTCTATAGGAGCTAAAGCTAGGGTAATAATTTCTAAAGCTCTTTGGAAGTGCATAGAGGTGTTATTTCATAACGTATTATGCACTATACAAGAACTGAATATTGTTGTTATTATTATTAACTTTCTTAAATTATAAATCCACATTTTTATTGTAAGGGAGAAGAGAACAAACAACAATATTGAAGTTTAATATGATTAAATTTTGGCAGGTTGAGGTGTTGCAGTGGTGACTCCCCAGTACAAGATCTACATCTAGTCATCAGAGAAGGCATCTCGACTCCTCCTCTAGACATCCTGTCCCTCGTAGACAAGCTGAAAGAGATTCTTTCTCATCATGCCAGGTTAGTGTGGTTTTACATTGATGGCATTGAGAGAGAAAGACAGATCATCTAGGCAAGCTTTAAAGACAGGGGGTGGTATTCTCATAAGTTAACCCGGGACTAAGTCTAGACTAAACAAGAATTTTAGTTCACACTTCTATGGAATGCTAGGTGTTATCTTCCTCCTTCAATATTCATGACACAAATAATCTACCAAAGACTTTGTTAAGATTCAGTTCATACTCATATTATCTTTCCTTCCCATTTCATTGCAAAATTAATTTTTTGGACACTTTTCATTGAAGGACTAAAATAATCTGTACAGGGTAAATGAGTTTGCAACAGGCACTCCATAATAGTGTGGACTAACTTAGTACGCGCTAACTTAGTACACGCTACCCCGGGAGGGATAGTAGTAGCCATAGCCTATTGAGAGGGATAGCTGTGACACGTGCACACGTACAAGATCAAAGGTCAATAAATGGAGCTCTAAATAGTTCTCCCCCCCCCCCCCTGGAGATTGTATGTGAGAGGGAACTATTTGAAGCTCCATGAATTGACTTTTAGATCAGGGTGCCTGTGCCTGTGCCTGTGTCACAACTATCTCTCTAACTATGCTATGGTAGTAGCCAGTTTTTTTTTTTTTTTTTTTTTTGGGGGGGGGAAGGGGACTTGACCACAGAATATACATGTAACTTGACTAATTATAAAGGGTGGAAGCGAATAAGCAAATAAGAAGAAAGTAAGGTAGGCTTTAAGAGAGAGAGAGAGAGAGACAGAGAGAGTTTGATGAAGAAACATAGGAGGGATTTCTTTGATGTATAACGTGTTTTTTTCTTCTCCTGAAGCGTATATAGTGGTACTGCAAAATATTCAGTAAATAATTAAATGAGCAACAAGACAATGTCCAATTAAAAATATATAAATGATTTAGAAATTCAGCAAATATAGCCACACAGTGTGCTAAGCACAATGCACTAATATATATATGTAAATTATATTTTTCTCTCTTTCCCTTTTACTCTCCACTTTCAAGAAAGGAGTGTCTTTCCTTTTCTCTTTGTTTTCATTTTTCTTTAAATTACAAATGAAAGGGTTGTAAAGATAATGTAATGGTACATGTTTATTGAAAAGATAAGTAACAAAATAATGAGATGTATTTAACTTTTCATTTTGTAATGTATAGTTGCCAGGAGATATTGGAATCTAACGTTTGTAAATCCAGGAGACCGGAAGTCACGCTGGAGACTGTGCAAAGCATGATGGGATGGACTTTCACATATGACACTCCTGAACATGTCAAAGCTCAGTTAGATGATGCGGAGGCTGGATATGAACAGGTATAAACCCATTACCAAGGTCCTAATGGTCAAATTAATTATAATCGGTTGTCATGTGAATTAGTACTTCACATTCTAGTTGGATTGTATTTTTACATTGCGGTTAAATCAGTCAAATTTAGATGTGCCAGTAGGCCCGTGCACACATAACAATTAGTGCGATTTGGATCACAATATAAAGATGGATTTTTTTTTGCGTCCATGCACACATGTCAATAAATAGTGCGAATTGGATCGCGATGCAAAGATTTAATTTTTTTTGCCGACCAATCACACGCGGACAATTCTCGCTCGAGGACAAGAATGTCCAAACTGCACATGCTTGAATCACAACGATGTACGCGTGCTTGCATTCCTGGGATTTAAATCAATCACTTTTTATGCCTCCGCCACCGAAGGTGGTGCCGGAGGCATCATGTTTTCGGGTTGTCCGTCCGTACGTCCGTACGTCCGTCCCGTTTGACGGTTATCACAATATCTCAAGAACCATTTAAGATTTAAACTTAAGACTCGGGAATAGTATTTATCACCATAGGAAGACGATCTGATAAGATTTTGGAGTACGTAGGTCAAAGGTCACAGGTCACAGGTGTCAACTTATGAAATTCCTTGTATTGAGTTTGTTAGAGCGATATCTCAAGAACCATTTGAGATTTAAACTTCAAACTTAAGGATAGTATGTATCACCATAGGAAGACGATCTGATTAGATTTTGGAGCACGTATGTCAAAGGTCAAGGGTCACAGAGGTCAACTTATGAAATTCCATACATTGAGATTGTTATCATGATATCTCAAGAACCACTGGAGATTTAAACTTCAAACTTAGTGATAGTGTGTATCACTATAGGAAAACAATCTGATTACATTTTGGAGCACGTAGGTCAAAGGTCAAGGGTCATAGAGGTCAACTTATGAAATTCCATACATTGAGATTGTTATCATGATATCTCAAGAACCACTGGAGATGTAAAATCTTCAAACTTAAGGATAGTATGTATCACCATAGGAAGACGATCTGATTAGATTTTGGAGCACGTAGGTCAAAGGTCAAGGGTCACAGAGGTCAACTTATGAAATTCCATACATTGAGATCGTTATCGCGATATCTCAAGAACCACTGGAGAATTTTCACTTCAAACTTAATGATAGTATGTATCACCATATCATAATATCTCAAGAACCACTGGAGATTTAAACTTCAAACTTAATGATAGTGTGTATCACCATAGGAAGACAATCTGATTAGATTTTGGAGCACGTAGGCCAAAGGTCAAGGGTCACAGAGGTCAACTTATGAAATTCCATACATTGAGATTGTTATCATGATATCTCAAGAACCACTGGAGATTTAAACTTCAAACTTAGTGATAGTGTGTATCACTATAGGAAAACAATCTGATTACATTTTGGAGCACGTAGGTCAAAGGTCAAGGGTCATAGAGGTCAACTTATGAAATTCCATACATTGAGATTGTTATCATGATATCTCAAGAACCACTGGAGATGTAAAATCTTCAAACTTAAGGATAGTATGTATCACCATAGGAAGACGATCTGATTAGATTTTGGAGCACGTAGGTCAAAGGTCAAGGGTCACAGAGGTCAACTTATGAAATTCCATACATTGAGATCGTTATCGCGATATCTCAAGAACCACTGGAGAATTTTCACTTCAAACTTAATGATAGTATGTATCACCATATCATAATATCTCAAGAACCACTGGAGATTTAAACTTCAAACTTAATGATAGTGTGTATCACCATAGGAAGACAATCTGATTAGATTTTGGAGCACGTAGGCCAAAGGTCAAGGGTCACAGAGGTCAACTTATGAAATTCCATACATTGAGATTGTTATCATGATATCTCAAGAACCACTGGAGATTTAAACTTCAAACTTAGTGATAGTGTGTATCACTATAGGAAAACAATCTGATTACATTTTGGAGCACGTAGGTCAAAGGTCAAGGGTCATAGAGGTCAACTTATGAAATTCCATACATTGAGATTGTTATCATGATATCTCAAGAACCACTGGAGATGTAAAATCTTCAAACTTAAGGATAGTATGTATCACCATAGGAAGACGATCTGATTAGATTTTGGAGCACGTAGGTCAAAGGTCAAGGGTCATAGAGGTCAACTCATGAAATTCCATACATTGAGATTGTTATCATGATATCTCAAGAACCACTGGAGATGTAAAAACTTCAAACTTAAGGATAGTATGTATCACCATAGGAAGACGATCTGATTAGATTTTGGAGCACGTAGGTCACAGGTCAAGGGTCACAGAGGTCAACTTATGAAATTCCTTGTATTGAGTTTGTTAGCGCGATATCTCAAGAACCATTTGAGATTTAAACTTCAAACTTAAGGATAGTATGTATCACCATAGGAAGACGATCTGATTAGATTTTGGAGCACGTATGTCAAAGGTCAAGGGTCACAGAGGTCAACTTATGAAATTCCATACATTGAGATCGTTATCGCGATATCTCAAGAACCACTGGAGAATTTTCACTTCAAACTTAATGATAGTATGTATCACCATATCATAATATCTCAAGAACCACTGGAGATTTAAACTTCAAACTTAATGATAGTGTGTATCACCATAGGAAGACAATCTGATTAGATTTTGGAGCACGTAGGCCAAAGGTCAAGGGTCACAGAGGTCAACTTATGAAATTCCATACATTGAGATTGTTATCATGATATCTCAAGAACCACTGGAGATTTAAACTCCAAACTTGATGATAGTACATGTATGTATCACCATAGGAAGACAATCTGATTAGATTTTGGAGCACGTAGGTCACAGGTCAAGGGTCACAGAGGTCAACTTATGAAATTCCTTGTATTGAGTTTGTTAGCGCGATATCTCAAGAACCATTTGAGATTTAAACTTCAAACTTAAGGATAGTATGTATCACCATAGGAAGACGATCTGATTAGATTTTGGAGCACGTATGTCAAAGGTCAAGGGTCACAGAGGTCAACTTATGAAATTCCATACATTGAGATTGTTATCATGATATCTCAAGAACCACTGGAGATTTAAACTTCAAACTTAGTGATAGTGTGTATCACTATAGGAAAACAATCTGATTACATTTTGGAGCACGTAGGTCAAAGGTCAAGGGTCATAGAGGTCAACTCATGAAATTCCATACATTGAGATTGTTATCATGATATCTCAAGAACCACTGGAGATGTAAAAACTTCAAACTTAAGGATAGTATGTATCACCATAGGAAGACGATCTGATTAGATTTTGGAGCACGTAGGTCAAAGGTCAAGGGTCACAGAGGTCAACTTATGAAATTCCATACATTGAGATCGTTATCGCGATATCTCAAGAACCACTGGAGAATTTTCACTTCAAACTTAATGATAGTATGTATCACCATATCATAATATCTCAAGAACCACTGGAGATTTAAACTTCAATCTTAATGATAGTGTGTATCACCATAGGAAGACAATCTGATTAGATTTTGGAGCACGTAGGTCACAGGTCAAGGGTCACAGAGGTCAACTTATGAAATTCCTTGTATTGAGTTTGTTAGCGCGATATCTCAAGAACCATTTGAGATTTAAACTTCAAACTTAAGGATAGTATGTATCACCATAGGAAGACGATCTGATTAGATTTTGGAGCACGTATGTCAAAGGTCAAGGGTCACAGAGGTCAACTTATGAAATTCCATACATTGAGATCGTTATCATGATATCTCAAGAACCACTGGAGATTTAAACTTCAAACTTAGTGATAGTGTGTATCACTATAGGAAAACAATCTGATTACATTTTGGAGCACGTAGGTCAAAGGTCAAGGGTCATAGAGGTCAACTTATGAAATTCCATACATTGAGATTGTTATCATGATATCTCAAGAACCACTGGAGATGTAAAAACTTCAAACTTAAGGATAGTATGTATCATCATATCATAATATCTCAAGAACCACTGGAGATTTAAACTTCAAACTTAATGATAGTGTGTATCACCATAGGAAGACAATCTGATTAGATTTTGGAGCACGTAGGTCAAAGGTCAAGGGTCACAGAGGTCAACTTATGAAATTCCATACATTGAGATTGTTATCATGATATCTCAAGAACCACTGGAGATGTAAAAACTTCAAACTTAAGGATAGTACATGTATGTATCACCATAGGAAGACAATCTGATTAGATTTTGGAGCACGTAGGTCACAGGTCAAGGGTCACAGAGGTCAACTTATGAAATTCCATACATTGAGATCGTTATCGCGATATCTCAAGAACCACTGGAGAATTTTCACTTCAAACTTAATGATAGTATGTATCACCATAGGAAGACGATCTGTTTAGATTTTGGAGCACGTAGGTCAAGGGTCACAGAGGTCAACTTGTGAAATTCCATGTCTTGAGCTCGTTTTCGCGATATCTCAAGAACCATTTGAGATTTTAAACTTCAAACTTAAGGATAGTATATATATCACCATAGGAAAACGATCAGATTAGATTTTGAAGTACATGTATGTCAAAGGTCATAGAGGTCAACTTGAAAAATTCAGACTACATGTATAGGACTTGTCATGATATGTCAAGAACCACTTGAAATATGTTCCGTTACTTAACCCTTACTTAACTGGGCTATTTTGAGCACCTCCCTGACTGGGGGGGGGGGGGGGGAGGGGCCGATTGCCTTGAAATTTGGCACGCGTCTTGAGAAATTGCGCAAAGGAAGAGACCTCACTATTATTTTGCTGAAAATTGCTTATTTTATCAATTATGCTAATTTATGCAAATCAAATTCATGAATAATGATTTTTATTAACAATTACATAAATAAGCTTTTACAGAGTTGATTTTGTGGCAAAAAGTTTCTAAAAAGCCTATCGGGCATTATCACATAAAAAAATTGTCCATGTCTATTTCAATTCTTATGTATTTCATTGTTTTATGAACTTCTTTTGTATTCTATTGTTATTAATTCTTAATCTTATGTATTGTATTGTTTTAGGACTTCTGATACTTGAGGTTATTACGTATCAATATTTTGCTTGAATAAATGATAACGAAACTCTAAAGAGTAAAATTATGCTGATTTATAGACCAAACTAGAAACTTCACTTTGCCATTCATTTTGTACACAAAATGACAAATTTCTCAATTTTCGGCTTGACCTTAGGTCACAATAGGTCAAGTAACTCTCTAGCTGAATGTCTGATTTTCAAAAACTTGGTGTCAAAAGATCCGTAAGACTTGAAAGAAAAAACTCATGAAGCAGCATCGCCGAAAACATGGCGGTTCATGCGCAACAAAATTTGTTTGGGTGGGGGGGGGGCCTCCGAGCTCCCTCCTCCCTCCCCCCCCCCCCCCCCAGTTAAGTAAGGGTTAAAAACTTTTTTATTTATCCTGATTTTCTCGATTTTCCCGATTTCCCTCTTATTATCTCTATTCTTCCCTATTTTTCCCCAATTTTCCCCCAATTTTTCCACTTTTGTCCCAATTTTCTTACTCGAAAGGGGGGGAATGTTGTAAGATGCCATTTTCACCCCGCGAATACTCTTTTTTCTTTTTTTTTACTCAAGGGGGGCGTGGTTGAGGGGAAAACAAAAACCAATTTTTTTTTAGTGCTCACTATCACCCCTGATGTATATGTATCTTGCAGAGCCAATGAACTGATTCGATTTTAGGGTCATCAGGTCAAAGGTCATGGGGCTCATTATGTATGCCTATAAATAGCTTGGGAGTGCATTATCATTGAAACCGACAGATGGATTACAATCAAACTTGAATTTTAAAAATTGCTCTATGGCGGAGGCATGCATTTTCGACTGCGCGCGGTCAAAATTCCATCTAGTTTATTCTTAGTACCATTCACACACACAGCGCCCGGCAAACTATCGCGATTATTCTGAAAAATAGTAAGACTTACTGCGAATCGCGAAGATTAGTAAAATTATTCTATCCACACACGCAAAAAGACAATTTTCAGATCACGATTTCTGTAGGTGTGAACTTCCCTAATTCATTCATGAAATTGTTTAACAGGTGAAATTTACATTTTTACCAGTACACTACACACACAAATACAATCTTTTATGATAACAAAGACATAACATACGGATACCACCTCTAACACGTAGAGGTGACATGGATACATGGTTTGAGTCTTGCCGCGGCTCTAATGTTATTTGGCAAGGCATTAATCTACATTTGCCAGTCTATACCCAGGTGATGTAAATGGGTACTTGGTAAGATGAAATTCCTTGATTGCCAGAGCACTAGCCTATTAGGGTAGGTTGACTAATGCCAGCTAACTAATAGGACATCGCTTACAAACATTAGTATAAAGTGCTATATCAATGTCAATACTATTATTATTATTATCATTATATTTTTACTTCTGCAAGCACGGATATCTTTAGAAGCAGCTGACGTGGGCAAAGCGCTAGTGCTACATTAAAAATTTATAAAGGCAAAGAAAATACAGTCAACCCTGTCTATAGCGACAGCCCGAGAGAAACACAAAACGTGGTCTTTATAGACAGGTTCCTTTAGTACATGTTTCAATGAGAAACCATTTTCAAGGAAAACAAAATAGGTGGTCTTTGTATTTAGGTTACTATTACCGAATTATGTTTAAATCATTGAATTACTTTTCAATGCCCTCTTAAGCATCTAAATGGGACCCCTGATTTCTCTGAATCGGAGATCAGCCTTGAGGGTGAGGACAGCTGTGGAATCTGCTTGGAGAGTCTAGCGCCCTCTGGTGATGAAGGTGAAGAGAAGGGGACTGCCCTGCATGGATGTAGCCATTTGTTCTGCAATGCATGCTGGGTACATCATGTAACCAGCAGGGTGCTGATGGGCGAGACCATCATCCATTGTCCAGTAAGTAATCTTTTTGTGCATGACTTTGGCTATTGAAGGGGAATCATAACATTTACAGCAAGTTTCTTGGAGTATGCGTGGACAAATCATCGAAAAATGTTATTTAACAATTTGAGAAACGTGGTGAAAGTAATGTGACGAAAATGTGTCTTTCGAAAAGAAGGAAAATGTATTACTTTTCTTTAATAGATCAGACCAGGTAATGAAACTCCCCAGTGAAGCAGGACTACAGTATTTCATTGAGAGCTGCAGTCTTCGTTTGTATGTCTTTGATTCTTAAAAAGGCATCACTACCTTTACCTGTGTAGTTCCTCGATCGTCATGATTTGATGAGGCTAAAGCTTAAAGGGATCCGGTAACTTTGTCTCAGATTCTGAAACAAAATCCTGGATTTAGCTCATGCTGCAATGATAATTATAAACCTTTAGGTCAATCAGGAACTCCTTGACTTTTACAAGCCGACAGCCTGTCTGATTATCAAGATGTTTATGATTTGAAATCGAAACCAACTTTCACGTTTGCCAAACGGTTTTCATTACACTACAGTCTATAGGGGAAAACAAGTATGGTAAAACCAGTCACTCAAAGATTTTTACTCTTTTTGAGTCACTTCTTGATCATTTTGAAGCGCAATTTTTTGATGGCTTCCATATTACACCATATCACAGACACTAGTGGCACGTAGGGCCATGCATCTCATATTTAACATTGTTAATGATGCCTTTAAGGTCCTTATGTCACTGTGAAACTGTGTGATGAGTGAAAATGAAGCAGTCTACAAGGACTTTTATCCAGTATGTAATATATTATATTCACTCCATCTTTTAGAACAGCATGTTGACAGTAGTTCATTTGTTAATGGTCATGTAAATGTAAATGCTAGATTTGTCAATGTTTCCCCCCATTTATTCTTGAAGGCATTCCAATGTGAATCCATGATTGACAAGACCACTCTACTGTCCGTCTTGCCTGATGCTCTCACCCACATCCATCTTACCCGTCTCCATGACAACCGCATCAACGGTCATCCCCAATGGAAATGGTGTCCCAATCCTAAATGCGGCCGGCTGGTCCAGGTCAAGGAGAAGGATCAGTCCAAGACCGGGTCCAAGACCGGTCTGGAATCAGGACCAGAGGCTTCTGAGAGGTTACTGGGGGTTCCTGTCCCCTGTGAGTGTGGTGTGATGTGGTGCTCCGAGTGCCAGAAGGCTGCTCACTGGCCGGCTACCTGTAAGGAAGCAGAGCAGCACATCCAGCATATAAAAGACACTGGTGAATAATACATGTTTAGGTCTACCATGCTTTCTGGTTTTGTGTTAGTCAAAAGATGCATGGCCCTTTGTGAATTGGTAGCTTCATCAATTTTAAATATATTTTAAATCTATCTTTTGCTCTAAATCCTTGGAAATAGAGGATAAATAGTCTAGTTTTCTTGGCAATACAATTAAAAGTGAGGAGCAAATAGACCAAAATTATATGTTACGCTTCTAAAAAAATGACCAGGGTTGCAGTCAAGTTACGCCATAACAGTAATGTCCATTCTCCACCAAGGTAGTATAGCTTATAGGAAGACCAGTGTGTTGGTTCAGTCAGTAGAGCATCCGCCTCACAACCGGGAGGTCGTGGGTTCAAACCCCGGCCGCGTCATATACCAAAAGACGTTAAAAGATGGGAGTTGCTGCTACCTTGTTTGGCGTTCAACATTAAAGGGATAGAGCAACATCGATCTGGCGCTGCTCAGTACGTGGCTGCCGGGCAAAAAGAATTTCCATTTTGGGTTTAATAAAAAATTTGGAGTGGACTTTAAAAGATTATTATGCCTTCGTTACGAAGTAGCCGGAGGCATTATGTTTTCGGGTTGTCCGTCCGTCCGTCCGTACGTCCCGTTCTCGTGATCGCGTTATCTGAAGAACCAATTGATGGATTCCTGCCAAACTTTGGTCATGTATGTATCTTGCAGAGCCGATAAACTGATTAGATTTTGAGGTCACGAGGTCAAAGGTCAAAGGTCACAGGGCTCATTATGTATGCAAAAACAGCTCGTGATCGCGTTATCTCAAGAACCGATTGATGGATTCCTGCCAAACTTTGGTCATGTATGTATCTTGCAGAGCCGATGAACTGATTAGATTTTGGGGTCACGAGGTCAAAGGTCAAAGGTCACAAGGCTCATTATGTATGCAAAAACAGCTCGTGATCGCGTTATCTCAAGAACCGATTGATGGATTCCTGCCAAACTTAGGTCATGTATGTTACTTGCAGAGCCGATGAACTGATTAGATTTTGGGGTCACGAGGTCAAAGGTCAAAGGTCATGCGGCTCATTATGTATGCAAAAAATAGCTTGTGAACGCATTATCATTAGAACAGATAGATGGATTCCTGCCAAACTTAGATCATGTATGTATCTTGCAGAGCCAATGAACTGAGTACATTTTAGGGTCATGAGGTCAAAGATCAAAGGGTCATATATGTATATGAGAAATTGCTTTTTGGTTTGTAAACTTGCTCTATGACGGAGGCATCATTTTCGACTGCGCGCAGTCGAAGTTCCATCTAGTTATTATTATTATTATTATTATTTATGTATTTCTTGTATGCTCTCAGCACCTTAGGGCATCTCAGCTAAAGCAATGCCATCATAATTACATTACTACACATGTATATAGGTACCTTGAGCATCCCCTGGGATAGATTAGTGCACAGTTTAAAAGAGTCCACATATTTCTTTATTTCTTGTAGGTGTTGATAATGAAAAATCCGAGAGAATCACATCCGTAAAGGTCAAACGGTGCCCTTCCTGTCGTAACCCCATGGAGAAGAAAGGCGGCTGCAATTCGATGTACTGTATCTGTGGCTTCAACTTCTGTTGGGAATGCTTAGCGGCATGGCAGGACCATGACCTCTCTCTTTGGAATTTTAAGTGCCCTCAGAAGCAGGAGAATCTCGAGGTAGGTTTCTTTGAAAGATGATATTACTGCAAACGCTGCTTTTTTTGCGCGTTAAATTTTTCACGCTGAGCGACCCCAAAACATAATCGCTGGTCCTTAAATTTGCGTTGCACCAAATTCAGCCCGTTCAAATCACGCGTAAGAAGTCTTGTTTATATTTTAGCGGGTTCAAAAATTTGCGGACACCGACTTTAGCGCGAAATCCGTGAAAATTAATGTACCGCAAATATTTCCACGTTTACAGTGCCTCATTATCAACGGGGTCATACACGATTGTTAATCAAGTATAAAGATTACCCCTTTTTGCTTAAAACAGGTACAAATTGAACATGAATATACCCCAAAACAAATACATGTAGTATCCCATTTTGCAGACTTTGCTTCATGTCATTTAAGTCGAAGCTAGGTTTCTCTTTGAAATATGTGACTCTGTTTCGTGAACTTTCTTGCTCTTTAAAACAAAAAGTGCCTTTTATAAATTCAAATCTGCAAACATCTCTGTAAAACACCCTTTTTGCTAAATTTCTATCCTTTGTACATAAAGTTAACATGAACTTATACCATCATGCTTTTACGGTTCAATGACACATGCTCCTGCGATAACTACTCTGCAGCAATGTCCTACATGAACCAAATTACTCCTAACTGAAACCCAAGTTTAAGCACTATACCTGACCCTAACCCTTAGCCTGAAGTTTTGACAAAATATAGCCTGTGGCAGATGTTGCCAGAGCGAATGTTGGGGCATCATTTTTATTTCCACAGTGGGTTAGGACGTATCCCGTCCATCATTAGAAGAAAAAAAAATGAGAAAAGCTTTATCGGCTAAATTTTTACATGATTACCAGAAATTATTGTATTATGGGAGGCATATATCCAAATGAAAATAACATAAAGCAATCTCAAATGGTCCAACTGTAAATTCACTGACTAAACACGTCTGCGATTGAATTGGGGAGATTATTCCAGAAACGACGAAATGTATATCAGCAAGAGTATCAACTCGTGATCAAATACAAGGACATGTTCCATTTGACGTCATAGCCAAACGTCATAAAAGGTAAAGACCAGTATTGGAAACGCCCCAATTTCAAAAAAATAAATGGAAGCTCTTATTACCAATCGTGTGAAAGAGTATGTTTTGACTAATACATGATGATAACAAATTTGCCAGGAAATCGCTACTAATTGATATATTTGGTAAATGAATTTATCTATTGGTGTGTGAGAGATAAACGCACGTGTCGCGCACGTGTGCGTAGTCCCATATACATCTTTCTGTGTAAAGTGCTCGTAACTTTACGAAGACTGGGCCAAATTTCTTATCATTTTGATGATTCCAGAACCTTGCAGTTCACACCAATACTTATATGCTAGATGATCAACCTTTTCTGATCGATTCCACAACGTTTCTTTCACAATGCAATCACATAGCCATAACTGGCCTTTATCTTTAAGCTGTCCCTTTGGAAATAATATTTAATTTTGTATTTCTTTTAGACTGTGTTACTGTCATCAAGGAGAAATCAATCCGTCTTCTTCACTGAGCTTGCCATTGAGAATCATAAGATGAGGAGTCATAAGGTCATCGTGAAGCACCACCAGCAAGCTGAGGAGCTCGCACGGAGAATGGTAGGTAGTCTAGTTTGTGAATCATAAGATCATCACCAAGCACCACCAGCGAGCTGAGGAGCTCGCACGGAGAATGGTAGGTAGTCTAGTTTGAGAATCATAAGATCATCACCAAGCACCACCAGCGAGCTGAGAAGCTCGCACGGAGAATGGTAGGTAGTCTAGTTTGAGAATCATAAGATCATCACGAAGCACCACCAGCGAGCTGAGAAGCTCGCACGGAGAATGGTAGGTAGTCTAGTTTGAGAATCATAAGATCATCACAAAGCACCATCAGCAAGCTCAGAAGCTCGCACGGAGAATGGTAGGTAGTCTAGTTTGAGAATCATAAGATCATCACAAAGCACCATCAGCAAGCTCAGAAGCTCGCACGGAGAATGGTAGGTAGTCTAGTTTGAGAATCATAAGATCATCACAAAGCACCATCAGCAAGCTCAGAAGCTCGCACGGAGAATGGTAGGTAGTCTAGTTTGAGAATCATAAGATCATCACGAAGCACCACCAGCAAGCTCAGAAACTCGCACGGAGAATGGTAGGTAGTCTAGTTTGAGAATCATAAGATCATCACGAAGCACTATCAGCAAGCTGAGAAGCTTGCACGGAGAATGGTAGGTAGTCTAGTTTGAGAATCATAAGATCATCACGAAGCACCACCAGCAAGCTCAGAAGCTCGCACGGAGAATGGTAGGTAGTCTAGTTTGTGCTCTTCGTTTTGAAGAAGAGAAGTTTCTTGCCTTAAATCCAACAGTTTTTATTAGGGCAAAGATTTTTCAAGTGCTTACAGCAAAAATTAAGAATAAAAATCCTTATAGCCCTTCCAAGACAACATGAAAATAGTTTAAAGTAAATAACAAGGTGCATTGCCTTTGAAAAGCTTTACAGCTCAAAGAAATATCTTGGTGAAAAGTTGGGAGTACGTCACAATTAAGTAAACAAAATGCACTTTACTGAAAATGCGGAGAATCACCTGCAAAGTAACCAACATATTCCTGCAGGTATTTAGCCCGATAGTAAGGGATGGAACTTGAGCTAGGGACCGGCTACCCATTGGAGAAGGGTGGGTGAAGGATGAAGAGGGAGAGTGTGAGAGAGAGAGAATGCAGAGTAGAGGAATAGAGAGAACACAAATACTGTGAGATACAGGTTAGCGCTCTGTATAAGGGGCCTCTCGCATAAAAGATATAATTGCCACAAGCCTTATATAATCATATATTTTAGGGTAGGGATACCCTGGTTTCATGCTATAGGATTTTTCCTATGTAAGAATCTCAATGTACCACTATATCTTTGATCACTCAGGGGCTGATCAAAGAATTTGAAAGGAGAACATGATTTCTTCTACCCATTGGGTCTTAACAGTTGTGGGGGGGGGGGGGGTGGAGGCGGCACAGGCCAGTTGATGTGGTCCCACCCCATGATCTGCCAGTAGCCATTATCATAGTTCATCTCAACGTTGTCTTCCTGCAGTTCTTTGTACCCGAGACTGCTTCTCAACTGCCTGATGATGATCTACTCCCACAAAGTACCTGGGATCATCAAGATACAATTCCTTGGAGCTATTCCTTCAGCCAGACTGACCAATCACGGCTGACTACATTGGTTGCTACGGCAACCAAGATGGCCGCCTTTGCAGCAGAGGTAAGCAAGGCATGCCCCTTTATTATTATTGATGATAATCATGATAATACAATATATTGATAGTCAACCTGTTTGAAACCACTCCTATATACTACCCATTCTCTCCAACCGGCGCTATAGTTCTCCTTAGAGCTATAAGCTAAGAAAGATAACGAACAGACTTTTTTAAGACTACCAAAACTCCTTTTCAGGAATACACACACTCAATAAAGAAAGATTACTGAGAGTCCTTTCCAGGTCTCCCCAATATATCCTCCCCCCCCCCCCCTCCCTCTCACACATGGTGCAACCGCAAGCCTACTGTACATCTACATCACCATGCAAGCCAATACAAATATAAAGCAGCATCTAAAATCTAGCATGTTCTCTATGATTAAACTGCTACTGGTATATATATACTTCAGCATTCACATACACTGTAAAATTATTTACAGAACAACACTGTTGTAAGGTATAAAAGTGATGATAATGGGTTTGAAATTATTCTAGAGATGGGTTTTCATAATGAGCCTCGTATTTTTACTTCCATCTGGACCTATTTTTGCAAGTTCAAAACTGTACTACATGTTTTACATGCAGGGAAAAAAAAGTATTTTTTTGGGGTCCACGTTTTGTCTTGTTTTTACTTTGATAACCTCTTCGACCCATAGCATTTTATAGTTTCCGAATGAATCATATTTTCCTCCTCAAATTGGCAGCGTTTATATGTCGCAGGTTTTTTACCACTCGTAGTTTAGAGAAGAAAAAAAAGGGTGTTTATTAAATGAAACAGTGTGAATGAATTTTTGGTTTGAATCAACCAGAAATGTTTAATTTTTACCAGAAAATGATGACTCAAAATTTTGCTCTGCATTGCCAATTTAAAGACTTCAATGATTATTTTCAAATAAATTACTCTCGTGAATCACAGTGTGGTTCACAAGAGTAATAAGAAAATAAGCGTTTCCCTTACCGAACTGAAGGCCTTCGCTAAGCAGTCGCATAAGCAGTCACAAGCAGTCGATATAAGCAGTCGCAAGCCTTCATTTGCAACATGCATGTCAATGTATTGCTGCAAGCCTTCGAAGGCTTGTAAGCAGTCGATAGGCCTTCCCACAGCCAAGTTAATATGCAAATTAGCTTCGACTGCTTATAATGAAGCTCTAAATAAGCAGTCGACTGCTTATAATGAAGCTCTAAATAAGCAGTCGACTGCTTATAATAAAGCTCTAAATAAGCAGTCGACTGCTTATAATGAAGCTCTATATAAGCAGTCGTGTTTAAACCTTCCTAAGCCTTCGAAGGCTTATAAGCAGTCCGTAGGCCTTCCCACAGCCAAGTTAATATGCAAATTAGCTAAGCCTTCATCATTGACTGCTTATACCTTCGTCGTTGAATCACCTAAACCTTCGTTGTCGACTGCTTATCCCCTAAACCTTCGAGCGTTGTCCACTGGGTACAAACCTTCGACTGCCTATATTACCTAAACCTTCCGTCATCAACTGCAGCTGCGCTAATTTGCTCAAATATATTTGTGAACAAGTATTTACAAAATCAATGACCATGCAATTTCCTAATCTGTACAGAAAGCAAACTCAATTTCGTATTGTGTAATTGTATTACTCACCTTCTGGACAAAATGAAGATGTTTAAAGTAGCTCCAGCAGCTAGCAGCAGGCGCGGATCCAGGATTTCTTAGGGGAGGGGGCCCAACTTTTTTTTTATTTGCTCCCGAAAATTTGAAAATCGCGCCGGCCGAAAAGTCGCTCAGGGGGGGGGGGGGGGGGGGAGGGGGGGGGGGGGGGGGGGGGGAGGGGGGTGGGGGGGGGGGTACAGAGCACATTTTTTTTTTTTTTTTTTTTTTTTTGCTCCCGAAAATTTGAAAAACGCGCCGGCCAAAAATTCGCTCAGTGGGGGGGGGGTAGTGAGCACATTTTTTTTTTTTTTTGATCCTCAAAAAAATTTCAATTTGCACCCCCCCTTGAGCGCCAGGGGGGGGCCCAACCCCCCAAAAAGGTAAAAATCACGTGATTTTACATGATTTTTTTTCTCAAGGGGGGGGGGGGGGCCAGGGCCCCCCGGGCCCCCCCCCCCCTGGATCCGCCACTGGCTAGCAGTCCAGTGCAAAGCAAAGTTGATCGTATTTCTCCAACACAAGAGTGCTTGTGTGGGACTGTAATCTTGGTAACAAAATTCGATCCTTTCTCATTTTGTTAAATTCTTGCTCTAGAATACTCTCAAAATTCTTCTTTCCTGGTGTAAATAATCTACCCCTTATTCCCTATACTGTGGGTTTTACAGGAAGACAAATCTGGCGAAATTGCAAAGTAATGATTGAAATATGCGCCGTTCAGCTCAGCTCAGAGTCTCAGTGAAGATTTGAATTTGAAAATTACCGGTTGGCCTATTCGCCTTCTACCACTAGATGGCAGCACACATTTGGAAAAATGAAGGCCTTCGCGGTCTTCTTTAAAAGTGACTGCTTATCTTTGAAGGCTTATTTTCAGCGACTGCTTATCTTGAAGGCTTATTTTCTACTGACTGCTTAATAAGCAGTCAACATTTTTGGACTGCTTATATGAAAGTCTTTGAAGGCTTAGCTCTCGCAAACTAATGAGCAGTCGAAGACTAAAACAAGCCTTCGAAGGCTTATGAAGTCTTTGAAGGCTTTGTGAAGGCTTAGCGAAGGCTTATCGAAGGCTTATTAAGCAGTTTTCTTTGGTAAGGGTTACCACACAATGGACTGCAACAGAAATGGACTCTAATTTCCCAGTGATTGTTGTACTTTCGACTCATGTACCATTTGTAATTTAGAGCATTCTAGATCAAAAGATAAAAATTATTTAAAAAATCTTTTAATTGTGAAAAGGTGACACTAAACCAAATGGTTTAATCCCGTTTAGGTCCGCATGCTTCTAGAGTATGTGAGCATCCTCATCGGACTAATGCCAAGGAAACAAAGGATGAAGAAGGGCTGGAAGATCATGATCCTCAGACTCATGTTCATTGCAAACAGGATGGAAGAAGTAAGTAGAACCCAGCCAGGTCCTAGTCTATCAAACGGTCTTGGTCCGGGGGTGGCGTCGCTCAATGTTGACTTTGTGTACTTTGTCTTAGAAAGAAGGGCTGATTTATGGGAATTTTTGCCAAACTTTTAATGTTCAGAGATTTAAGATTTTACTAATATTTTATCCCATATGCATATCTGTGTTTATGCTTTTTGGTGATATGCAGGGCTCAAATTAATTTTTTGTCCACGGGGGCTCTTCCCCCCCAAAAAGAGCCCCCATGAGCCTTCTCACAGGGGCTCTTTTAGTACTGACGGGGGCTCTTGTTTATACAAATATCCATACAAGCTACATAGCTGTTACTGACTTTCATCCCCTGATGACATTCTCTCTCGATTTTTTTCCCGTTCTGCACATTATTTCCTCCTCATTATTCGGAGCAACCTTTACATTCTTTCTTTACTGAGCCACGTAGCGGCGAGGGCGATTTTGTGTGTGTGCTATTTTGGACAGATGCGGATCCATGGACCCCCCCCCCCCCCCCCCCCAGCCTCACGAACCGGTAAAAAATAGGATAGTAATGTACATTTTACCTTAAGAAATAAAATAGAAAACGCCCCCCCCCCTGACCTGCCAGTAACACAAATGCGGCATCAAAATATTTGTGCTTCTCTGACCGTAATTAAATGCCTAAAACCTCTGAACCCCCCCCCCCCCCACCAATTTACGCTCGCTACCCTCTACCTGATCGTAAATACTTTAGACCCCCATTTTGATAAACGTTCCGCGGGGCCTGTGTATAATATATAGGCATACAACACTGATCTTTATGATGTCTTTAACGTGGCTTATCTTCTTCTCCCCTTTCAAACGAGAAAGAAAACAAGGTCATTAAAAGGGATTAAGCGACAAATAATGATTGTGATTCAAATTGTGCGAATATTTGTTTGAATAAGCACTGCTATTCACCCGAATCTTCTTTGTAAAAACGACTTTTACAAATCTCTGCCATGCTTACTGAGTTGAGACGTTCCATTCAATGTAAAATACTCATTAAAGAATACATTTCTCCTAATCTGAAAGTGATCTTACAACACACTAGTGGCAGATTTGCATGGCTGTGATTTGTAAAAGTCGTTTTTTAAAGAAGATTCTGGTGAAAAGCATTGCTTATTCAAAAAAATCCTTGCAACAATTTGAATCACAATGATTATTTGTCGTATGATCCTTTTATTAAATAACCTTGTTTTCTTTTTTGTTTGCAGGGGGAGAAGAAGCTATGTCACGTTAAGAAATCATAGAGATCAGTTGTATTATGCGTATATACATATGATACCAGAACAAAATATTGATTATCAGAATGTCATTTTGGAATACCTCTATACAAATACTTTAGCTCGTATCAGTATTAGTATGAGCCAATATAAAGCTATTATTCTTTATTCAGTTCAGTATAATGATTTTCCTCAAGTATAGTTTTGCTATTTTTTTAGGGTTGAGACGCTAAGAAATGGTTTCAAATGTACATTACACAAACCCTGATCCATTGCAAAATGATGGTGGTTCCCTCTCTCTCTCTTTATTTTAATCATGCATTATCAACTACATTATAAAGCAGCAACCAAAAACTTAGGGTTATCTGAGATAGGTGAAAGTAAGAGTTAAAAAGAAAGTCATGCTAATACGGCGCTTCACCCCCCCCCCCCCCCTTGAAAAAATAAAATAGATTAGTAGTCCTCCTCTCCAGCATCCCCCCGCTTTAATATTCACTGGCCGGCTGAGTCGGCCAAAAATGTTCCCAAAAAACTGGACCCCCCGAAACAAATATATGTGCATTTATCCAGCCCCCTCACATGTGACGTCCTTTTAAGCACTGGCAGTGCCTTAAAAGGAGGTCACACGTTGCAGTCCACATTCTCATCGTGCAAATCTAAAAGTCCCTAATATTGATTTACTGGTCGTGGTTCATTATTTGCTGGTCATTTAAAATTACCAGATTTTAGCGGGTTTACGCTTTCACAACGAAAAACTTCTCCATGACCATGTTTCTGCCCTTGCGCGATCGCCTCCAGCTCCAGCAGACATGGCGCGGCAGCGTGCACATGTACCTAATGGCGCAGTAGGCCTATAACCACTGCTGACGGCGGCACTGCACTGCAAGCTGAATCGGTAATAATTAATAGGCCTACTCATAGAACGGGAAGTTCCGTTTCATTGGTTTAAGGTTTGAAAATTGAAACTAATTTTATTCCTGTTCACCATTCTTGTTATAGCTCCTGGAGAGTCATCATGGCAAGTCAGCCGGGTTTGTATGGAGGAGTCTTATGGCACTGCTTCACCAGGGTCAACTCTGTCTGAGGGACATCACGAGGACAGTACCACTCCTGCACAAGGGACTTGAGAATGTCAAGGGTCAAGGGTAAAAGGACACTGTTGGAGGAGACAAGCACTGTTTCACCAGGGTCACCTCTGCCTGAGGGACATCACAAGGACAGTACCACTCCTGCACAAGGGACTTCAGAATGTCAAGGGTCAAGGGTCAAAGGACACCATTGGAGGAGACAAGCACTGCTTCACCAGGGTCACCTCTGCCTGAGGAACATCACAAGGACAGTACCACTCCTGCAAAGGGACTTCAGAATGTCAAGGGTCAAGGTTCAAAGGAAACCATTGAAGGAGACAAGCACTGCTTCACCAAGGTCACCTCTGCCTGAGGGACATCACAAGGACAGTACCACTCCTGCACAAGGGACTTCAGAATGTCAAGGGTCAAGGGTCAAAGGACACCATTGGAGGAGACAAGCACTGCTTCACCAGGGTCATCTCTGCCTGAGGAACACCACAAGGACAGTACCACTCCTGCACAAGGGACTTCAGTATGTCAAGGGTCAAGGGTCAAAGGACACCATTGGAGGAGACAAGCACTGATTCACCAGGGTCACCTCTGCCTGAGGGACATCACAAGGACAGTACCACTCCTGCATGAGGGACTTCAGAATGCCAAGGGTCAAGGGTCAAAGGACACCATTGGAGGAGACAAGCACTGATTCACCAGGGTCACCTCTGCCTGAGGAACACCACAAGGACAGTACCACTCCTGCACAAGGGACTTCAGTATGTCAAGGGTCAAGGGTCAAAGGACACCATTGGAGGAGACAAGCACTGATTCACCAGGGTCACCTCTGCCCGAGGGACATCACAAGGACAGTACCACTCCTGCATGAGGGACTTCAGAATGCCAAGGGTCAAGGGTCAAAGGACACCATTGGAGGAGACAAGCACTGATTCACCAGGGTCACCTCTGCCTGAGGGACATCACAAGGACAGTACCACTCCTGCACGAGGGACTTCAGAATGTCAACGGTCAAGGGTCAAAGGACACCATTGGAGGAGACAAGCACTGCTTCACCAGGGTCAACTCTGTCTGAGGGACATCACAAGGACAGTACCACTCCTGCACGAGGGACTTCAGAATGCCAAGGGTCAAGGGTCAAAGGACACCATTGGAGGAGACAAGCACTGCTTCACCAGGGTCAACTCTGTCTGAGGGACATCACAAGGACAGTACCACTCCTGCACAGGGACTTCAGAATGTCAAGGGTCAAAGGACACCATTGGAGGAGACAAGCACTGCTTCACCAGGGTCAACTCTGTCTGAGGGACATCACAAGGACAGTACCACTCCTGCATGAGGGACTTCAGAATGTCAAGGGTCAAGGGTCAAAGGACACCATTGGAGGAGACAAGCACTGCTTCACCAGGGTCAACTCTGTCTGAGGGACATCACAAGGACAGTACCACTCCTGCACAAGGGACTTCAGAATGTCAAGGGTCAAAGGACACCGTTGGAGGAGACAAGCAGAAGTCTGGACCATCATTGGTGTAAACAAAAGAGCATTTCAGAAGGAATTCAATGAGGACAGTACACAAAGAGAAATGCTTATCCTGATCCAAAGACTTTTGGAGATCAATTGATGAATTTCAAAGGACAATGTGCGAGCCATTACAAAAATTAATATTTTTTGTCAATCCATTTTGGAAGAACTTGAAAGAAAGTACTGTTCCTACATCTAGAACAGGGACTCTAGTAATGTCTTTAGGATGGAGGAGAAGTCTATAAAGACAACATCTTCTTGCCACCATGGAAATGGTTCAGTGAGGACACCATGAAGACAGAGCCATTCTTTTGCCAGAGACTTAAGGATATCATGGGTCAAAGGTCGATGATTGAGTAATGTATAAAGCACATGTATAGACTCTAGACTAATATTACGATGAACTGTTTCTTGTCAATAGAACTCAAAAGGAAAATCTGTTGCTTCTATGTGGCCTGACAATGTGTAGTCAAAATTCAATATGCTTATAAAGCAAATATGACACTTCCTTTTCAATTCTTGCCTGAAGGAGTACTTTAAACTATTTGCTGCAAAGACTGGATGTAGTAGGGTTGAACATGTGCAATCGGGATATGATGCACAAGTCTGTTCTTAAATTCATGTCTTTCAGTATTCTATATTTGTGTAGTTAAGAACTTACGTGTATGTGTTAAAAATGGACTTTAAATTACATGAAAGGTATTACAAAGTTTTGGTATGGGGTCATGAATTCGGTTCAAATAAACATATTTGAAGCAAATGCGATCGTACAATATTCAGTGATCATTGTCACGGTTGAAATCGAGACTAAAGTGATGAAATTGTAAATATTAGACTCTTTTCGTTTTATAGCTCCCTCTCAAGGTCAAGATATTAATTTAGCTATGAAACAATGTTTTTTGAATAAAATTGACCGATTAGCTATTCCTGTTTGAAAATTATATATCCCAACTACATATTCTGAGATTTTCATGATCGCAGCTACCGTTGTGTGGCCGTATTAGGCGCTATTTGAAAATTATTGAAATTTACCGGGTTTGATATTCAATTTTTCTCGGAAGCAAAAGTGTTTTAGGGGCTAATTTTTTTAGTGCATATAATACATCCACAGGGGCATCCAAATATTTCAAAATGGTAAAGAATCTTTATCCAGCCAATTTTCAAAAGTTCCCAAACCTTTGTACATGTATTACCTTTAACAAACTAGTTTTGATAAGTGTTAAGATTTTGCCAAGAACATGTGGTATGGAAATTATTAGTGTAATTGGTGATTGTATCAAAGAAACCCATTACATATTAGGCCCTGTCTACAGTCCAGCTATCCCTAAATGGTTAAAGCTGAGTTTCATTTTTGAACAATATCCTGATCACATATATAATTTGTTTTCACATATGTGATATAAGTCTTTTTTCCTTCAAAGTACATGCATCTTTATAGCTAATCTTGAGCTCTGGTATGGTAATCGTATTTTGAGAGAAAATTGCTATGATTTATTCTGGATTGTTTCCTGCAGTAGATTGGTTGTTTGCTCCAGTGAAACAAAAATAAATGCGGACAAACTTACTGGGAATCATCTTCGATGGCACGTCCCTGTTTTTCAGTACATTTTTGGCGAATTTAGGGCTGATTTTAACATTTTTGGGGGGGACGGGGGGGGGGGGGCACGTGCCTCCCCCCCCCCCCCCCCCCCCCCCCCCCCCCCTCTGGATCCGCCACTGATATTGGTATCAGTGTATGTGATAAACATTTCTTGTGAAAGTTTAATGACTGATCATCCAGCACTATAATGCAACTCTTTAAAAATATACACTGCAACAACTCTACATGTATATTTAAAACGAATCAGACACTGCACTTCAGATATGCAGATAGACCTATATCTTTATGTATGATATTTATTTTAATAAAATAAATTTTATTTTGCAAAAAATTATTTTTGTTTCTGGTTTTGATATGTTTTGTTAAAAACTGTATAACTTTCCTTAGGAGGCCATAGATCATTAATGTTGCCTTACAGCGTAAATAATAAATTTTACCCCAGGGTTGACGTGTCTTCAGTGGCATTTTAAATCAACTATGATTATTATTTTAATTTTAACCCATAGCAGTACAGTGTCTCCTCAGGGCGTTTCTTCTTCTTCTCCTTCTTCTTCTTCTCCTTCTTCTTCTCCTTCTTCTTCTTCTTCTTCTTCTTCTTCTTTTCTTCTTCTTCTTCTCCTTCTCCTTCTCCTTCTCCTTCTCCTTCTTCTTCTTCTTCATTCTTCTTCTTCTTCTTTTTCTTCTTCTTCTTCTTCTTCGTTTTTTCTGGTCTTTTATATTTTCCCGTTTCTATATGGGTAACTTGTTATTAGAAGTTTGTATTTTTTCCTTTCAGATAATCAACAAAACCAAAAAAAATGTGAAATATATTTCTCCAATAACCAGCCGCGGTATTAACAACCAGGTATAACTTCTTTAGAATTGTAAATCATTGCAATAATCATTACTTAATTGTTAGATCGAAAATACATTTCTATTGCATTACACTAATTCTAAAGTACTAATTAAAACAACACTTTATAAAGAAATGCTTTACAATTACGCCTACAGCCTAAAACCCAAACTTGATAACCAAGGTCGAGTCTTCGTTTGACTACATGATCAGCATGCACTTTTTCATAGCGCATGATGACTTAATTTGTTTTGGTTTTGACTTCTTGGTCTCTTTTCAGATGTAATTATTCATTCCTGCGATATAGCTTCCTTTTATTTTTTCCGGCTAGATGATTTTGTGCTTGACACTGGCGATTTAAATTATTTTAGCTCTTGAGTAGAGACTAAACAATGACATCATTGCCTAATACGTGCACCCACTGTGTTATGATTGCAACATGGCCTGTAACGAGAGCAGACGAACTATATATAATGATGTGTTTTTTAAGCATGTATTTAACGGCCTGGGTAAATTGGTCGAATCAGACGGTGATTGTGCAAGGCTTGGAAGGTCGAAGGAGGCACATAGGATCTGTCATCCATATTTCATGTAAGTCTATTGAAAATTATTGAATGCTTTCTGAGTGGAGGCTGCAGCTCTGAGCTAACTCCAGGGAGCTCCGACGCCGACGCCAAAGGCGTCGGAGCTCCAGAGCTCAGAGCTCTATGAAAACGATTCAAACAGCGGGTTGTACCTTGGCCATTGCATGGGTCACATTTTTTCGAAATGTAAAGAGGTAGTAATTACAATTTTGACTTAGAGTCTACAATGTTTTGGGGCATCTTTCCATCTTTCCAACCATTTGAAATTATAATTGAAGAAGTCTTTGGAAAAAGGGTGATTCATATATTCTTTGAGGGGGGGGGGGGACGAAATGCGAGGGATGAGGGTTGGCAGGGTTATGAATATAAATGTCAAGACATTTTTCAGACTTAACCTCTCGATTTAATTGTTCTGAATCTACCAAGTCAAGTGTACATAAGATTCAGTATTTCCAGTCAATGCATGTACTGAATTCTCTCATCCCATAGGTACACCTGGCATGGGAAGTGTTTCACAAATGTAAGATCCGACTTAAAGTTGGACTTTATAAATATGGCAGGCCATTCATGCCACTATTTGCTCTCACCATTATGATCTTTAGAAGAAAAAAATATAAATTCTGTAGATTTGTGACCATGATTTATACGTCCCTTGAGAGACAAGTGCCAGTAAATAGTGAGAGCAAATGGTGGCATGAACGACCTGCCATAGTTACATGTAAGTCCAACTTAAAGTTGATCTTAGTCTTTATGAAGCACTCCCAAAGGTTCTCTTAGGCAATGGGTTAACTTGCTTATCATGGGTTAAAGTTTATAGGCCTCTTCATAATATATTTCTTTTTATTACACAGTACAACAGAAGATCAGCCAAGATGGCAGCAAGCCTCGGGAGAAAGAAGTGCATGACTCGCAGTGGGAAGACCCTGCGATACATCCAAAGTCAAGCTACCTGTGGCAATATGTCTGCCTTCAATGGGCAGTATGCCATCGTCAAAGCGAAGACTGGATTATTCAATGCCAGCCATTCAATGGATTTTGAGGAGATTGTTCAAGATGGTGGATTGGAGTCTAATTCAGGTGCGTATTATTTCTGGGGTCTTTTCATTTTTTAAAGTTATTCCTGTTTATTAAATTTGTGGGTTTTCCTTTTGTCATCCTTGAAATTCTTCTTCTTCTTCTTCAAGATAATCTGCCTCCTTCAATACTGAAGATTCTTGCAGATGCCGTATACTCGGCCTGGTTGGGGTATGCAGGTGGACCATTACACCGGGGTTTCCTTCTACTCTCATACAAATAGTGCAATGGGTTCTTAACGTGCAAGGGTGGTGACTCTCCTGTACACGGGGCCTCCATTTAACATCCTATCCGAGGGATGGAGTGTTTTCCTCTTGACATAACCTGCATCTATGAACAAGGGAAGGGGCCCATTAACACACAACGCTGGCTTCAGTCATCCGCCTGGGTGGGAGTCGAACCCGGGATCTTTGGACGCTTTACCATCTGAGCCAACTCGCCTCCTATTGCCTGAGCTTCAGTGTTAAATTTGTTACCCGTTATATAATTAAGTCTTTGAAAATGAAAATCACCCATATTTCTCACTTATGTGTTCTCAGATATTGGTGATTTTTATATAGAGCCGGTCCTGTACTCTTTGAATAAGAAAAAGAGATGGTTGTTACCAGCCATGATTGCTGAGGGCATTGCTGACAGGGAATTCCACAAGGACTGTGATTACCAAGTCATCATGGTGGAGCGGGAGATACCCTGCTCCAAGGACAGTTGCAAGTTGGTCAGATGTCATCACAAGAGAGGAAAGCCATCCTGTAAAGCTGTTCATCGGTCAAACACTGAAGGAAGCAGCTGTAGGAGGGCCAGGTCGAACTGCTCTTACCAGGAAGATCTTCTATCCAACCCAGAGGCTGTTCGTAATCGCAGAGAGGAAAAGGCAGAGCGAAGAAGGGAGAGGGCGCGGACGGGAAAGAGGATCGCCGTCCCCCCCGCGCTGGGTAACAGAGGTGCAGAACATGTGCCAAGGTTTCTACCGGAGCTACGATATGAGGTGCTTCGTCCAACCCCCCTGCATCAGTGTATCATGCAGGCAAGGTGTAAACCTTTTGATGAAGAGTGGGATAAGAGACATTCAGCAGGTAAGTCCGATTATTAATCCAACTTGTGACTGACATCCCTTAAAGGTAAAGACCAGTTCTGGTCATGCGATTGCATTGTGAAAGAAACGTCGTGGAATCGATCAGAAAATGCTGATCATCTAGCATATTAGTATTGGTGTTTACTGCAAGGTTCTGGAATCATCAAAATGATAAGATTTTTGGCCCAGTCTTGGTAAAGTTGAAAGCACTGTACACAGAAAGACGTATATGGGATTACGCAACACGTGCAGATAGATATATAATAATTTACCAAATATATCAATTAGTAGGCGGTATCATCACGTATTAGTCAAAACATATTCTTTCACATGATTGGTAATAAGAGCTTTCATTCCATTTTTTGAGAGGGGGCGTTTCCAAAAACTGGTCTATACCTTTAAGCAGATCTAAACTCATCTATAATGATTTGATGTTCAGTTCATCACAATGTGAATTCTTAATTATTAAAAGGTGTTATTTTTCTAGGTCTGCTATTCGTTAGAAAGTCATTTTAATTTTTCAATCATTTTTTATGAGTTCTAAATGGAGAAATACTTTAAGATATTGAATTTGAAAGCAGAAAACACTATGTGACTTTGTATTGCATGTCATGATTTGTTTACAGTATTATATTACAGATTTATTAAAGATCTGTCATCACTTTCAATTACTTTGTCTTGCAACCTTAGAAATGATGAAGCCACTGGTATATATATGTATAGGGTTACATGAAAAACATGCCCTTCTATCAACCTATGGGATAATGGGAACCAAGTGAATCCTGTGTAAAGTCTGTGGGAATATAAGAATTCAGTAGTCAATGGGTAAAATGACCTGTGATATATTTTTGATTTAATTTGTTATCTAAATTACAGGTCGCCTGAAAAATGATTCCCACATTAAGTGTCAACTGGATACTGACCTCTATGAAGGTATCCATTTAGATTTTGATGTGGATGAGGAGTGGCCCGTTCATACTGTTCCTGGAGGTGATGATTGGGTGAAACATCTTGAAGACAGTGCTCCGTTTGACCTTGGTTCGTTCATCACTTCAAGTCAACGGACAAAGCCTTGCAAGAGAAACCGCCAGGAGACATTTGAGAAGGATGGAGCTGAGGACAAGGCAGAGTGCTTCACTGCATTGGCATCCCCAACAAGGAAGCGTTACGGCAAGGGCTATGCAATCCATCGGCCTGACCTTGCAACCCTTGAACCTGAGACGGCGGAGTCCAAGTTGGACTTCAGTTATATAGACACTACGGACAGCGGTTTTGAATCCGATGGGTCATCTACAATTCAGGATGACCACAGGGTGTCTTGGCTGGAGCTAGGCAGTGTGGCCAAAGAAGTTGTCCATCCTGACAGACTGAGGATGGACTTTGGGCATGATTATGTAGACGGACGCTCTGTACCCAGGAAGTTTTCTATCAAGATGAAGGCAGTTTCAGGCAGTCAGGTTCCTGTATGTGCGTCAGCTGTGTTTGCTGTAGAAAATGCTGGACACGATAAAGAAATGGTGAACATACGGTAAGTTTACCTGACATATTCATTTAATGTTGATTCATGTCTGATAAGTATATCAATGAAGTGTATAACATCACTGATTTCCTTATGATGAGTCAATATCTTTATATTGGTTGTTTAGGGTACTTTTTTAATTTAAAAATAAAAGGAAGAAGAAAATGAGATCAATGTTTGTGACAGGATAAAAAAAAAAGGTTGAGAATCATTTCCTGAACTTGTTGAAGACCTGTCTCAGTTATTAACACATCCTATTAACCTCTGTTATGAATACTCTGGCAATCAGTTGCACACTGAACGAATTTACATTAAACAAAGTTACAAGGTCAATGCCAAACTCTCTGGTGAACTATTTATTGTACATTAATTCTATAGGAGCTAAAGCTAGGCTAATAATTTCCAAAGCTCTTTGGAAGTGCATAGAGATGTTATTTCATAACGTATTATGCACTATACAAGAACTGAATATTATCGTTATTATTATTAACTTTCCTAAATTATAAATCCACATTTGTATTGTAAGGGAGAAGAGAACAAACAACAATATTGAATTTTAATATGATTACATTTTGGCAGGTTGAGGTGTTGCAGTGGTGATTTCCCAGTACAAGATCTACATCCAGTCATCAGAGAAGGCATCTCTACTCCTCCTCTAGACATCCTGTCCCTCGTAGACAAGCTGAAAGAGATTCTTTCTCATCATGCCAGGTTAGTGTGGTTTTACATTGATGGCATTGAGAGAGAAAGACAGATCTAGGCAAGCTTTAAAGACAAGGGGTGGTATTCTCCCGGGACTAAGTCTAGATTAAACAAGAATTTTAATTCACACTTCTTTGGAATGCTAGGTTTTATCTTCCTCCTTCAATATTCATGACAAAAATAATCTACCAAAGACTTTGTAAAGATTCAGTTCATGCTCATATTATCTTTCCTTCCCATTTCATTGCAAACTTAATTTTTTGGACACTTTTCATTGAAGGATTAAAATAATCTGTACAGGGTAAATGAGTTTCAACAGGCACTCCATAATAGTGTGGACTAACTTAGTACGCGCTAACTTAGTACACACTAACTTAGTACACGCTATCGCTGGAGGGATGGTAATAGCCATATCGTATTGAGAGGGACAGTTGTGACACGTGCACATGTACCTGATCAAAGGTCAATGAATGGAGCTCTAAATAGTTCCCCCCCCCCCCCCCCGGAGATTGTATGTGAGAGGGAACTACATGTATTTGAAGCTCCATGAATTGACCTTTGATCATGTGCAATTGCGCGTGCCACAACTATATCTCTAAATACGCTATGGAAGTAGCCAGTATGGGGAGGGGGGACCTTGACGTCAGAATATAACTTGACTAATTATAAAGGGGGGAATGAGAATGAGCAAATAAGAAGAAAGTTAGGTAGTCTTTAAGAGAGAGAGAGAGAGTTTGATGAAGAAACATAGGAGGGATTTCTTTGATGTATAACATTTTTTTTCTTTCTCCTGATGCGTATATAGTGGTACTGCAAAATATTCAGTAAAGAATTAAATGAGCAACAAGACAATGTCCAATTGAAAATATATAAATTATTTAATGAAACATCTTAATCTTCAAATTGGTGTCCATATGGCGTCATCCTTAAATGAAATTCAGCAAATATAGCCACACAGTGTGATAAGCAGTATATGTGAATCATCTTTTTCTCTCTTTTTCTTTAACTCTCTACTTTCAAGGAAGGAGTGTCTTTCCTTTTCTCATTGTTTTCATTTTTATTTAAATCACAAATGAAAGGGTTGTAAAGATAATAATAAAAATAATAATATGACAAATTTATATAGCGCTTGTGACAAAAGTTTCAAAGCGCTGTACATGTACACAATCAAAATTACTTATTTAATGGTTTATGTTTATGAAAAGACCAGTAACAAAATAATGAGATGTATTTTAACTTTCCATTTTGTAATGTATAGTTGCCCGGAGATATTGGAATCTAACGTTTGTAAATCCAAGAGACCGGAAGTCACGCTGGAGACTGTGCGAAGAATGATGGGATGGACTTTCACATATGACACTCTTGAACATGTCAAAGCTCAGTTAGATGATGCAGAGGCTGGATATGAACAGGTATATATCAACCATATAAGAGAGTTTAGCACATGGTACAAATGACCCCAAATATCAACAGATCTTTTACACACGGAGAAGTTCTACTTTGAGCATCTTAATATAATAACTGCCAAAGTCCTAGATGTGCTTCATGAATACCTTTTGTTTGACCTCTTGAAAAGAATACTTCCACCTGCGTATCATAGAATGTACCGTTGGTGCATAAATGAATAATGTTACATAACTTTCATGAGCGCATATCCAGTATTCATTTCTGTGGGTTTTACCATTTTTGTACAAATGACCTTTATTTGCCCATGCGCAGATTGTATCTGTAAACTCCCTTATTACCAAGGTTCTAATGGTCAAATTGATTCTAATCTGTTCTCATGTGAATTAGTGAAACTTTGATACAGTGAATAATAGTACATCACGTTCTTGTTGGATTGTATTTTTACATAATGGTTGAATCAGTCAAATTGAGATGTGTCAGTAGACCCGTTCACACATATCAATTAGTGCAATATTTATTTTGCGTCCGTGCACACATGTCAATAAATAGTGCAAATTGGATTGCGATGCAAAGATTGAATTTTTTTGGCGACCATTCACATGCGGAGAATTCTCGCTCGACGACAAGATTGTCCAAACTGCACATGCGTGAATCTCAAGGATGTATGCCTGCTTGGAATCCTGGGATTAAATAAATAAATTTTTGATTCTCAATACCATTTACACACATTGCGCATGGCAAACTATAGCGATTATTCTGAAAAATAGCAAGACTTAATGCGAATTGTGATGCAAAAAAAATGGTTTTCGAATCTCACTTTTTCTTGTAGGTGTGAACTCCCTATTGAAAATTGACCTCATTCATGAAATTGGGTTTCACAGCTGAAATTCACATTTTTACCAGTACACTACACACACAAATTCAATCTTTGATAAGAAAGAAAAAACATAACATGACACCTCTAAAACTGGTCTTGTGGATATGTGGTTTGAGTCATGCCGCAGCTCTAATGTTATTTGGCAAGGCATTAATCTACATTTGCCAGTCTTTACCCAGGTGATGTAAAGGGATACTTGGTAAGAGGAAATTCCTTGATTGCCAGAGCACTAGCTTATCAGGGTAGGTTGACTAATGCCGGCTTACTACACATAATTGCGACTTAATCAGTATTTTCCTATTGACATTACTGTTGAACTAGGTTAATGATATGTGTTTATTTTGCAAACGAGTATTATTTTTAACTGTTCTGTATAAACGTTATGCTTTTTGATCATGTTTATTCAGGGCCCCACGGAAGACCACTACTTATTGGTGAATGGGCTACCCTGTCAAAAGATTAGAAATAAATAAATAAATAAATAAATAGTACAGCGCTTACAATCATTAGTACAAAGTGCCATATCAATGTCAATATTATTATTATTATTATTATATTTTTACTTCTGCAAGCATGGATATTTTTAGAAGCAGCTGTGTGTGGGCAAAGCGCTAGTGCTACATTAAAAATTTATAAAGGCAAAGAAAATACAGTCAACCTGTCTATAGCGACCGCCCGAGGGAAACACAAAAAGTGGTCTTTTTATATATATATATATATATATATATATAATATATATATATATATATATATAGGTTCCTTTAGTACATGTTTCAATGAGAAACCATTTTCAAGGAAAACAAAAAATGTGGTCTTTGTAGACAGGTGGTCACTATAGCAGGTTTGACTGTATTTAGGTTCCCATTACCGGAATTATGTTTAAATCATTGTATCACTTTTCAATGCCCTCCATGCACAGCCTCTAAATGGGACCCCTGATTTCTCTGAATCGGAGATCAGCCTTGAGGGTGAGGACAGCTGTGGAATCTGCTTGGAGAGTCTAGCGCCCTCTGGTGATGAAGGTGAAGAGAAGGGGACTGCCCTGCATGGATGTGGCCATTTGTTCTGCAATGCATGCTGGGTACATCATGTGACCAGCAGGGTGCTGATGGGCGAGACCATCATCTATTGTCCAGTAAGTAATCTTTTTGTGCATGTCTTTGGCTATTGAAGGGGAATCACAACATTTACAGCAAGTTTCTTGGAGTTTGCGTGGACAAATCATCGAAAAATGTCGTTTAACAATTTGAGAAACGTGGTGAAAGTAATGTGATGAAAATGTGCCTTTCGAAAAGAAGGAAAATGTATTACTTTTCTTTAATAGATCAGACCAGGTAATGAAACTCCCCAGTGAAGCAGGACTACAGTTTCTCATTGAGAGCTTACATAAGCAGTCTTCGTTTGTATGTCTTTGATTCTTAAAAAGGCATCACTACCTTTACCTGTGTAGTTGCTCGATCGTCATGATTTGATGAGGCTAAAGCTTAAAGGGATCCAGTAACTTTGTCTCAGATTCTGAAACAAAATCCTGGATTTAGCTCATGCTGCAATGATAATTATTAACCTTTAGGTCAGTCAGGAATTCCATGACTTTTACAAGCCGACTGCTTGTCTGATTATCAAGATATTTATGATTGGAAATCAAAACCAAATTTCGCATTTGCCAAACGGTTTTCATTACACTACAGTCTATTGGGGAAAAGGAGTATGGTAAAACCGGTCACTCAAAGATTTTTACTCTTTTTGAGGCACTTCTTGATCATTTTGAAGTGCGATTTTTTTATGGCTTCCATATTACACCATATCACAGACACTAGTGGCACGTAGGGCCATGCATCTCATATTTAACATTGTTAACGATGCCTTTAAGGTCCTTATGTCACTGTGAAACTGTGTGATGAGTGAAAATGAAGCAATTTACAAGGACTTTTATCCAGTATGTAATATATTATATTCACTCTATCTTTTAGAACAGCATGTTGACATTAGTTCATTTGTTAAAGGCATCATTTAACAATGTTAAATCTAAGATGCACAGCCCTACGTGTTACCAGTGTTGAAGCCCTAAAAAAATCGTGTTTCAAAATAATCAAGAAATGCCTCAAAAAATTAAAAATCTTTGAGTGACCGGTTTTACAAAATTTGCAATTCCAATCATAAATATCTTGATAATCAGACAGGCTTGTAAAAGTCATGTGGTTCCTGACTGACCTAAAGGTTTATTATTATCATTGCAGCATGAGCTAAGTCCAGGATTTTGTTTCAGAATCTGAGACAAAGTTACCAGATTCCTTTAATGGTCATGTAAATGTAAATGCTAGATTTGTCAATGTTTTCCCTCATTTTATCTTGCAGGCATTCCAATGTGAATCCATGATTGACAAGACCACTCTACTGTCTCTCTTGCCTGATGCTCTCACCCACATCCATCTTACCCGTCTCCATGACAACCGCATCAACGGTCATCCCCAATGGAAATGGTGTCCCAATCCTAAATGCGGCCGGCTGGTCCAGGTCAAGGAGAAGGATCAGTCCAAGACCGGGTCCAAGACCGGTCTGGAATCAGGACCAGAGGCTTCTGAGAGGTTACTGGGGGTTCCTGTCCCCTGTGAGTGTGGTGTGATGTGGTGCTCCGAGTGCCAGGAGGCTGCTCACTGGCCGGCTACCTGTAAGCAAGCAGAGCAGCACATCCAACATATGAAAGACACTGGTAAATAATACATGTTTAGGACTACCATGCTTTCTGGTTTTGTGTTAGTCAAAAGATGCATGGCCCTTTGTGAATTGGTAGCTTCATCAATTTTAAATATATTTTTCATCCATCTTTTGCTCTAAATCCTTGGAAATAGAGGAAAAATAGTCTAGTTTTCTTGGCAATACAATTAAAAGTGAGGAGCAAATAGACCAAAATTATATGTAACGCTTGTAAAAAAAATGACCAGGGTTGCAGTCAAGTTACGCCATAACAATAATGTCCATTCTCCACCAAGGTAGTATAGCTTATAGGAAGATGCATGTATTTCTTGAATGCTCTAATAATAATAATAATAATAACGTTTTATTTTCTCAGGGTAGCCACTTCAGTTATGAAACTGTTCTTCCAGCGGGCCCTGCATAACATAATATGTTATTACTACCCTTCTCCAATCTAATATGCTGAACGCCTAGCTAGAAGGCAGAAGGTCCCATTGTTATAAGTCTTTGGTATGACTCAACCGGGTATCGAACCCACGACCTCCCGTTCATAAAGCGGCGCTCTATCCACTGAGCCATCATGTCCGGCTCTCAGCACCTTAGGACATCTATACTAAAGTAATGCCATCATAATTACATTACTACACATGTATAGAGGCACCTTAATCTTCCCTTGGAAAGATTAGTGCACTATTTAAAATAGTCCACATATTTCTTTATTTCTTGTAGGTGTTGATAATGAAAAATCCGAGAGAATCACATCCGTGATGGTCAAACGGTGCCCTTCCTGTCGTAACCCAATGGAGAAGAATGGCGGCTGCATGTCGATGTCCTGTATCTGTGGCTTCAACTTCTGTTGGGAATGCTTAGCGGCATGGGAGGACCATGACTTCTCTCTTTGGATTTTTAAGTGCCCTCAGAAGCAGGAGAATCTTGAGGTAGGTTTCTTTGAAAGATGATATTACTGTAAACGCTGCTTTTTTTTTGCGCGATAAATTTTTCGCGCTGAGCGACCCAAAAACATAATCGCTGGTCCTTAAATTCACGCTGCACCAAATTTAGCCTGTTCAGATCACGCATAAGAAGTCTTGTTTATATTTTTGCGGGTTCTAAAATTTGCGGACACCGACTTTTGTGCGAAATCCGTGAAAATTAATGTACCGCAAATATTTCCACGTTTACAGTACCTCATTATCAACGGGGTCATACACGATTGTTAATCAAGTATAAAGATTACCCCTTTTTGCTTAAAACAGGTACAAAATGAGAAAAGCTTTATAAGCTAAATTTTTACATGATTACCAGAAATTATTGTATTATGGGAGGCATATATCCAAATGAAAATAACATAAAGCAATCTCAAATGGTCCAACTGTAAATTCAATTAACACGTCTGCGATTGAATTGGGGAGATTATTCCAGAAACGACGAAATGTATATCAGCAAGAGTATCAACTCGTGATAAAATACAAGGACATGTTCAATTTGACGTCATAGCCAAACATCATTAAAGGTAAAGACCAGTGTTGGAAACGCCCCAATTTAAAAAAAAATGAAATGGAAGCTCTTTTTACTAATCGTGTGAAAGAGTATGTTTTGACTAATACATGATGATACAAAATCTGCCAGGAAATCGCTACTAATTGATATATTTGGTAAATGAATTTATCTATTGGTGTGTGAGAGATAAACGTACATGTCGTGCACGTGTCGCGCACTTGTAGCGCACGTGTGCGTAGTCCCATATACATCTTTCTGTGTACAGTGCTTGTAACTTTACAAAGACTGGGCCAAATTTCTTATCATTTTGATGATTCTAGAACCTTGCAGTTTACACCAATACTTATATGCTAGATGATCAACCTTTTCTGATCGATTCCACAACGTTTCTTTCACAATGCAATCGCATAGCCATAACTGGTCTTTATCTTTAAGCTGTCCCTTTGGAAAATAATATTTAATTGTGTATTTCTTTTAGACTGTGTTACTGTCATCAAAGAGAAATCAATCTATCTCCTTTACTGAGCTTGCCATTGAGAATCATAAGATGAGGAATCATAAGATCATCACCAAGCACCACCAGCAAGCTCAGAAGCTGGCGAGGAGAATGGTAGGTAGTCTAGTTTGTGCTCTTCGTTTTGAAGAAGAGAAGTTTCTTGCCTTAAATCCAACAGTTTTTTATTAGGGCACAGATTTTTCAAGTGCTTACAACAAAAATTAAGAATAAAAATCCTTATAGCACTTCCAAGACAACATGAAAATAGTTTGAAGGAAATAACAAGGCGCATTGCCTTGGAAAAGCTTTACAGCTCAAAGAAATATCTTGGTGAAAAGTTGGGAGTACGTCACAATTAAGTAAAGAAAATGCACTTTACTGAAAATGCGGAGAATCACCTGCAAAGTAACCAACATATTCCTGCAGGTATTTAGCCCGATAGTAAGGGATGGAAATTGAGCTAGGGACCGGCTACCCATTGGAGAAGGGTGGGTGAAGGATGAAGAGGGAGAGTGTGAGAGAGAGAGAATGCAGAGTAGAGGAATAGAGAGAACACAAATACTGTGAGATACAGGTTAGCGCTCTGTATAAGGGGCCTCTCGCGTAAAAGATATAATTGCCACAAGCCTTATATAATCATATATTTTAGGGTAGGGATACCCTGGTTTCATGCTATAGGATTTTTCCTACGTAAGAATCTCAATGTACCACTATATCTTTGATCACTCAGGGGCTGATCAAAGAATTTGAAAGGAGAACATGATTTCTTCTACCCAATGGGTCTTAACAGTTGTGGGGGGGGGGGGTGGGGGGGGGGTGGAGGCGGCACAGGCCAGTTGATGTGGTCCCACCCAATGATCTGCCAGTAGCCATTATCATAGTTTATCTCAACGTTGTCTTCCTGCAGTTCTTTGTACCCAAGACTGCTTCTCAACTGCCTGATGATGATCTACTCCCACAAAGTACCTGGGATCATCAAGATACAACTCCTTGGAGCTATTCCTCCAGCCAAACTGACCAATCACGGCTGACTACATTGGTTGCTACGGCAACCAAGATGGCCGCCTTTGCAGCAGAGGTAAGCAAGGCATGCCCCTTTCTTGTTATTGATGATAATCATGATAATACAATCTAGCATCTTCTCTATGATTAAACTGCTATATACTTCAGCATTCACATACACTGTAAAATCATTTACAGAATAACACTGTTGTAAGGTATAAAAGTGATGATAAGGGGTTTAAAACTATTCCAGAGATGGGTTTTCATAATGAGCCTCATATTTTTACTTCCATCTGGACCTATTTTTGCAAGTTCAAAACTGAAAACAAAATGTCTTGTTTTTTTGGTCCACGTTTTGTCTTGTTTTTACCTTGATAACCTCTTTGACCCATAGCATTTCATAGTATCCTAATGAATCATCATTCCTCCTCAAATTGGCAGCGTTTATTACATGTCGCAGGTTTTTTACCACTCGTAGTTTAGAGAAGAAAAAAAAAAAGGTGTTTATTAAATGAGACAGTGTGTATTAATTTTGGGGTTTGAATCAACCAGAAATTTTCAATTATTACCAGAAAATGTTGACTCAAAATTTTGCTCTGCATTGCCAATTTAAAGACTTCAATGATTAGTTTTCAAATAAATTACTCTCGTGAATCACAGTGTGGTTCACAAGAGTAATAAGATAATAAGCATTTACCACACAATGGACTGCAACAGAAATGGACTCAAATTTCCCAGTGATTGTTGTACTTTCGACTCATGTACCATTTGTAATTTAGAGCATTCTAGATCAAAAGATAAAAATTAACACTTTTTTTAATTGTGAAAAGGTGACACGTAACCAAATGGTTTAATCCTGTTTAGGTGCGCATGCTTCTAGAGTATGTGAGCATCCTCATCGGACTAATGCCAAGAAAACAAAGGATGAAGAAGGGCTGGAAGATCATGATCCTCAGACTCATGTTCATTGCAAACAGGATGGAAGAAGTAAGTAGAACCCAGTCAGGTCCTAGTCTATCAAAAGGTCTTGGTCCGGTGGTGGCGTCGCTCAATGTTAACTTTGTGTACTTTGTCTAGAAAGAAGGGCTGATTTATGGGAATTTTTGCCAAACTTTTTGTGTTCAGAGATTTAAGATTTTACTAATATTTTATCCCATATGCATATTTGTGTTTATGCTTTTTGGTGATATGCATTTATGAGTAAATTTCTGTTGTAATTTAGTTGATGTTTTACTGTTCTTGAACCCATATTACGTTTTCTGGATTGTTTTTCCTAACAAATTCCACTATTAAGAATAATTCAAAGTACATTTTGTTGTTTATATATAATAGGGATTCCTTGTTGCTATACTACATTCAAAATATAAGCTTGGAAATTCTACTTCTATAAGGAAGGATTAACAATAAAGTGACTTGTGATAACATTACATGATTGCATAGAATAAGGTCAACATGGCACCCAAATTGGACTTTGGTTGTTATTCTTTATCTCATTCTTTATCCTTGCCATTTAGGCCATAGTTGAAGTTGTTTTATTTAGGTTAATGTTATGGATTAAAGCTGTGTACCTTCATTTTCTTACATGATTGATACTCTTTAGGGACACTTTCTCATGATTTGTATGTACAACTTGTACATTGTTTGAATAAATTCAGTGATTCATTTTATTTCTTGTCACCATTCTTGTTATAGCTTCTGGAGTGTCATCATGACAAATCAGCAGTGTTGGTATGGAGGAGTCTCATGGCACTGCTTCACCAGGGTCACCTCTGTCTGAGGGACATCACAAGGACAGTACCACTCCTGCACAAGGGACTTCAGAATGTCAAGGGTCAAGGGTCAAAGGACACCGTTGGAGGAGACAAGCAGAAGTCTGGACCATCATTGGTGTAAACAATAGTGCATATCAGAAGGAATTCAATGAGGACAGTACACAAAGAGAAATGCTTATCCTGATCCAAAGACTTTTGGAGGTCAATTGATGAATTTCAAAGGACAATGTGCGAGCGATTACAAAAATTGATATTTTTTGTCAATCCATTTAGGAAGAACTTGAAAGAAATTACCATTCCTACATCTACATGTACAACAGGGACTCTAGTATGTCTTTAGGATGAAGGAGAAGTCCCAAGATATACAACATCTTCTTGGAAATGGTTCAGTGAGGACGCCATGAAGACAGAGCCATTCTTTTGCCAGAGACTTCAGAATATCATGGGTCAAAGGTCGATAATTGAGTAATGAATAAAGCACATGTCTAGTCCAACATTACAATGAACTGTTTCATGTCTTCTCAAAAAGGAAAATCTGCTACCATACTTTTATTTGGCCTCACAAAGTGTAGTCAAAAGTTTGCACCCATATGATTGTAAGTCAATATGCTTATGAAGCAAAAATGACACTTGCCTTTCCCAATCTTGCCTGAAATATACTATCAATAGCTGTCTCAAAGACTCGATGTAGGGTTAGTAGGGCTGAACATGTGCAATTGGGATATGATGCACATTGTATAATTGTTCTTAATTTCATGTCTTTCAGTATTCTACATTTTTATAGTTAAGAATTAACATGTACCGTTATGTGTTAACATGGACTTTAAATAAAATTACCAAACAAGTTTTAATAAGGGTTTAGATTTTGCCAAGAACATGTGGTATGGAAATAATTAGTGAAATTGGTAATTGTATCAAAGAAACCCATTACATATTAGGCCCTGTCTACATTACAGCTATCCCTAAAGGGTTAACCCTTACTGTACTGGGGGGGGGGGGGGGGGCCTAGGAGGCCCCCCCCCTCGACATTTTCGGAGATTGCGCCGCAACCGCTCGGAATTTTGAATTGTCGTTTCATGACTTTTTTTCCCTCAAGTCTTACGCACATTTTGATACCATTTTCGTCAAAATTGGATATACCTGTTAGGCGTTACATAACAATTAGTATGCGCATGTCATCAACAAAAAAAAAAAAAAATTAAAAATCCATCAAAATTTGCATAAATTATCATTATTAATTACATTAAAATAACTTTTTTGTGTTAGAAAAGAAGTTTCATATGAATAATGAGTTTCAACATTCAAAAAGGTGAGTTTGACACGTTTTCTGTAAAATGCATAAAATTAGTGCATTTTGCATAATTAATTAGGCTAACGACAAAAATTTGCATATTCGGAAAAAACTAATTATACCATCTTGCTCCTTACGTAAATATCTACAAACATGCAAATTTTCGTGTTCATCGGAAAATCGACGGCCGAGATCATGGGGGGGGGGGCCTCCCAGGCCCCCCCCCCCCCCCCCCCCCCCCCCCCCCCCCCCCCCCCCCCCAGTCAGTGGGTGCTCAAAATAGCCCAGTACATTAAGGGTTAAAGCTGAGTGTAATTTTTGAACAATATCCCAATCACATATATAATTTGTCTTCACATATATGATATACCAATACCAGTAAGCCTTTTTTCCTTCAAAGTACATGCATCTTTAAAGCTAATCTTGAGCTCTGCTATGAGAATCGTATTTTAATAATTGAGAGAGAATTGCTATGATTTATTCTTGATTGTTTATCCTGCTGTAGATTGGTTGTTTGCTCCAGTGAAACAAAAATAAATGTGGACAAACTTACTGGGAATCATCTTCGATCAAAACCATAACTCTCATTTGCGCGTACATATAGTGACCTGTGTATAAGCACATGATGTCGGGTCTACTTGCCCTCATTTCCTGATCTTTCTTCCCTCATTACTCAGCCACTATACATTATAATCTTAAACATTCAGTGTAAGTTTGGTTGGATTCTGTGAGAATTTATTTTTTATATTTACCATAACTCAAGCTTATCTTTTAAGTCCTTCCCTTTGCTCCATACAATATAGAACAGATCAATTAGGCCTAAAATAAAATTGTTTGTTGTATTGCCCTTTGCGTGCAAACATGGGTCGGTCGGACGGAAAAGTTTTTATTTTTTTTTACCTGTTTTTTTTTTGTCGCCCTCTTTGGGCCGATATTTTTCAAATTTAATGTTATTGTTGTGTTTTTTCCTTCTTTTTTCCCCGCCCTCTTTTGGCTGATATTTCTCTGTTTTTTTAGTGCTTCATTACATCGTCATCATTCCATTAATATCTTTTTCATCTCTTAATTATACATGGTTTGCAGGAGTGAGAATTTTGGAATAATTTGATTTTATGCATTTATATCCCAGAGGACACTTTTTTCTTCTTTTTTGGTCATGAAATTTTTAGATTTGACATTTTGTTCCCTTGGGGGAGTAAGGTCACCTTTTTAGGTCAGCCATTGTCAATTTTTTTTGTTTAAATATTTTTTTTTAAATAAATACAATTTTTAATAATTTTTTTGGGCCGGGGGGCGGGGGGGGGGGGGGGGGGGACCCCTCTGGATCTGCCACTGATATTGGTATAAGTGTATGTGATAAACATTTCTTGTGAAAGTTTAATGACTGATCATCCAGTGCTATAATGCAACTCTTTAAAAATATACACTGCACAACTCTACATGTACCTGTATATTTAAAACGAATCAGGCACTACAATTCAGATATGCAGATAGACCTATCTTTATGTATGATATTTATTTTAATAAAATAAATTTTATTTTGCAAATAATTATTTCTGTTTCTGGTTTGATATGTGTTGTTGAATACTATATAACTTTCCTTCGGAGGCCGTAGATCATGAATGTTGCCTTACAACGTAAATTATAAATTTTACCCCAGGGTTGATGTGTCGATCATCAGTGGCATTTTAAATCAACTTTGATTATTATTTAACCCATAGCAGTACAGTGTCTCTTTAGCATTTCTTCTTCCTCCTCCTCCTTCTCTTCCTCTTCCTCGTTTTCGTCTCATTCTTTTTATGCCTCCGTTACGAAGTAGCCGGAGGCATTATGTTTTCGGGTTGTCCGTCCGTCCGTCTGTACGTACGTCTGTACGTACGTCTGTACGTACGTACGTCTGTACGTACGTACGTACGTCCCGTTCTCGTGATCGCGTTATCTGAAGAACCGATTGATGGATTCCTGCCAAACTTTGGTCATGTATGTATCTTGCAGAGCCGATGAACTGATTAGATTTTGGGGTTACGATGTCAAAGGTCAAAGGTCACAGGGCTCATTATGTATGCAAAAACAGCTCGTGATCGCGTTATCTGAAGAACCGATTGATGGATTCCTGCCAAACTTTGGTCATGTATGTATCTTGCAGAGTCAAAGAACTGATTAGATTTTGGGGTCATGAGGTTAAAGGTCAAAGGTCACAGGGCTCATTATGTATGCAAAAACAGCTCGTGATCGCGTTATCTCAAGAACCGAGTAATGGATTGCTGCCAAACTTAGGTCATGTATGTTACTTGCAGAACCGATGAAGTGATTAGATTTTGGGGTCACGAGGTCAAAGGTCAAAGGCTACAGCGCACATTATGTATGCAAAAACAGCTCGTGATTGCGTTATCTCAAGAACCGATTGATGGATTGCTGCTAAACTTAGGTCATGTATGTTACTTGCAGAGCAGATGAACTGATTAGATTTTGGGGTCATGAGGTCAAAGGTCAAAGGCCACAACGCACATTATGTATGCAAAAACAGCTCGTGATCGCGTTCTCAAGAACCGATTGATGGATTCCTGCCAAAATTAGGTCATGTATGTTACTTGCAGAGCCAATGAACTGAGTAGATTTTTGGTTCATAAGATCAAAGGTCAAAGGTCATGGGCTCATTATGTATGCAAAAATAGCTTGTGAACACATTCTCATTAGAACTGACAGATGGATTACTATTTAACTCAGGACATCTTGCAGAGCCAATGAACTGAGTAGATTTTAGGGTCATGAGGTCAAAGATCAAAGGGTCATATATGTATATGAGAAATTGCTTGTAATCACGATATTCTGAGAACCTGTTAATGGATTACAATTGAACTTGAATTCGAAAAATGTCTTCTGTTTTGGTTTGTAAAATTGCTCTATGACGGAGGCATCATTTTCGACTGCGCGCAGTCGAATTCCATCTAGTTTTTCTTCTTCTTCTTCTTCTTCTTCTTCTTCTTCTTCTTCTTTTTCTTCTTCTTCTTCTTCTCCTCCTTCTTCTTCTTCTCTTCTTCTTCTTATTCTTCTTCTTCTTCCTCTTCTTCTCCTCCTCCTCCTCCTCCTCCTCCTCCTCCTCCTTCTTCTCCTTCTTCTTCTTCTTCTTCTTCTTCTTACTCTTCTTCCTCTTCCTCTTCCTCTTCCTCTTCCTCTTCCTCTTCCTCTTCCTCTTCTTCCTCCTCCTTCTCCTCCTCCTCCTCTTCTTCTTCTTCTTCTTCTTCCTCTTCCTCTTCCTCTTCCTCTTCCTCTTCCTCTTCCTCTTCCTCTTCTTCCTCCTCCTTCTCCTCCTCCTCCTCTTCTTCTTCTTCCTCTTCCTTTACTTCTTTATTCTGTTGTTTTGTGTGCAATATCTTATCCAGAATGCTAGAAATTAAACATTGTTAATGAGCAGAAAGCAAAATTCACAGAAGAATTTAAAGACTATTTCTAAGCATTGAGCCATCCACAAATAAGAGTGATTGAATCGTCACCAATCTAAGTCTAAAAAATAACAAGACAGTGTAATATATAATCACGATTTTCAAGTACATTTTGGCATTTTTTGTTTAGATTTTCATTCAGAATTGGGGTCAAATTTTCATCAATCTACTTCTTTGGTGTTCTGCTTTCTTTCGTAGCAACTTGGCATACTTGCTATTATAAGTTTGTATTTTCCTTTCAGATAAGAAACAATTAAAACTAACCACATAAACACAATGTGAAATATTCTTCAAAAACCAGCTATTTATCAAACAGGTAGTTGAGGGATTCTCCAATACTCTTCTAAAATGGGAAAGCCCCAGCCAATACCCCCAAAATGGTGCAGCTGCTAGGTGCATTAACACCCTCCCCCTATTTTTCTCTCTCTTCCCCAGCCACCTCCCTATAATAAAGTTTCCTTAACAAGTCTCTTTAATTCCTCTTAATGTTGTTATCTCCTGTACTTATTTCATCTCTTTCTGTCTTCTTTTCTTGAATCTCTCCTCATGTTTCTTTACTTCAATTTCTCTCTCTCTCTCCCTCTGTCTCTAATTCTCATTTCTCCTCCCAGTTTCTCTCTCTCTCTCCCCCTCTTCTCTCTCTCTCTCTCTCTCTCTCTCTCTCTCTCTCTCTCTCTCTCTCTCTCTCTCTCTCACACACTCTTTGTTTGGGGGCTGTAGACAATTGGGATCGAGTATATAGGCCTACATTTAGTATACAGCAGTGACTTTTGTGACCACAGGATTTTTAAACAGTTTTTTCGGAACATCTGCACCAGCAAAGTTTAGGGTTGCTATAGTAGACCAAAATACTAGCCTCCGAAATTTAATTTAATTTAATTTAATTTAAAAAAATTAATGGAGTTATCTCTTGATATTATAATTAGTGCTGTCGGGTACGTGTTTTTTGATTTAATGATATTCAGGTTTCCTTTCCTAAGGATGGGATCATCCTTAAATAGTTCTTAGCTTCCTGCCAAATGCGGGTGCTTTTGAAATCATTATCGCCACCCTCGGGTGCTTATCCGTAATATATATGTATATATTATATTTAAATAATAAATAAATAAATAAACTGTAGCGACTTGCCCATTTTGGGGTCGATGTTGATAGAGCGAGGTACGTGAACGTACGTGGGACGATGTAAGAGATTGTACGGAACCTAAACACGTGGGGCTTGTGTTCAAGATTTCGTCGTTGACATTGAGATTTGGGCCATTATTTGTGTCTTTATAAGTAGACTGGTATAACTGCACAAGGTCAGTATGATTTTAAATAATATTGTTATCTAGAATTATTATTGCCTTGTTTCAAAGTATACTCAGATATGTTCTTTAACATCATTAAGTTACAGATAACAACTGAACAAGCACGCGTACGCGGACTACGGTACTCGAAAATCCCGTATCACCGGCCGTACCGGTCGGCTGGCGCTGGCTAAGCCGTGGCATGGAGCTCCATGGCCATGGGTGTGACGTGTGACTGTGAGATCTTGTGCCTGTCATTGCGCTTGATTTGTTAGACTGTCTATTGACTAGATCTAGATCTATGTCACATTTTTGTTCAGAATGTGGAGAAAACAGAAGGTAGACAATGGTAGATGAGAAAAGGAGAAGCATTTGTTCAAGGGATGGGAAAAAAAGAACGAGGAAAGAAGGGGGAAAAAGAAAGGAAAGCAGATGACAAAAAGATGTGAAGTTGAAGAAAAAACGTGTTTGCGTTAAATATTAAAGGGTCGAATAAGCCAGCTCCAGCTTAGCGATATATTAAACGGTGGCCATACACAGTCAGTAGGGGCGCTGGTCTGAGAATGAGGATCATTCGCTTAGGATATCCTCGTAAATGCTGCCAAAATGCGTCGTAATAAATAAGGATTTTCACGGTCGTTTTTTTTCTCGGGCGTGCTTGTGTGTACATATGGGGGCCACTTATTTTAACATGTAGAGTAGTAACTCCGGGAAGCTCCAACACCGGCGCCGCAGGCGTCGGAGCTTCGGGTGGTTTCCTTGGTTTCTCTTGGGGGCTAGTAAAACAGCCGATTGGGTGATATTATCGTGAAATCTGCAAAGGGAGTACTTACAATTTTTACATCATAGGGTGCATGACTCCTCAGGGCTCAACTCCAATCACTTGAATGTATAATTTGAAGAAGTCTTCGATGGGAAAAAAAGGTTAATTCGGGGTACTACACCAACGATTCTTCCATGTCGCAGCGTTGATTCAAATTTTTTTTTTAATTTAAATTTATTTTTTACAAGTATTACAAGTAATTTGATGAATTTTTAATACCATACCTGCCAACCCTTACGAATAATTCAGAATATTCTGTTTTGGGGGATTTCTAGGACCAGAAAATCCGGAATTTTCTGATTTTTCAAAAAAAAAAAAAAAAAAAAAAAATTGATTTTTTTTTTTTTTTTTTTTTTTCAAGAACGCGTGGCGCTAGGTCGGGCCGATCAGGAACGCGTGGCGCGCGCGCCACGCGTTATCTGTGTACGCGAGGGCCATGGCGATGAGAAGGTACGCATGCGCGGCAGTGGCGAAGAAAATATGAATATTCAGGCTATCGAGCGCCGATCGCTCGAAATCGCTGAATATGCACGAGATTGAGAAGGGCTCTGTTTGTTCGAGTCGTGCATATTCAGCGATTTCGAGCGATCGGCGCTCGATAGCCTGAATATTCATATTTTCTTCGCCACTGCCACGCATGCGTACCTTCTCATCGCTATTTTGAATCAACGCTGCGACATGGAAGAATCGTTGGTGTAGTACCCCGAATTAACCTTTTTTTCCCATCGAAGACTTCTTCAAATTATACATTCAAGTGATTGGAGTTGAGCCCTGAGGAGTCGTGCACCCTATGATGTAAAAATTGTAAGTACTCCCTTTGCAGATTTCACGATAATATCACCCAATCGGCTGTTTTACTAGCCCCTAAGAGAAACCAAGGAAACCACCCGAAGCTCCGACGCCTGCGGCGCCGGTGTTGGAGCTTCCCGGAGTTAGTAGAGTAGTGGCTCCGGTCTGCGGCCGATCGGCGGGAACTGCCGATTCTATTTTTATTGGAATACTCACAGAATACTTCAATACCCTCAATAAAGAGTCCATATACTTACTTATTAAATAGAAGTCACAAATAACCTAACTGACCCACAGCATGGTCAGCATTGACCACGTTTCGAAATGCTTCGAGTTCCCCGGTTTGCGGGCACGCATTAGCGGTTTGCGGCACGCGTACGTCACAAAGCTTTATGCGCTACGTCACGATGAAAGCATGTACCAAATTACTACGGGTAACCCAAATTCTCATGTTTATCTGTTGCTACGGTAAATTTGTCAAGTTTTAAACAATTTCACCTTTTCCTCGAATGGATCATCCCATCCGGGGGTAAGTACTACTAGAAACTATCGGGTCATAGCGGGTACACACATCAGCACACATACCATCATACACGATCCCGCATGTTATGTGTGTATTAGGGCAGGTCCAAGCTATTGTCCCCTCTGGGGGTCAAATTTCATCTTTATATATATTTAACAAACTATACCTCATTTTAAAGCTGAAACTATGAATTTTATGAATCTGATAAAAAATTAAAAAAATTATCAAAATACGAAGAGTGCCAAGGTCACGAACTTCGATTTGTATTAATTAGCGTGACGTACGGGACATTACATTTTTATTTTTGTATCTCATTTGAATTATTTGTTTAAAATTAAATATCTCAGGACATGAAGACCATCATGCTATAAAATAGGAAAAAAATATAAAAACTTTCAAAATGAATTAATTATGCAAATGAGGTAGGTTCCAAAGTGTGATGTCCCGTACGTCACAATTTGATCATAATTTGTTTAATTTTAATTATGAAAATAATTTTTTTTTTTAAAGATATTCTAGGAAGTTCTAATTTAGATGAATACCTAACAAAAAATAGGTTTAACAAAAATTTCAAAAATTCTGTGTTGATTACATAATCAAATTAAGAAATGTGACGTACGGGACAAGTGTGTGACGTACGGGACAACTGCATATAAAACCAATGCGAGATGTGAAAAAGGAAATGACCAAAAATGAGAATATATACTGGGCAATTCCACGGTAACGGAAGGACACTCAGACAAGATTTTTGAACTTCAGGTTCATACTAAAAGAAATGTTTTATTAGTATGTGGTCATTTTCACGGTAAAGGGTGTAACTTTGAAATTTGGACATTTTTTTCTCCAGTGATCTTATAAAGCTACAGAATTCAAAGATATTTTGGCATATGAGTAACCTACTTGGGTGCTACCTTGGGTAGCATAAACTTCTTCAGGGATTACTTCGTTAAATTTTGGCAGGCACATAAGTACCCTAAATGTGACCCTTTTGATGTACACAAAATACATAGACATTTTTGTAAAGCCCTGCATTTTTTTCAGGAACAGCGAGGATTGTTTTTGTTATGCAGAATGTGAAGTTAGATGTTCAATAAAAAGTGCCAAAGAAGTTGTAACTGTAACTGCTCCTCTATTTTTGAGAACAGAGAGTTGTTATTTGTCGTTTCGGAGACTTCATTTTCCGTTAACAATAGTTAACAAACTTCATAGCAAGAGCTCTGGTTTGAAAAGTGCTTTCTACCATTTCATTTGTTCTTGATATAACACTTGATATCTATACTTCCAACTAATGACAAAATTTGTCTGATCATGTTGCTTGTAAGAATTTTTTAAACGCTTGACTGAGTCGTGCCATTTTTCCGTTAGCTGAATTGAAGCCTCCGAAACAAACTATTCAGACAGCTTGTACAAATATGAATATAGGAACTTATCCAATCATTATATCAAAATGTAGCATTAGGACCCCTAAATCACTTGTCAAAAAATAGCTGAGATATTCCCCACTGTTAAAGAATAACAGACAATACAAACTTTCCGTTAGCACTTGAAGCCTCCGAAACACTTGAAGCCTCCGAAACAGCCAAAAGATTATTTTTCATTTTTTAAATACCTAGACCGATGTGTTTCATGTTAAATCTGCATGGCAATCATAGGTTAGGATGTGCAGGCTCCCTTGAAGTTGAAAGTAAATAGATATCCAGTTAATTTTTTTCAAGACTTACTAATAACCAAAAAAACTTGTTTCGGAGGCTTCAAACTGTAGTTAACACCATATTTTTGGCTATTGTGGTTTTATAGATAGGGGATTGTTTACAGTTTTCCTATTGAATGTTTGGTTTTGGTCTATTAAAGGACAGGAATGTGTTAGATGTTATTGGCTCTTTATTTTTTTAATGATTTACAAATAGTCAGTATTTCAGAAAGAAATTTTACACCAGTACTAGGAGTATTCACCTGTTTCAAACCTTGATAATGTAAGAATCATTCACCAAATAATAAAAAAAGTTTATACATATAAATCTTCCAAGATTTATGAATATTTTAATATATAAAGTATTAAAATGAATCACTGTATTTTCCCAAATTATAAGACATCCATAATATTTATCCAATTTGTTTCGGAGGCTTCATTTAGTGTTAACAACATGTATCATGGTCTTTGCCAACCCCTTATGATCAAATGGCAAAGGCCATGCCATCCAAAGACCATTTGTAACAGTAGGAGAGAAATTTGGTGGGCAAAGAACCCTCTAGAAATGTTTGGGTAGCAGTGTGTACAACCCCTTTTAAGACAATGGAATAATAATAATAATATTTAGTTCTTGTGTAGCACATATTGAACGTCTCTATGCGCTTCCAAATTTGGAAATTATTACCCCGGCTTTAGCATGGCTTCCATTACGGCGCTTAAGCATTTCAAGGAATTAATTCCTGCCAGGTACCCAATTTACCTCACCTGGGTCGAGTGTGGCAAATGTAGATTAGTGTCTTGCCAAAGGACATTAGTGCCGCGGCAGGACTCGATCTGCGGACCTTGTCCACAACAATAGACCATGAAGATCATGAAGATATTGACAAGGTTACAGCAACATGTGCTAGCAACATCTGATACTAGATAGCATCTCTTCCAGACAGGCATGAACACTACAGGCAGTTCTCTCATTTCCTTACTGTTATCCACAGGAATATAGAGGTAAGAACTGTATATTTTGTCCTTAAATTACTTAACTTGTACTTTTTGTTTAATGGGTCATTGTAATGGAACTGATGTGTGAAAGTTTTTGAAGTTTAGATTTGTCACTAAAAATATAGTGAGGCCTAGTAACGATCTGTATTGTACATTGTACATGTACCTTTATCATACTCAATGTTTGTGGTTTTAAAGGTCGGTGACATCCAAATATAGTTTGATTCCTGTTGATGTGCAGCCTAGAAAAATGCTCCAAATCTCATTCATCTTGTGACATCATCTGTAAATCATTAGTGAGCTAACAAGAGACAGTGGTATGTATAATAGCTTAACCAGAGCTGATCACCTGTTTACAATAGACCATACAATACCAACTTACGAGTTGCTATGTCAGAAGTGGTGTAGCATCACCAGGAAAAGAAAGGTAACGTGGAGGTATTTGTGAGCATGTGCTGAGCTGGAGAAAGTTACATAACAATTTCTCTTGTTAGCTCACTAATGATTAATAGATAGATAAATGAAATCTGGAGCATTTATTTAGGGTGGAGCTTAGCAGGTCTGAGAAAATTATTGTAAAATATTTAAAAATCTATGAAATATATTTATAACAAATTATGAGTTGTATGCAGCCCTGCACATAAACATGAATCAACTTATATTTGGATGTCACCTGACCTTTAAAGTTTGCCTCAGTACCGAATGTTTAAATTAGACTCCTGATATACATGTGTGTACATAAACAGGTCTATGGCTATGCACAATGGTAAACCAGTAATAAGGAATGAAATCCTTGTGCAAATTACAATTTTGAACAGGTTATTCCTGCAAATCCATGGTCAAAACAGATAAAAACAAGTCTGTCATTAATTAGTACTTAAAGGTTTGTGTAATGTACACATTAAGCATACTTAGTGATGGTGCCCGTATAGACTACTAAACTAATTCTTAAACAACACATGGATAAATAATAAATTATTATGTAATGCACAAACAAAATTATTGTTTTTTAGTGTCCAAGCTCAGATATATGTATTAACATTGTTCTGTGCAGTACAAACTGCTAATTTCCTATTTTCTTCTCCAATTGCAGGATCAATGTGAGCGATTATGTGGCCATATATTTTGATGCACCTTCATCTACATGTAGCAGCAGGACTACAAATGGGGTGGTTTTCATGGCTCTCGTAAGTATTACCCATGTTAGATCTCGGATTATTAAAAAAACATTTAACAGGATCAACTTTCTTTATTTGAGAAATACATAGACAATAAGATCTTTCTAAAATATATATGAGCAGATGCTGTGGTACTGAACAAAGTTAACAGGGTGAATGAAATCAAATAAGGGACTGTGAGATATTTCAAGGAAGTGAAATGCATTCTGAAAGCTGTTTTTCTGTGTTTTAATGAAATTTTGTATTTGCTATATATTCTTATTTTGCTACTAGGTAAAAGCTGTGATTGATGACAATGTCAAAGTCAAATTCATGCGCCGGAACAGCAATGGTCTGTATTAATTTACAGAGGACTGTGAAGCCCATCAGCCTAAAAAAAGATGTAATACAGAAGCTGACTCTACCAACCAGGACCCCTACCCCAGCCGGCAGAGCTTACCTTTATAATTTTTAAGAAGGAGAACTGGACATGTTGGCAGATAAATTTCTTTGAAATAAGAAGTAGAACACAATTGTGTTCCAGGACAAAAACCTGTAAATACTTACTATGCTATTGGTTTCACAAATATGAATGTCAGTGTAAATGTTATAACACATAACAAACAAGTTTGTGGAAGCCACTGTGCGGAAATTTAATTCTTTGCACTAAGAATAAATGATGACAAAGACGCAAGTGAAGGGTAATGATACATTGCTATGAATTAACATAAATGGTTTCTATGTGAACAATTATTTTAAGTACTTTACTTTCAGTTCAACATTTTATCGAATCTTCAAAAGTACCGGTAAGGTTAAATTTCGCTTTGTATATTGCCTTTGTAGTTGACAATATAGTGTGTTAACATGTTTGAAGCCTCCGAAACACTACTTTGAACTGATCCTATACATGTATATGTTTCCTGAATGTTTCAACTTTGATATGAGAAAAGTGATTTCCTTGGAAATTACATACTTGACAATATATTTCCCTGAGTATCAGCACAGATTTGAAATCCTCATGGATGCTATTAAGTGACTTTGCAATGTTTGCGTACTGAACAAAAAACTCATTGTATTAAGTAAAGATAATTTGTAACATACATGTACCGTACTTTATATTAACAAGTATTTTTACACTGTAAACAAATGTTTTAGGTGTTATATTAGTAATTTAACATATCATTAACAGTTTAAGTTGAATTTTTCTTAATATGTTACCTAAGTAATGGACAACATTTTATGTTAACATGATTGAAGCCTCCGAAACAGGCATTTTGTTAACCTGAAGCCTCCGAAACACACACATGAGAAATTTTCAACTTCCTCATTTGAAATGCGATTTCTTTGGAATTTGCATGGTAATTAGCCTTCACTGAATGGTATTTGTATAATAATTTGTATTTTGCTTCCCCTCTTGGAAGATAGGTAAATTTGAAAAATTAAATGTCAAAGTCATATTTTATCTTGAATTTGACAAACGCATTGAATTTTTTTAAAGACCAAATAAGTTTGACCAAAAAAGCTTTATAAGCCTTTAAGTACATTAGAATAGCAAATGAAAAATAGCAATTGAATTATGTTTGGAGAACAAATGTTGTCATTTAAGTTGATAGAATTAAAATGTTGTTTTTGTTCAAATTTATCATATTTGTCACAGTTGTTCATTATTTTTTCAGGTTTCTCATGTAGTTTAAGCTCCAGAACCAAAAAAAATCCATAATTTAGACACTTATAGTACTAATTTTAGTAGAAATTATTATGAAAACATATTTTGAAATTTTGACCCTGTTTGAGAAAAGTTACACCTTTTACTGTGAAAATGACCATGTATTAAACCAGGGATATGTGAGTTAAATGGATATTCCGTCTCGAAAGAATTTCCCGAGGGAAAGATATTCAAGATTAACTTGGCTTAACAACAAGTAATGTAACCCTCTTCAGCCATCAAATCCATCAACAGCCGCCCTTATCAGACCACAGATGCCCTCTGGCAATCCAAATGTTACGAAATGTTACGCAACACGGTCTGCTTCCCTGAGCTCTCCAAACACTTGGTCGTAAAAAAAAGGCTTTGAAGCCATGCGAGTCACCGAGAAAATGACGTCATACTCATGGAAGATGTATATAGCTATAACATATAAAATACAAAAATCGACAACTTATGGCACAATACAACCTTCTATTGGTTATCAAATGCTTTCGCTGTGCTCGGATAACTCTACTGAAGACGTAGCCATCTGAACCAGCGAAATCGACCAAGGAAATCGTGAGTTAGAGTGAATGCAAGTTTCTCATCATCATCGTGTTCTCTTCTAATTATTGACATTTTCCGAAAGTTTCCGAAATTTTTACATAGCTAGGAAGGTAGTCCATAAGTTTATCTCTTAAAATAACTAAATGAAATTGTGTTGTATATTTGCGCATTTGGTTTAATGAGGGTTAGAAGTTGTCAATTCATCACCACTTTTCACCCCGAATACGGGCAGGCGACGCGCAAGCCACCGTGCTCGCTGGGCTGTACATGCTGCATGTTGTGGGAGGAAACACACATAGCTGCATTACTACCCTGGCCGTATATTAAAAATTGTGCTATTGATTCTCAACATTTCAAACTCCACTGTACAAAACTCAACTGATTTCACTCAAAGTCAGTACTTAAGTGACGATTGATGACACCTAAAGAGCATTAAAATACAATTTGTTAAACTTTCCGATGTTAGAAAGAATAATTGAAAATTAAAATCGTGAGTCTACTGTCAAACTTGCCGATCAACCGCATCGGTATAATTACGTGCATTTGTATGTCGTGAGTGTATTGACTATTCATGTATTCAAATGCTGCCTATTTACACGTACTGCAGTGCTAGTAGTCAATACGCATCAACTATCTATGTTTTGCTGGAGTGGCCTACGCATTCACGATGAAACCATTTAACCATACGTTCTGGTTTCCTGCAACGATTAAGATTTTCCGTTGATGGAATTTCACACGTGCATATTAAACTTGTGTTGGTCTCCAACTTCCCATAAATTAAATCTTCCTCAAAACCAGTCAGAAAGTCTAAATCGTCGCCTAGCAAATACTCATCCCTACTGTATGCCGCCATTTTTGTTGATAGCAGCCGATGTGTATTTCCAACAATGCATTTCGCGAGCCCTATGTCACTCAGTTTCGGGAGTGAGATTTACGAGCTGTGCGGTCCGGGAGGGGGATTAAGGGGATTATGATAGGGGAAAAAAAGACTCTCGGTGCCTCGCAGTGCTTCAAAGGGCCCTCTTAGATGGGGTATCCATTTAAACTCACATATCCCTGATTAAACTATGGGGAACAAAATGTGTTTCAGTCAAGTGGAAAGCTTCATCAACTTCACAAAGTTTGGATAAACACTAATTAACTGGAAAAACCATGTCCATTTTTATGTCCTTCCGTTACCGAGATAATTAATATGCACATTCTTAACTACTTAACTATAATGACAATTTTTTGGGGGAGAATTAAAGGCACTTATATAGGTATTATATCTGTACTGTTTCACATCTTATACTAATAAAACAGTTCTTTTAGTATGAACCTGAAGTTCAAAAATCTTGTCTGAGTGTCCTTCCGTTACCGTGGAATTGCCCTACTGTGTTAGGAAACTTATTGTATACAGGGATATATGAACATTCCAACTGGGTCCCTTCTAGGAATTTACTTGTTTGTACTTTTGTTGTTGTTTTATGTAATTGTTGTTAATGTAATAATTGTAATTAGTTTTCAAGCCAGACCCCTGGTATTATCAACTTTGGTATTTTGCCAGTTGATGTCTCCAACATTGGCAAGATGCTAAATATGTTTATCATAATAGTGTACTAGTTCCTGGAATGAGTCTAATGAAATTACATGTATATGGTAGTGGATGCACCAGAAGCTGGCTTTTACAACTCATAGATGCTGCACATAAGAATAGCACATGTATGCTATCAAGCTCTCCATGTGAGGTTTTTTAATATTCTATTTAAATGTCATATACATGTATGATGGTAAAGGATTACAGCATGCACTGTACATGTTATGGAGCCAGCTCGGGAATTCTGATCTCCTAATAACTAAATCATAACTTTTAAGGAAGGATAGCCTTTTTGAGTATTTCACACTCTCACCCACTTACGATTTTTATCACTTTTAAACCCATGCATTTTTGTTGAGTTTGCTTTAAATTAATCTTTTGAATTGTGGAAAAGGTCACCCAAACCTTTAGGGTTTTAATTTCTTATATCTGGTGGTGTTAATAAGATGTTTTAATCAATACGGAATACATTCAAGATTTATATTTTTGTATCCATCTTTCACAAACATGTAGGCTACATTAATGTACATCAAAATTCTTGAATATATGACAGCAACATTATTCATGTTCTAATCTGTGATAAAAGGATATAAAAAAGACAATATGTCCAGCCTTATCTTTGAATTCCTTCAAAATTCTATGATATTACTATCAAATAATTCAAACAAGCTACTTCATATTTTTAATGTATCTTTGTTCACAAGCACTTAGAACATAAGAAATGTTCTTTGACAAAATATGATGTGCCGAGTGTGCCCCTGTGTTTCAAACAAGTTGAAATAAAAGTTTTCAAGTTCAAGTTCATCTTCTTCATTAATTATTGTTTAAAAATATTTTGCAATGTTGAATGGAATGGATTAAAGAAATGAGAAAAGAAGCATGGCTGCACATGATAGATGGGTAAATGGAATAAAAATGGTAATATAGTGTGTATGAATATTAATTATTAATTGTTTTCTTTGTTAAAGTAATATTTGTATTGATTTACCTCATAAATTAACACAGATGATATTAAGTGATGGTCAGAGGATCTAATTGGGTTCTAAAACACTCTAATTGTCACTGATTTAAGTTAAAATTGTTCACATTTAACAAATTTTGACGAAAATTCTCCATTTCAATGCATTTTCCCATAGGGAAAAGTTGTCCCGTACGTCACGTGTCCCGTACGTCACATGCACACATTTATGTTTTGGTATATTACATAATAACGAAAGGTAATAGTTGTGATTAATGCTTGATTCCATAATGAATTAAGATATCATTACCATAAATCTCATAACTTAATAAATTCAGAGAACTTTTATGATGAACTTATTTTTGAAAAAGTCAGAAATTCTCTGGTCCCGTACGTCACGCAGCACATTAATTGCATTAAAAATTAATTTATGAATTGGTCAGAACTAAAACTTTCCACAAATGAACTAGCCCATAATAGCCACAGACTCATACCAAAAGATAGTCATACAAATAATGTCATCCATTGTTATTTCTTGTTTAAAGTCTCTGAATGTCCCGTACGTCACAAAGCAAATAGCTTGGACCTGCCCATTAACACCCCCCGCCGCAAACCAGAAAAAACACGTAATTACGTGCCGGTTTGCGGCCACCCCATGCAACTGGCCATGCGGTGGCACAATCAAAATATCTGCGATAGGAGACAGACCACAGCCATCATACTTCCACAAAAACATCAAATTTCACCTCCAATCGGACAAATATCGGACAAATAGAGCTACAATATTGATCTAGTCATGCCTCGATCTCTTAACTTAAAAGTTAGCACCTGCTGGAATTTTCATCGGCGACTGGTGCCGTAGATTTCCAACATCGCTGACGGATACTCCGTACCGACAGGAGCACCTGCTACGGACGTTTTTGGCAAAGCAGAACTTACCGTGAAATCCACGGTAGGTTTCAATGATTATTATCGAGTCATATTCATTTTGTTTTTAAAACAAATACCCCTGGCCGCAAACCGGGCGATGCCGCAAACCGGAGACTCTACTCTAGAGTAAAGGAGCCGGTTTTCGGCCACTTAAGACAAAATCCTATTGTTTGGACCCTTTACTTCCTATTTATTATCATTTTTTGTTCAAATCATGAAGCAAATATTATTATTATTTAAACAAAACAAGAATCCCAGAAAAAAATCACGAATTGCCATGACAATATTCATTTCAATTTTCACTGTTTCGGAGTCAGTTTTCGGCATAGCGTACCAGTTTTCGGCCGCATGTACAAAGTCAATAGGAAGCGCGCACGCGCCGTGCGTTTCCGCGCTGATCTATAGCACTTGCGGGCGGAGCAGATATCCCACGCCGGAGCTCTCCGGAGCTCGCCAGGCCGAAAACTAGTACTGCGGTGATCGGATATTGGAATCTGAATTAGACAGAGATATTGTGTGTGCGGCTGCATTGATTTAATACATGCGATGAGATACTTTTGAGCTTGCGACTAGCACAAAATCGGGCTCTAAATCTGAAAAATACTTGAAATAAAGCTCATTTTATGGTACCCATATTTCTTACAGACACGCGTAAGATACTCGATTTTTCGGATTCGGGTAGCGGGACCGGCGATTACATCGCTAAAATGTGATATTTTAGGATATATTTTCCATTGCAAATGTGGTTCTTCAGTGACACTGGCATGGTATGGTATGTGTGGGATATATGTGTTATGCTATTATGCGCTGTATTTTAGAGGGATTTTACCTTGCATCCAACCAATCGGCCGAAAACTGGAGCTGGCCGATTACCGGCTCCTTTACTCTACGTAACATTAAAAAATGGAGGTACAGAGTTGAGTATGATGGACCCAATCGGCAGAAGACTTGCAAACTGTTGCTTAATTACTGGACACTCAAGTAAAATTTCATTAACGAAACCGGTAAATTTTATTTGTTTGTTATTTATCATCAATATTGAGTTGTTAATGATATGTATGATAAAAGTTAAGTACGGTAGCTGCAGAAGGTTTTACAAAATGTTGCATCATGAATGCGCTACAGTACAGTGTTGCCCAACTTTATACACAGCCAGGATAGTAATGCTGCTATGTGTCCTTTCTTCAGCATGGTCAGAACTATAGATTTTATTAAAATGTTTCAGAATGGTCACTTTCTACATTGTTAATTCAATTTAAATAGGTCTGTAATTTTGACTTGTTTCTAAAAAATACTATTACATGTCATTTCTTCCTACCTGTAGATGTCTTGGAGAGGTGGTAGAGGAGGAGGAGGAGGAGGCAGTTTCAGAGGTGGAGGTGGAGGACGAGGAGGAGGATTTCGGGGAGGGAGAGGAGGAAGGGGAGGCAGAGGAGGAGGAGGAGGTGGTGGAAATTATTATAACCAAGGTCCACCTGATTATGTCACAGGTAAAAATGTTAATCAAAATATTCTTCAGTCCATGACAAGGACATCAAGACTTCTTGAACTTATTCTCTTGTTCTTCCACCTGTTTCACTTTCCTAAGATCCAGAGATTATCACGTTTCCTCCAGTGTCCCGAAACCGTCTTGAGTCTAAGTTCTTGGACATCCCCTAGAAACATGTATTAATTCTATAGTTTAAATGGGATGTCCAAGAAGTTAGACTTATGATGTTTTTTAGAAACAGCCCCCAGATGTCACTTGCTGTTTTCATTACACTGATTGTAAGGGGAGTGTCATTGCAAGCCACTGGCTTTTTAATGCAATTTTCCGAGGCACAATTTTATTTTTTATTATATCTTTGTATTTTATGAAATTAATATATTGAATTGAAATTTAATAAATTACATTGTACTAACCCTGTAAGTTGGGGCTCTGATCGGATCGGAAGATCGGAGCGGAAGATCGGAGCGACACCCTCGCACCTTTGATCGGTATTGGATCGGAAGAGCGACAAAAAAAATCAGCCGATTTTTTTTTTTTTTTTTTTTTTTTTTTTTTTTTTTTTTTTTAATGACGAAATTTTTCAAGTTTTTGGCTATCAAATGCTCAAAAAAAGTTCATGGCTGGGATTATTTTGTCATTTGGAGTTCTTGTAGACCATGTTTGTTGATATTTAGTGCCTTTTCATGACTTTGAAATTAATAATATTGGTCTAAGAGCAGAGGCAAAACATGCGGCCGCCATCTTGGATTATAATGTAGGTTTTTTTTTGTTGTTTTTTAATGACGAAAATTTTTAAGTTTTTGGTTATCAAATGCTCAAAAAAAGTTCATGGCTGGGATTATTTTGTCATTTGGAGTTGTTGTAGACCATGTTTGTTGATATTTAGTGCCTTTTCATGACTTTGAAATTAATAATATTGGTCTAAGAGCAGAGGCAAAACATGCGGGCCGCCATCTTGAATAATAATGTAGGTATGCATTACAATCCAAGATGGCGGCCCGCATGTTTTGCCTCTGCTCTTAGACCAATATTATTAATTTCAAAGTCATGAAAAGGCACTAAATATCAACAAAAGTGGTCTACAACAACTCCAAATGACAAAATAATCCCAGCCATGAACTTTTTTTGAGCATTTGATAGCCAAAAACTTGAAAAATTTCGTCATAAAAAAAAAAAAAAAAAAAAAAAATCTGCCGATTTTTTTCCCGATCATTTTAATTGATCGGCGATCAGAAATTATTCCTTGATCACCCCTGATCGGATCGGTATCGGCGGCCGATCCGATGATCGTTTACAGGGTTACATTGTACATCATACATTTGTTTTATGTTTCAATTTTGGAGAAAGGCTTTATAGCAGAGAATTGTTAGTGTCTTTGTACTTATTGAAACATGAATTCATCAGTTGATTTATGTGTGTGTGTTCGCTTTTTAGAGGTTGGCTCCTTCGTGCACCCTTGCCAAGATGATCTGGTCGTCCAAGGCACCAATGAAAAGATCCCCTACTTCAACGCCCCCATCTTTTTGGAAAACAAGCAGCAGATCGGCAAAGTGGATGAAATATTTGGACATCTCACAAAATATGTATCCTTTTCCACATAATTAGAGCTCTGTTTTTATAAAGTATTGCGTTTTGTAATGCGTTGGTGAAATAACTTCATAGGAATTTACAGACGATTCTCTGTGTTTTATATTTTGTGATGTGAAAGGAGTGCTCATACACTCTATATCTAGATGCTCTTTTCTAAGATAAAAGCACACAAGTTTCGGCTTTTCTATGCCATTGGTACCTTTTGTGCAGTCAAAATGATCCAAGGAGATTAGCTTCAGTATAACATATTACATTCAGATGCAATGTAGTGTAGACAGTCAACATTGTTTTCATTAGAAGAGAACCGAAATAGCTGGAATGTGTGAATTTCTTTTGTTATTTCCTTAATTTCTCTTTTCACAACAGTTTTTCTCCATCAAATTATCAGATAACATGTCAGCATCATCATTTAGTAAAGACCAAAAGGTGAGTTATTACTTTCAGTGGGTACCTCACCTGGGGGATGTTTCACAAAGACTAGTAAGATCGACTTTAAGTTGGACTCGACTATGGCAGGCCGTTCATGACACTGTTAGCTCTCATCATTTTCTGGCTTTGGTTTTGGGACCTGTTTTAAATAACTGTAATAAGTTTTTGAAATTGTGGCATTTGATTGGCTGAGAGCATATTTGTCATAGAAATTTAGCATTTGTTATCAATAACAACTAAACAGATCTATGACAAATCTGCTCATAACCATTCGAATGCAAGAATTTCAGTAGCTTATACTGATTACATGGCACAAGTCGTGAAAAGAAAGATCGCAAAGTATGGGCACTGGAAAAAAAAGAGAGAAGAGTGTTGTACTAGCTACCGGTACTATCCAAGGCAAAGTTGAATGGAAGTGTCAAGTTGGTAGATGCCTGTGGGATGGATGGATAGACAACATCAAGAATTGGGAAGGTGGAATAAGAGTAGCAAGAGTGAAGGGGCTGCAGTGAGGGGCTACAGTATCACATAGTAGTATTACAATTATCATAACTTATTATTGATAACGAGTTTTACGAAACGGGGGCCTCAGGGCCTGGTATATATGTTAGAATATGTTAGGCAACGATGCATTGACGTCATATTCATATTCATTCATTTGTCTTTGATCTTTCACAGTTCTTCATCGATCCCATGAAGCTGCTTCCATTGCAGAGGTTTCTCCCCCAGGCTGGAGGGAGGGTCGCCAAGAGGGGCGGTGGAAGGGGTGGATTCAGAGGGCGTGGCGGAGGAAGAGGTGGTGGATTCAGAGGTAAAAGACCAGGTTTTTTTTTCCCTCTTGAAACAAAAATGTGCCTACCTTCTAAGGCTGCGATGGGTAGTCGAATGCTCGAGTACCCGCACGGTTGACAACTACTCTCTAAAAAAAAAAAAAAAAAATCTGTCCAGGCCGACGCTTACCCGTGCCAGGGAGAGAGGCAACCGCTGGCATGGTACCGTCGGTAAAAATGTTCCCAAACTCAAGCACAGTCAAACTCATATAAACATTTATGGCCTCGATGAGAAATCGTTGAACAATAATGTACTCGGGAACATCTCTTGATGGTATCATTGTTCAAAGTAACAGGTTATTCTACATTGATGTCTTTGTTTAAGCAATCTGAATTCATATCTGAATTCAAAATGACACTCCTCTTTAACAAAACTGAGGTGTAACATATGAACAAATCAGTTGTAGTTGAAGATGTTTCCTTCTTTAAATCACGAAGTTGAAAACATTCTGGAATAAAATTTGAGGTATGAAGTCTCTTGAATTTGTGATTTAGGTAGGTAGAAGAAATGAGTATTCAAATAATATAGTTTAACTTGAAAGATTATAAATACTTTTGTAAATGATTCTGAATAAAAGTTTTGAAGTTGACAAATTTTAGGTACAATATTTCAGATAGGGAATGTATTGAAAGTCTACGGTATTCAGTATGTCCTTGGAAGTCTTTTAGGCAAACAAAAACACAGAGAAAAAATGATCGTTAACAGAATTAAACGTGTAGGATTATACCGACGCTTGGAGATTTTTCGTTCTTATTATCTTTCTTTTTGAATCTTTTGACAATGAACAGGTGGACGAGGCGGTGGGTTCAGCCGAGGTGGTGGTCGAGGCGGTGGCTTTAGAGGGGGTCGTGGTGGGGGTGGTTTTAGCAGAGGAGGAGGAGGAGGCTTCAGCAGAGGTAAGAACACTAGAATTTGGAATTGCCTACTTCCCAATTAGTCTATTCCCATATGGTCTACAAACAGCCGGTCTACTCATCACAAGGTCCAATAATCATTTTGTCTAATTATCCTTTGGTCTAATGGCCATTTAGGCAAATAGCCATTTGGTCTAATCTTCAACTAGCCTACTACCCATTTGGTCAATTGTTCATTTGGTCTAATACGCAGTTAGTCTAAGTCCCAGTTTGTCTAATGCCCATATTGTGTACCATCCATAATATCTAATACTCCTTTAACGATTGTTATTAGTAGGCAAAATGCATATTAGACAAACTGAGAATTAGACCAACTTGAAGTTAGACTAAATGATTAATAGATTAAACGAGTAGTAGACTTATTGGAGACTATATCAAATGACTATTGGCCTTAATGGTCATTAGACCATGTGGATAGTAGACAGGCTGGGTGTACACCATATATGGAAAGAGACCGATTGGGTAGTAAATTAACTCATTTGTGATTGTAATACAAATTTGGTTTTAAAAACTGTTCTTGTGATGAGAAATATCTACTTAAAGCTGTTTTAAACTAACAATCTTTTTTAATCAAAGAAATATGCATTGTGTAAGGCCAGTCAGTGTTTAAATTAGACTCTTGTAAGGTGATAAACATCTTTGGATTTATAATATTAGTTCCCCATAAGATCTATTGCTAGGATAACTCCATGTTTACTGAGTTAATGTTATTTCTGTTCTTTCTAGAAATCATTATGGAAATCTTTTTTGTTGATCACTTTTAAAACAGAACTGCATCCTAAAAGTTAAGTTTGTTAAAGAAACCTTTTTGCTTTTTACCCTTATTATTGATTTATTTATTCATGTCTTCTTCTATCATTCTGTTTTTTCATTCATGCAGGTTTCCGAGGAGGAAGGTGATGAGAGATTTAGCTGGAGGATTTTAAAACCTTTTTTAAAAGAACAATCGCCACTGTTCAATTTGCATCACATAGGAGTCAGGATAATGTTGCATCCAAACGATGTTCCCTTTCATACATCAAGGTGCTTGCAGTACTATGCATACTAAATCTTGCACACATGCTTAATGTATAGTACTGCTTTGTGCAAATTAAAGGGAAGTTTCACTTTGGACACAGTCAATGACAATAATGCGATGTACAGGTATTTCAAGAATATTGTTGAGTTTGATTCAAAATGTTAATTGAAGTCAAGGGTAGTCTTATATAGCCATTCACAAACAGGGAGGAGTGTCCTGTAAAAAATGGACAGTTGACAACTAAATTATTCATACCCGTACCTAGTTTATAATTCTGCAAGTGTGTGAAAATTTGATTTTTCCAATATTTGTTTCTAGAGGATGTGACATAGTAAAGTCTACATCTAAAAGTTTTCAGCAAAGGCCCTGATTCAACCAGTCCATAATTCATTCTTGAGTTGCCCCCCCCCCCCCAAAAAAAAAAGAATCGTCAAATTCACAAGCGGGATGAATAATTCAGTTCTTAATTGTATATGTGCATCGGAATGCTAATTATTCAGAGGTGATTGTAGTGTAAATATGTATATGAGGATTCTGAGGACTGATCTCTAGTTGTACATAGGTTAACATTCATATATAATGGTTCAAGATTTTAGTTTGTTTTGACCTCTACTACTTTTTAAAGATGCATTTATCTATTGGAAGTACATGTATTTGTATCCCATTTTATTTAGTTTCTTATTTTACCTTTCATCATTTTGTGTACTCTCCTTTCATCATGAATAAGATCTTTTTGAGAAATGTGGATACACACTCCATACAAGGTCTTCGGGATAATTAGGATATCATTTCTTTTCTCACATCCATGAAGTACAGTCAAACCTGTCTTAGTAGCTACCTCTCTATAAAGACTACCTGTCTACAGTGGTCATCTATCATGTTCCCTTCTGTGTGGCCTTTATAGACAGGTTTCACTGTACTGTCTAATTCTAGAGAGATAGAACTCTACCTGTTATTCCAGTTTTTATGTACTTCAAAATTTGCTTGTGCCTGAATGTTTCAAGAAAGATTTTTCCATAAGTAAATACATGTAGTGATACTTGTATTTTTTAAAGGAGTTCCTTGGATTGCCATGCTTAATTATTTATGCTTATTGTATCAGGAAACCAAGTTATATGGGAACACTTCATGCATGGATTGGAGGTATAATGGCTCAGTGGTAGAGTAGAGGTCTCCTAACCAGGAGGTCCCGGGTTCAAAACCAATGCACTAGTGTCCTTTGGCAAGAGAGAGGACTTTTAAGTCGTTGGTCCATCGCTAGCTTACTTTCAGCATACAGATGCTTCTTAGCAGTCAGATAAAAAACAAACATTTTAGGTTTTGTCTGAATGAGGGTGATATAATGTAAAAGCTGCACGATGGATGACTTGGTAGTACCCATTAGGCCTGGGACAAATATCTTTTTTACTATTCAAATACATGTATTTGTGCAAACACGTATTCAAATAGTTTGAAGTCCTCGTACCTGTTTGACTTGCTTTGGTAAAGTTCTGTCTTGGGGGCAAAGATTATTTTGCATTCAAGTCCTCAGTATGTATTTATTCTAATACATGATGATGTCCATTTACTACATATTATATACATGTATGTAGAATATTGTATTTTCATCAGATTCAATTAAGTGACTCAAAGAGTTGTGTTATTGAGATTTTTTCAAAAAGACTTTCCTTTACTCAAACATCATGTTTTATACATATTTTCTTGTATTTTTAATAAAACTAATGATGTATCCAGTATGCCAAAAATATGTGCAGATCTATTTTCTTTTAATTTTTGTGTTTTGTTGATTTTTATTTAATGAGGTATGATAATTTTCAAGACAAATTTGGTGTTGGCCCTAATGTGCTTGGTGTAGGCTGCTTTCTGTGCATTTTTTTAAAGAATATGTATGTTATATAATTTATTTGTACAGATTAGGTGAGGTTAGATTGGATCAATTTACATGTAAATTTGCAGTTACTTTTAGATAAGAAATGTATTTCCAGAATATCACATTGGGTCAGGTACCATTAAATCTGTACTTTTACACCTTTGATAAATATAATAATAGATAATAATAACTGAATTTTTATACCGGTAGTGCTTTTTCCATGGGTATCGAGGTAAATTAAGAATTCTAGAGGTAAGTTTTTAGTCGAGTGAAGTAGAATTTCTTAGAAATACAGGAAGGCGTGGGGGAAGGGATTGAAAGTATTTGAAGCCAGCCTGTTTTCGGGACTTAAAAAGAGTGAAGAGATGTATTAAAGCCCCACTGTCCTACTTGTAGCTACTTGCTCCCTCTATATAAAAAACTTCCTCAATCGGTGCCTGTTGGTCCCCCATGATCCTCTTTTTCTTATGTTAGTTGAGAGCTGAGTTGATGAGATAGCCACCTGTCAGTGACCTCGCAGTGTGGTTTAATCCCTTCTGTCCTAGTAGTGGTGACGGTCTTTAAGGAAGTGTGCTTGACAGGGATTGAAAAGTTTTTAAGTAGTATCCGCTATAGTATTCTTTTGAAAAGTATCCTTATGAGAACAGAAAGAGCCATCGGATACGCAAGATGTGTGGTGTGGTGTGAAACTGTCCAATAGAAAGAACGCAAGGGAGCTCAAAGAAAAGTTGGGTCTGGAAGAAACTGATGAAAGTGGTAAAGAGAAGTGGATCGAGATGAATGGGTCATGTGTTGAGATAAAGAAAGACCAAAAACGTCTTGGAAAAATATGGTGAAGAAAGAAAACGTTGGAATTGGTCTAAATGAGAAGGTTACTCGAGACAAGAAGTGGATAGAGCTAGGTAGTGTCATCATGGCGCAAAGTCAATAACCCCTCGTAAGAGGGAAAAGGTTAACTTCAGTAAATGATGATGACCACGATGGAATCCAGTAAATAATTCGTTGTGATAACTGCGAGATTCACATTTTTTAATCACTGAATTGTCATTCAATGTAGAGCCCCACCCCCTCCCCTCCCCCACACACTTTTCAATTACCCCAAAAGTGCCCTTTTTTACATAGGACAAGTGCCCCTTTTCCTTTGTAAGAAGTGCCTCTTCCCTTTTTTTTTATGCATGTCCCTTTTCCTCTCCTAGGGAGTGTATAATCATGGCGCCAAGTCAATAACCCCTTGTAAGAGGAACTATGTAACTGGAAGCCAGTAAATAATTTGTTGCGATACCTGCAAATTGTCATTCAATTATGCCAAAAGTGCCCCTTTCCTTTGTAAGAAGTGCGACTTCTTTTTCTGATAAGTGCCCCTTTTATTTAGAAGCATGTCCCGTTTCCATTCTAATAATTGCCCCTTTCCTTGAAATAAATGCCCCTCACCTCTGATATAATGCCCCTATCAAAATTGTACAGGCACCCCTTTTCCTTTGCAATAAGCGCCCCTATACCATTCATATAATTGCCCCTTTTTAGGTACAAAGAAGTGGACCTTTTTACTTCTGATAAGTGCCCCCCCCCCCTGACACCTCTAATAATTGCCCCATTCAAATCTGAGAGGTGCGCATTATACTTATTATAGTTGCCCTTCCTCTTCCAATAAGTGCCCCTTTTTTTTAATAAATAAGAACCCCTTCCTTTTCTCTTAAATGTCCATTTTGGTGTCTGATAAGTGCCCCTTTTCCTTTTTTACAAGTACCCCATTTTCTTCTGATTAAGGGCCTTTTTTTTAAATGAGCCCCTTCCCCTTTTCACCTCTGACAAATGCCCCAATTAAAATCTGATAGGTGCCCCATTTTCACCTTTGAAAGTGCACCTTTTCTTTTTCCCTTCTGATAAGTACCCCCTTTTCCATAACATGTGCCCGTAATTTAAAGTGAATTTTCTATAATTCCCCTCAAATATATTTGAATTTGTAATCAATCAAAACTAAATTGGCAACTCTGAATTACATTTCAAGGTCCTCTTCTGCTTGCTATAAACTGAACAGTTCATGTACCATGGATGCATGCATGCCATGTACATACCGGTACTGTATTGCCATATTCCTAATAATTGATGAAGGAATACATGTAGATATGTTTCATACAGGGGTTCTGTAGAAATATATGTGCGATAATTTTATCTGGGATGCATGTACATGTATGAATGAACATTTTCTTTGGAGAAATAAATCAGTGTGATTTTTTTTTTTATGTAGAGAAAATTGGAGAGGGACCAAAATGCCAGAGTTGCCAACTTGCATTTGATCGAGTGCACAATTAGTTCATGGTTTGATTAGATTTTGCTCAAACCTTTTTCACTGATCCCTTTCATTTTTCTGCTTCTATAAAAACCAACGTCATATCAGAATAGACCTCCCCCTTTAAAGTGGAAGTAGGATATCCTATCATAAGACTGCATACCGGATTTGCCTTCAAGAGGGTTGGGCAATTTATGTGCATACCGGTAGCTCATGTTTGCTTTTTCCTGTATTCATGTACATTTATGATGTAAAAGTATTGTACATTGATAGATAGCAGTTCCACCAATAATATAATGGAATCTGTCCCTTTGTCCCTTCACCAAAACGGAGGCAACGTAATTCTTTGGCGGTTTCATGAACCGGCGAATCCGCCATATATATGTGTATCAATGTACAGATTTGTAAGTTCAGAATGACAAATTATTGTATAAGCTTCAAGGTATGTACAAGTAAAAGTTTTTCCGAGCACATTGTGATAAATTGCTTAGACAGGTACAATACACATGTATATTATAGACTCAGAAGTGAATGCTTGATATCGATCACTCTCTATTTCTGTAAAACCAGAAACTATTGTAAATTGTAGGACAGCAGTTTCTTCTTAAGTTCAGTGTCATGTCAGTTGCGATTCAATTAGTTTGCAGCATGAACATTTCATGAATCACAACTACTTGCAAAATTTACAAACATTTCATGTGCAAGAAAAGTTTCTGGTTTTACAATATTCTTTCTCTCACTTTTATACAGCAATACAATAGAAATAGAGCAAGCACCAACTATTTGCACACATGTACAGTGAAACCTCGTTAAGATACTAGAACTTATATGAGGTAAAGCTCGTTTTGCCAGGCCCACTATGAAAACGAGGCTTGCTACCTGCAATTCTTGGTCCCACAGGTTTGTTTATAATGAGAGTCCACTGTACAGTGAGAGTCAAAAAACAGTTTACACCTATAAAATTGCTAATTATTTTAAAAATCATCTATGAACATTAAATTATTATACATGTTATGAAAGAGTGTTTTATCCCAAATCATTTGGTATTATTTTTGTGTGGTATGTGTTCACGTTTGGATGAACAGGAGGTATTGATTGCAAGAGTGCAAAAATCGACTAGCGCCAAAGTGATGCCTACAGCATGTATTATGTTTGGATTAGTGGAGTGAGAGAATAAATTGCATATGCTTTTTGCACAAGCGAACACACGCACACACACATACGCGCACAAATGTTCATTGATATTTGTTATGTGTGGCATGATTAATGTTGTTAGTGGTTTTATTTGGATCTGCAATGACCGAATTAATACCCAAATCCCAATTGTTTCATTCAAACGTCACATGAGCAACTTTGGCGCAAGTCGATTGTTGCACTCTCGCAAACAATGCCTCCTGTTCATCCAAGCGTGAACACATACCACACAAAAATGATATTTAATCATTTGGAATAAAACACTCTTTCATAAGATGTTTAATTCTTTACTGTTCATAGATTTATAAAATAATTTTCTAGGTGTAAACTTTCTTTGACTCACACTGTATATAGATCTTATCTTCTCTAGAGCAGTCATGGCCATGTAATAAATAAGAATAATGGATTCCACACTCATTCTCAGGCTTTCCGATATGATGCAATGGCAAATTAACAAGATCGAAATTTTTGGAAGCCATGTAACGCAATGGCATAGAAAACAGGGCGTGCCTTGCTAAAGGGCACAACAGGTGAATTCCTAATACCGTACTTTAATCAGAAACTTGTATGGCATGCAACTTTGCAATTTGTAAATGACAGTGATTTTTCACAAGATAGTCCCAAAAATTCAGTATCGGTACTGCGGAATATGTGATTCAATATTTCATTGTATGAAACTTCCACAAAAGTTGGCCAGTAACGAAATATGCGAGCATTTCATCCTCACATGTTTCCGGTTTCAAAGTGCTAGCAGTCTAGTAATCTCCAAGTTAATGCCTTACTGCTAGGCACACATTGTTAACAGTAATTAAAACCATACCATATACACGCACTGCACTTGAGATCACTCTCTCTCTCTCCTTCTGCAAAAGTGAACAGTGGAACCATGATTACAAGCTACATGTACCGTTTAAACAATAATTTTTCCTTTGTAGAATAACCCGTTTTTGATAGCGACCACCTGTATACATTTTTCATTTTCCTTGAATATGGTTCATTAATGAAACCTGTACATTAAGACCACCTGCCTATAAAAGATATAAACAATTAATGTTTCCTGTGAACGGTCTTTATATACAGGTTTCACTGTATTTTGTTTTTGTTGTAGTTTTAAGGCCCCCAATAAAACAAAGTCTGAATATAACAGGGCAATATCCCTGATTCCAGGAAATTTGTTTTAACATGGTTCCACTGTACCCGTGTATTTACTACAAATATGTTAATGTTGAACATACACGAGCACGCAACTCTCATTTGGACCTCACACAGGTTGCACACATAACCAACAGTCTTACAATTACTAATGCATGTATTGTATGTTTGTGTTCCAGTGCAATACAGTGAAATATTGAAGCATGTACAAACAATGATACATGTGTAGATGAATATTATTACTATTCATTTGTTTATAAAGAAGAGACCATTGTTTTTAGCACAGTATTGTCTTCAACAATGGATTTTTTTTTTGGGGGGGGGGGGGCATTTTTCCATACAATTTTTCACTGTATTTCATCACATGTGTCTGACTGTTGATGTATTTGAGTGTAGAGCAAGTGAAATGTGTTCTAAATGTAGTTTTAATTCTATCATAAGTTTAATTATTAGCAAAATTATAATGAACATACCTGTATAGTTTACCTACTATCCCTACATAAATCTTAGTTCTTCCTATCAAATTACATAAATGCCTCTTTACTTGGAACCTATATCTTATCTATTAAATTGTATGGGCCCTAAACCCCCTACTTTACAGATCTAAAGATAACCCTTGTGAATGGCAGAGAGGGCCTGGGTGTTAATATAGAAGTACAAACTTTGGTGAAACTTTGGTGAATTGCTTCACATCTTCTACCAACCTAACTACACTACCCTGAAGAACAAAACGTTCGGGAAAAATGGGTACGACACTGACTCCATTGTGGATATTTGATAGAGAAAACTCTATGGTTACATGAGAGCTTGATGCTCAAACCTCTCAGAGAAAGATCTGGCTGGCTGGCTGGACCTACTGAGAGAAGCAACCATAGATCAGATTCATACACTCCACTTTCAAGGACAAACGACCGTTCAAAAAAACAAAATGTCTTCAGAGCACAAGTTTCACATTTTCATTTTTTTTCATGTTTTTCCACTTTTGTATAAAAAATTGATAAGAAAAAATCAGTCAATAAAAAATAACATAAAATTTTGGGCAGTCGCTTCGTTTGGCAAATTGCATCGTATTCACTCGACAGTGCACCACGGCCCATTTCACATAAATACTGGAATGTGGTGAGCTACTCCTCAATCAAAGAAGACATTCAACCCACACATCATGTACACAATATTATCAAATGTTGAACTGTGTTAATGAGTTTAAATTTAAAAGGGGGCAAGAGACATATTTTAATCCTATTAGTTATCATGGGTAGTTAATTTTATATGATTTTTGTATTAAATTTTACATAATATTAACTTTATGTTTAACTTAAATTCAATTAAAACACAAAACTGAAGAGATGGAAAATTTAAACACTAGCCTTTACAGGACTTGGGTTTTTAAAATGCCAATAGGAATGGAATTTTATTTTAACCAATTAAAACTCAAGGCAAAAATACTACATGAAATAAATGGAAGTTACATAAGAAAGGCCAAGCCACTAGATAGGAAAAAAATCACAAATACAAAGCTTATTATAATTGCGAGAAAAATATGACATACATTAACAAGGCATTGATCGATTGATAATCATGAAACACACCAGGGGGGGAGGGGGCAAAAAACAGAACAGAAAAGGGTTTAATTCTTGGCTAAATTATATTACAATTGGTCATAAAAGGATAACGACAAGACAGCTTGTCGGTCCTTTTTTTTCTCTCTTCTCTCCTCTTTTTTTTGGATGGAAGAGAATTGCAAATAAAAAATGATTTCCAGAATACCACTGCGTGATTTCATATGCACATTCAGAAACATGTTGTGTCGCAGAATTTTTTTTTTTTTTTTTTCATTTTCTTTTTCTCAAAAATTGTTTGATTCGCTTTGGTACAGTTGAGCTAATTATACATTTCATCCACTTCATTTCATTCCCCCAAGTCCATATTTTGTAGAGTTTCACAGGGACAATCACGTGAAGAATCGAATATTTCTTTTTTTTTTCGAAGCAAGAATCTTTTGCACTCCTTTCAGAAAGACATGGGTGCTAATAGTTGTCCTTGTGAAACTCCGGAAGCCTTCGCATCGATAAGCCACACCTCAAGGAAGATAACATGTACAGCAATTCCACAAATTCAGTCGCCAATACACTCCTTTACTTCTTGACTCCTCTACTTGCCCCGCATTTTTGTTTTCTGTACAAATTTTTTCCCAATTTTTTTTTTTGCAAAGGGGCAAGTGTCGATTTCTCAGGAGTGTCCAACGTTAATCTGGGGACGAAAGAAAAAGAAGAAAGGGAAATTAGAGATACTTCTAAATCATTATGTATAACATTCTTTGGAAAAATTCCATATGAGAACACACAGAATAAATCAATAAAATAAACAGCAAACATTTTAGAAAACAGATAAACATATATCTTGAGCAATCAAAGCAGCAGCAAAAATACACAGGCAAAATCAAGTTAATTGACAAACTTGCAAACTAAAAAAGATGAATGAAAAAGATGCTGCAAATGATAGGATGGTGCAATGAAAGAGGAGGGGGAGGAGAAATAGATGAAGAGATGAACACTGCTCATGTGTGAACAAATGATGGCCAAAATGTTGTGTACATCACACCAAAAAAAGGGTGCCAGGCACAAAGGAGTGGCTCAACTACTGCACGGTGCCAATCCAATTCTACCACTCAAAGACACTACATGAAATTGAACAATTCAATTAAGTGAAGAAGGTGAGGTGTGGAGTCAAGGAACTATGAAGAACACAAACACCTAAATCTTTTCTGTTTTTTAAAGAGACGGAAACTTTGAAGGATTATATTTAAATACCTGTTCATGGGTCCCCCTTCTTGGCCTTAAAACACGTCTTTAGCGAGAGTAGGGGTGGTGGGCTCCGCCCCCGCGTCGATTAACTGGGGCTTTGCCAGGTTCTGATTGTTCTGTAGGTAGGGAAAAATTACAAACGTCCCTTCTGAGTAAAAAGTTATTTGACAAATTAACATCTCAAACTCTCTGACGTGAAAAGATTATTAATACCCTATCTATCTATCTATCTATCTATACTATTCTATGAAGGAGTGTTGGGGGTGTGTACTTAGCAGGTCCGGATACAGGGAGTGACTAGTCAAGGCCAGACTGAGCAGAACGGGACTGGGCAAGGACATCTATAGGGAATGCTCGTCGATAATCGAGTCGAAATTAAAGAACCCTAAGCAACCTCAAGCAGCATGTGCGGGAATCCGTAAAAAGGGTAGTAGTATGCGGGGCACGACTACCTAAATGAACCAAAAGCCAGCCCACCTACAGAGCAACTAGAACTTGCATGGCCACCATCCAAGTGCCCTTTTTCAGGTAATTTTCAAAAAAATAACCCAAAAATATTAAAGTAAACAATGCCTCTGGCACCACCTTCCGTGGCAGAGGCTAGATGATTACCATTTGCCCTCACATGTACAGTGTTCGTCATCGGTGGGTGGGTGGGTGATCTCAAGCGAGCCCTTTCACCTAGCTACTTTTGAGATTTTTGTTTTTCCACCAAGCAGTAAAAAGAGGAAAGAAACCTTGAAAAGACGGTACCAGAAGAGGAAAGAACATTTTGCAACAAGTTTCATTTTCTGGGGAATCGAGGTAAGTGGGTAGTTGCTGATAAATGTTGCTTGTTTCTTTTCTTTTTTTTAAGGGGGGGAGGAGGGTTGTGTCAGCCATGCAAGATGCATTTGCAAGAGTCACAGCAGACAAGCAAAGAAAAGATATTTTGTTTCATGCATATAAATTGAGCCTACAAAGAAATAGCAAATCACAAATGAAGAAAAAAATACATCTAAAACATGAGATAATGAGACATTTAATAATTCCTTAGCACCAGTCACCTTATGCAAAATGGATTGTGGCAATATTCTTTTTCAAGAAAGAGGATCACATCAGCCGATGTTTGGGGAAATAAAAACTTCAGTATTTTTGAGTTGGTAGTTAATTAACATACTACACTGGCTACATTTCAACGATCTATAAATCTGATGCCACATTATATTGATAAGTCCATTCCAGTTTTTTCCCTGGTTGTAAACATACACTGCCATTGAATGAGAAGACATATTATGTGTTATTGCTTAATACAGCATTCTCTGTATCAGATATATTTCTGTATGGCTGTTTCACATGTGTGCAGGTTTAAACACATTAATTCATTAGTGAAACCCTGTCTGAATTGAGTTCACTATTCTCTATAAATGATTTGCAGTTCTTTGACAATGACATCAAAATGATTCCGACAAGTGACTTTTTTCTTTCTATTTCCAAATATAATTGTGTGTTTTTTTAAACCAGACATTAATATCCAATCTTTCATCAGACAATATCAACCAAAATTCACATTTGTTTGCATTTATATATTCATGAATTCTTTGTCATAGGCAGGTAGTTAGCAAATGTATAAAAATGTAATGATTGTTTAGTCAAAATGAATATTTTTAAACTCATAGTAAAAATGCTCATGCACTGTATTTGTTTACACGCAAGATCCAACATCATGCAATTAAATAAATATTTCATCAAATCATTCTTTTGACAGTTCACATCGACACACGTTTATCACTCATTGATTTTGTGGCATGCATTCTACAATCAAATAAAACATCATACTACACAACATCACAATAGAGTATTGAAGTGTCATACTGGCTAAGGTGTCAAGATTACTGGTTCCAAACAATTTTGTGCTGAACAATAGTGTGGTGATCACACCAGCCCCAAACACTGATTTTGCCCTACTCCAGCCCGTTGCTTGCATTATTTCACAGTGAACCTCATGTGCAGGCTCTCTTGTTTAGAACCAGTAACCTGGACCACGAGCGAATACGATATTTGCACTTCGGTACTCTACAACGCTGGACAGTACAAACCACATTTTCAACATCTTCATGTTATTCACTACGTGTACATCAAAAGAGACTGAATCGAGAGAAGAGGCCTGCCACTAGAAAAATTACTTTCTTTGCTCACACCCTTTTTGGAATTGTTAAGATAAAAGTGAGGTATGTTATTTTTGCACTCCTGCTTTTACCAGAGCACCTTTTGAATTCTCCAAAGTTCTATTCTATAGCTTTTGAGAATAACCACTCACCAGTCACCACTCCCATTGTCCCCCATTTTTCACAGAGTCCAGCTCTTCAAGAGAACTACAATTTGTAAATGCGTGTTTTCTCATCTCATAATTTGATAACTAGTGCAAATGCTATATTCGCATTAAATTGATATAACCGATTTTCTTTTTAAAATCATTGAAGCATGACACAAACTATCTAATAATAGCAAGTGCAAGATATATTTCACCATCCTATCAATCATGATGCTTTTGACAATTAGTGATCAGTTTCAGACTTTCCTAACTGATTCAGTCTCTCTAATTACAGAGTAGTGTATTTTGTGCATACTTTCTTTTAATACCGTAACATCTTAGTTTTGTCAATCGAAGATCTATGTTGCAAGATAATCGTTCCAGTGACTTCCTACTCAGAAATACGTTGTGAATGATATTTCTGCAGGATATTTACATGGATAGTTTGCCTAATTCTCACGCTGTCTTACCTGTATTTGGCAGCTGCTTCCTTCTTCCAAACAACAATCTATCTATAGTAAATGGGCAAGTCAAAATTATTTTGTCCAATACTTTATTAACCACATACAAATTTAGTATATCATGGTTAACAGCCCAATAAAACTTAGATTAGACCAAGTATTAGGTAAAATGGATTTGAATGGAACTTTTGATGTCGAAACATTTTTTAAACTCCTCGATACTTGGTAAACAATGGGATACCAACACCAAATGACAAAATATTTTGGACTTGCCCAAATACATTCAAACCTAATCTAACTAGCACTTGTTTCATGTATCAGGAATGCTCATTGGTTGTCCTCAATCAGCCTACAAAGCCTGACCAAAAGTGACAGATCTTAAAGTCAAGCAAAATTCTGAAAAAATCCCTAATCGATGTAAAGCCAATTCCGTCTCACTAAACACCTCTACAATTACAAAATGAACAGATTGCAGTAAAAATAAGGAAGACAAGAAAGTACATTGGGCTTGTCAACAACCTTTTCATTTACCATATCCACTGTTGTAGCCTCCGCCTCCGTATCCACCACCGCCACCACTATAACCGCCGCCGCCTCCGTATCCACCGCCGCCACCACTGCTGTAGTCACCGTATCCGCCGCCTCCATATCCACCGCCGCCACCTCCTTGGCCGTAACCACCCTGGCTGTAGCCTTGATAGTTGTAGTCGTATCCCTGGTAGGCTCCCTGGCCGCCGCCGCCATAGCCGCCACTGTAGCCACCACCACCGTAGCCACCACCGCCGCCACCACCATAGGATTGGCCATAGAAACCTGGTGGGAGAAAGTACAGAGTTTATTGCTTCAATAGGCATGCATTTTTGTATGGAGTATTAGCACCAGATCCCTGTGTTACGCACAGACTCGTGACTGGTATCCATCTCAAATTGAGATGTGATCACAGTTCCTACCATAGGGGGCCTGTATAAAAAAGCACTGAAAGATTCACTGATTGCAGAGCTGCCAACCCAGATTGAAAAAAAATCTAATTCTTTTCCCCCAAAATCCTATTTTCAAAATAAACATCCTATTATTGATCGATAAGTTTGAATATAATAATAAATAATTTTGAAGAATTATGCACGAGTACATGAATGATCGGTCAATTTACCAATGAGCGACATGTAATCAATTTTTATGGACCGTTGGTTAAATATGCATGATTTCGTCATGACTGGTGTGTTCGAATGAACCTATGAACATCCCAAATTGCTGATGTGAGATGCTTGTAAGATACTTTACAGGAGAGCATGGGTAATTTGCCTTTGAAAATGGCAGACTCACGAAAAATACATGAGCACATTCAAATTTGTCCTTTCATTAGAAGCCCCCCTCCTCAACATTTTTTGTGATAATTTTTTTAACGCAAAAGAATCTTGCGCTGAAGTTTTATGACTTTTTTCTTTCGAGTCTTGTGCATATTAGAAAATTAGACCTATCGTTACAAAGTCGTGGGACCTTTTGTCTGTGCATGTCAGCCTGAAAATCGCTCATTTTCGTCATCAGTGTACAAAACGTATAGAAATCCCATTTTCCCCCAAAAGAGATAAAACATTGATTATTAGGTCTCGTTTATAGTTAAGGTGTTTATTTTGGGGGTCAACTTAGTAAATAGTTGTAAATGAAATAAGACAATGAAAACAATGAAATACATGTACATAAGAAATTATCAACACAATAGATAACATACCGGTAAGGAATAACCTGGATCTTCCAATTTTGTTTGTTGTATTATAATCCCAAATCATCTAAAGAATATATGTGTTGAAAACTAATGTTTCAATAAGAAGAATATATGATTTATGGGTAAAAAAGTAAATTTTATAACCTTGTTTGCATAAATGACCATAAATATGCAAATGAGTGAATTTTTCAAAAAAATTGGAATTACCATATTAATCTATACTCTTCACTTGAAACGCATACAAATTTTTGTGGCAATCGGCCGTTTCATGGACGAGATTATTGGGGGGGGGGGGGGGGGGCCTTAGAAGCCCCCCCCCCCCCCCCGACCAGGCTTTGCAGTTTCAAAATAGCCCAGGCTAGATAGGGTTAAAGTGATTGATGAGTTCTGTTGCAGAGGGCGCTACACAAAATAATTTTTTTGTGAGATATATGAAAAACAGTGTCAAATTTGAAAGAACATACAGTTTATATGACAGAATCATCTTTGTTTGATCAAAATCGGTTCAGAGACGGCTGAAATATCCATAAATATAATGATTTCTAATACTTGTGTACCACCACAAATATTAGATAATTTGAACCAGCCATTGAAAGCCGTTGGAAAAACAAAATAGCGCTGTTCACGTTGTATTTCAGCCAATGCCGATGTTGGCTTTTGTGTTGGTTATATTACGCACAACCAGCCGGCCCATGTATTGTTATTATTAATTAATTCATTAATTAACGGTTACCATATTTTTTTGAAAGTGGGGCTAAATTTCACACATCCTAAAAGGACACTAGAAATGTCATAGATAAGAATAAGAGCAATAACCATGCACTTTGAAGGCATTTGCTATCTGTAAACAGAACTCCAACTATCCCTTTAAGTCAAATTTTCAAATTTTTCGAAAATCTTGATGATTTTTTGTTTTCTCTTTCAAATTCATGAAATATTTGCTTGAAACGAGGGGCTTGGGGAATCTGACCAAGATGTGCTGAAATATTACTCTGCATTTTTCAACAACCTTATGCTATCATAACCACAATATGCCAATAATAGAGTTGAATGCTACATGTAGAATAGAGTGGGCAGTTTTCACACCAGGTGGTTGCAGGAATAGCTACATTTAATCTTGACAAGCCTACATGTATTTATCTAATCTTTTAATTGCTTCCTTTACTAGATATGGGCACATCTATATGTCGTGATATGAATGAACAAACAGGGTAAAAAAAAACAGAATCCATGCAAATATGTAGGACAGTGAGAGAGTGATATTCTGCAAGGTATACCAATACTAGAATTTTCAGAATAGATAAATCATGAAAAAACTCTGAATTTGCCTGGTTAAAAATGTTACTGGCTTAGTATTCATGACTTATGATAAAGAACACTCACACAGGAACACACCAACTGAAGAACAATGCACAGATTGACAACTAAACATGATCACATACACAAACACACGCTCACACACATAGGCAGTTCGTCATTATCGATGAAGACGTGATAAAAACTTAAGTGTTTTTTAGCATGGCTCCCCAGTCCAATTTTGCTGGCACTGCGGAAGCCACAAAATAAGCATGATCACTAAGGTTGAGAACAATGTACACTGCACAGATTGGCAATTAAACATGATCACTAAAGAGCAATGCACAGATTGGACAATTTCACAAGATCACTAAAAAGCAATGTACATAATAAAAGAAAGTGGACATTATATAGACTAACCGGAATCCTCGTAGCCTCCGTATCCGCCCCTGTACCCAGGACCATATCCTACAGAGAAAGATACTTTAGTGTTAGCAAAATTCCTTTTCTCTACCCATGGTGCGGCAAAATAGATGGTCAAAAGAATAGTTTACCCCTGGGGCCCGTAACAAAAGGTTTGTGATCGAATGTGATTGTTTTAACGACGATTCTGATTGGATAATGGTCGGCCTTTTCTACAATATGTGCATGCAACAATGTTCTTTATTGCCCATTGCCGTTTCGCATTTCATGGCAAATCTTTGTGTTACGGGGCCCAGGATTCTTTCAAAAGGCGACCTTAATTACGATATCTGTCAATGACTTGCAATGCAGTTTCTAGAGACTTAAGTAGTAAATGTTTTGTACATTCAAAATGCTACAGTTACACTTCATATGGTACGGTTTGACCTCTGTACATCTTATCGCTGCAGCATAATAGCAGCAAGGGTTGTCAGTTTTGTCACAACCTTTGCACATTTTTTTTTCTCCTTCATTTCACTTGAAATTAGATTTGGCCTTCTTACTGTATTAGTACTTAAATTGCATACTGAATTACATTCTCTCAACAGCTCACAAGTTTTTCCATTAGAATCTATAATCCTGTACAAACTACACAACCATTTACTTCATGAACTTTACAAAAAGGTCCAGATTTTCAAAATGTTACTGCCACTTATTTTGTTTTTGACAGCCCACAATAGTTTCTCAGTTTACATCAAGTCACAATGGCTGTAGACTACAAGGCGATATACAATCTGTGGAGAGAGGGTGGGGGGAGGGGGGTGGGTGGGGATAGGGGTGGGATGCTTACCTCCTCTTCCTCCTCTGCCTCCTCGCATGCCCATGCCTCCTCTCATCTTCTGTTGCTGCCTCTCTTCCCTTGAGACTGCTTCACTCACTTCAACTTTCTGAAATAGAAAACCAAAGACAATATCTGTTTGGTGAAAAGAGTCATGGAGGTGAACTGACATTTGCTCCGAGCTTCCCTACAGATTGTATGTTATGGTGAGAGTTGCAATGGGTTTCATGTAGTGCTGTAAGTCAGACGCTATGTTCGTGTTCGGTTCGGCAGAGTTCGGCAATTTTTCACCCGAACTTGGTTCGGTTCAGGGTTCGGTAATATAATAGCAAGCAGCGTTATAGCCACGGCGGTCGGCACTGGGCGGGCAGGCGAGCCTGCCGGGCCCGACCAGCATGGAGGACTTCTGCACACTGCTTCCGACCAGCACGAATTTCACATTAAAAACTGCTCCAAACATAATTATCTGTGAAGAAAAGTACTACTTACATTCGTATTTCCGTCTTGAATCGTGTTTTATTTTCAATTTTAAAAGAATCATGTTTTCAATTTGTCAATAAATGATATTTTTTAAAGATTTTCCGAGACAGTTGTTGTCTAATGTTAGAGTCATGAAAGCTGCCATCTTGAATAAAAAAATCAGGCTCGTCAATAACTGTTTTTTATAAGTTTTTATATTTAATAGGAAAAATATAAAATCCCTATTTTTCCTGAATAAATAAATAACATATTATAATATAAATTTATTTCATTATTTATATTTCAAAATTTGTCCGAAATTGTTACAATTAAAATATTAATTTTTTGTTGAATGGGCTTGAGCTGAAGTTGTTTTGATCACGCACATGTATTCTTGTTTATGGCTTGCGATCGCGACGTAGCGCGGTCAGGATTTGGGATTTAAATGGCGCCAGTGAAGTCGCGCCCACGACTGGATAGGCATAAATCACAAAGGCATAAATCATAAAGGCGGAAAATGGGAAAAAAGTAAATAAAAATGAGCAATCATGACATGAAATTAGGTACAAAATGACAAGTTTATTAGCTTGCAAAAATGTTTTCATTTTTCTGCCGAACATCCGAACCAGGCCTTTGCGTTCGGTTCGGTTCGGAAGTGCCTTGTTCGGCGAACTTCCGTTCGGTTCGGCGGTTCGGCTACAGCACTAGTTTCATGTTGCGCTTTGGATTAGGGTTGGGGTGTTGCAAGAGCTCAAAACTTATCTTCTAATGCATGGTACCCATATTAACACCAAATACCAATTTCATTTACATTCAAGGATATGAAGTGAATTACCTTGAACATCTTTCAACAAGTGCATATTTGTTCTACACTAGGAAAAGTTATCACATAAATAAATAAATAAATAGGTGCTCAAAATTCATTGTTATGTCATTTTCTTGTTTTGTTTTGTTGTGTTTAATCAGATATTGTATGTAAATTGTTATATGTTTTTTATGAGAAGTGGAAATAAATGAAATATTGAAAATCCAGAAAAATTCCACTTTTGGCAAAGTGTTTTATATTTTGTTTTGCCTGTCTGATAATTTTGGTTCAACTGGCAGGTTTGCTCAAACCTTCTTGCACTTATAGTGAATTCCAATGATGTTATCCAACTCCTATCTTGGGGGGGGGGGGGGGGGGGGAGGGAGTAGGTTGGATATTGGTGTAGCGCAAGTCTAAGCACTTATTCACACAGATTAAATTTGAATCCTTCAGCTTAGCCAGAGCTACAAGACAACAGACAAGAGATTTTTTTTGTTTTTTAAATATTTTTTCCTTTATTTTCTAATACCCTGTAATGATGCTAGAGGATGGGACCAGGGCATAAGAACCCTGACACCGAAGGTTCATCATGTTTATCTTCCTCCTGGTTGCATTCATCTCATAAACATGGGGGAGAGTTCAGAGATGCCAAGAAAAGGAGGGTTACACAAGAGAAGATGATTTAACTTACCTTATTTGCAATGGTGTGAAATCTGTGTTTCTGTGCATCCTGTGCCTCATCTGATGTTTCGTACTTGACGAATGCAAAGCCTAGTCTCCTACCGGTGTTCTTGTCCTCTGGGAATTCTGTTTCTACGACCTAAGAGAAAAGAGAGAGAGAGAGAGAGAGACAGGGTTAATCTCACATCAATGGAGTGTCTTATCAAGCACTGTAATCTACAAAATGTAGGCCACAGGTAAAATGGTTCAACTGATATTGCTGATATACTTTTACACTTACAGTGAGATGCCAACCAGTACGATAATAAGAGTGTAATACGATAATACGATATCACCTCTTATGAGGCACTTCTTCATCATTTTGAAGAACAATTTTTTTAGGGCTTCAATATTACACCATATCACAGACACTGATAACACGTAGGGCCGTGTATCTCAGATTTAACATTGTTAAACGATCCCTCTAAAGTCCTCAAAATGTGGTCCACAGAGCTTCAAATTTTTATGAACAGTAGATTATTTCAGGCACAAACGAGTGAATAATTTTTTTGTTTTTCCCCACATTATATCTTTTGTTTTATCTCGCACACTCTCATCAAGCAGTTTGTGCACATTCTGGATACAAAGAGATAAACTCTTCATCCATTCACACTGACATGCAAATATCAAATATAATCATTGGTGTGCAGACTTTGAACAAAAAGTAAACCTTGCATGAATTAACAAAAGAGGTGTGAATTTATCCCCAATATCCTAACCAGTCAAACTGCCAATCCAACCAACGTGCAGATTTTTCAAACATCGCATGAATGAATTGGATAGAATTAACAAAAGAAGTATGAATTAAACCCACTGTCTACACAATTGTTTACCTCCCCCCCCCCCCCTACCCTCCACGAACTAAGAAAGCATTAATAATTTTAGAAACATAGAAACATGTACAAGTAAACCCCCGCAACCCCAACAAAAACTTTGCTTCACAATTTTTCTCATTAAGTTTTATTGAAAGAGCAAACATTTTACTTGACCATATTTAACAGTAAAACATTTTTCTGAAATTTTATTGCCCGGGGCCAACGGTAGCATAGAGTTTCATGAAAATCTTTTTTTTTAAATTTTTTTTTTTAGGATACTCGGTCTGTTTTCACTCGAGTTATAAAAACACATAAACATCAAATTTACTATGGTATGAATAATTCAGTTCATTGCCACAAACTTTAGATGTAACTTAATTTTTTTTCTAAAGACTATAATTCTAAGAGAAATTAATGATGCTTGATCTTTAATGGCTTCTCGGAGTATGTGACATTTTGCCAGATATTGATTAATAATAGTATGGCACTTTAAAAAAAAAATCAGTATTAAGCGATATAAACATGTTCCTATACTTATAATTGACATTTTTTTAATGAGAAGGGCATATGGGGCCTTTTACCCCTGCAAAAAGGAGATCTAAATAGATCTCCATGTATACCATAATGTATTTGAATTATTTAGACTTTGAAACTGGTGGAAAGGAATTTTTAAGTAAGGGGAAAGAAAGCCATTGCCATTCATCAAATTACAAAACAGGATAAAAGTGTCAAATATCATTTTCTTACAAGTTCATTAATTTAATTCATTTTTATTTTTTCCAAATTGGAATATTCATGTGAACAATGCCCTACAAATGCTTGTATTTCTAAAATGCGTTATCATGCCTACCGTTCCAAATTTGCTGAAGTATTCTGTGATTTGCTCATCCTTGAGGTCTGAGCCGATTCCACCGATGAAGATCTTCTTCTTCTTTTCTGGCTTCTTGAGCGGGTTGGCAGGCTTGGGGTCGATTGTCTTGTTATCTACTTTGTGCTCTGGTACTCCAAGGACCTGTACATGAAAGAAACAATGATACTTGATTTTTTTAGAGATCTGACATTTCTAGAGCCAGAAAAAGAAATCTTGACAATTAAGATTAGTTGTGACCTGACAATTACGGAATACTGGACACATTACACATACCAGACCATTGTTGACTCAGCATTATTTCTTTCAAAGTGTCTATCAATAAAGGATTCTTGCTGATTTCAAAATTAATAAAATGTATTGCTAGCAAACCAGATAGTGACAAACAGGTACTGTATACAATTTCTAATAGGACCGATAGCCAGCAAGAAGTAAACTCCTTAACTGTAAGAAAAAGTGCTTACCATCAAGTCTTTAAGATGTTTGGTAACTTTATGCAATGCTCCACACAATTTTTTTTTTTGTAAGGGGATCCAGAATTTGATTTTTAGAATCTGTGATGAATTGTTAATTTTTATAGAACCTGTAATACAGATTCTAAAAATTTAAGTCTGGAGTCTTTCCAAAAAAGTGGGTGTGCATGAGCCGTATGTAAACATCTATACATTTTGGGGTCTGGACTTTGAGCATCCTGATGCCTGTTAGTCAAGTCTTGCTTTTTGTTATACACTATCCGAAGTATCACGCTATAATGAATATAAAATTAGCATTTTGTTTGATAATCAACAATGTGATCTACGCTCCAGTAAGAAAACACAATACAATGATGAAGTATACTGAAATATTTTATATGCAATATGCCTAAAGGTAACATATGGGACATAAAACCTTGAATGCCTTGTGAGCTATACTGTAAATAGAGCAGCTGCATGCACGCCCGCGCACACTTACCTTTGTAACGGAGTCTGCAGATTCAAAGAGGACGAATCCAAACCCTCTGGGTTTCCTTGTGACCTGGTCCCTCTTGATATCGCAGTCTACAACCACTCCAAAATCTGAGAAGTATGCTTGAAGTTTCTCTGTAACACAAACACAATAATGGTTGGGTAGGAAATTTTAAAAATCTAAAAATTAAAATCTACAGTCATGTTTCTTTTTTTATCGTATTAATCATCCAATTTAGATCAATTTAGCCACTTCTGTTTGGTTGGGCCCCCAACTTATAAAGAGTAGATATTAATCGCAACTTACTTGCAATTGTGTCAATGTCGTCTGTGTTCGGTGAGATAAGATACTGCAAACTTGTGATTCATCCATTATTTACTTGACTTACTGGATTAAATTTTCTTCACATGTAGTTCTCTGTGAGTTTTTTGTGAGTTGTGAGGGTCTGTTTGTTTATTTTTGGTTTTAATTTCTATGTTTGTTTGTTTTTCTTCCCCTTTTTTGATCACATAACACATGTGAAACAAGCAACATGAAGTCATAACCATGAAAACATCTGTATTGAGCCAGAAGGGCAATAAAGGGGAAATCCCACCTAAAAATTAGCTGGTATCGATAAAAGCAGATTAACAAGAGATCTTTTTAAAGTTGTCATCGGTGCTCTGTTCAGAAAATTTCATAGTCTTTCATTTTCTTATTTATCAATGATGGAATAGATTATTTCATACAAGGATTGTATAAAGATATATTTGCAATAATTATATTTTGGGTGCTTGAATGATTAAAAAAATGTCTATAGGGAAAAAAGAAATCTTTTTTTTAGTAGACGACAGAGCAAATGGAAGGGAACCTCACAGGCTCACAAGCTACATCAAAGAGTTGCCAATTTGTGTTTGATTGATCCCAACTTCAGAAATTCATACCTTTCATATTTTTAATCAGATTTTGTTTTAACTTTGACTGACCTCTCATCTCATTTTTCTGCTTCTATTAAAACTTTAAACACAATTAAATATCAGGATAGACTTCCCCTTTAATTCACATTCTTTTCTGCAGATTAAACACCCTTCCGGCTCTTAATGGTCAACACAGTGAGGTACAAACTTACCTTGAGTTGTGTCCCAGGCAAGACCTCCAACGAACAGTTTCCTACAAGTACACAAATAATATAAACAATACAAAGGTTATGATAAACAAAGTCAACTTCATGTACACTGTATGGACTATGGGAGTGTGACATCATACTGACCAAGTTGTCAAGGTTGCTGGTTCCAAACAACATTGTGGATGCCACACCAGACCCAAACACTAAATTTGCCTTGTTCGAGCATGTTGCTCAAACAATTACTCAAAGAAGTACCTCATGTGCAGGCTCTCTTTTTTAGAACCAGTAACCTGGACAACTAGAGAGTATGATGTTTGCACTTCGGGACTGTATAACAGCTCATTTAAAAATAATGTTTGGTAAGTTCTCAACAATAAGTTTCAATTTTCAATGCTATACTAGTGCTCTTCTGTTCTAAAACGAATGAGAATGGTACAGGGTGAGAATAGTACAGGGTGAAAATGGTACAGAGTAACATTTGCAATTTGTTTTCTAGAACTGGGTATCATATTTAATACAAGATTGTACATGTAGATACAATTGTAAGTCTGTACATGCCTAGGGCCTACATGTATAGTGAGCACTAAAAGAAAAATGTAGATGTTATTTTCCCTCCCCTCTCCCCCCACCCCCTTGAGTAAAAAAGAGGGGGGGGGGGTTCAGGGGGAAATGGCATAACATTCCCCCCATTTCAAGTAAGAAAATTGGGAGGAAAAAAATATTACAAAATTAAGGGGGGGGGGCGGAAATTGGTGGGGGGGATCAATTTAAATCAGGTAATTATCAGGCCTGTGTGTATTAGAACAAACAAATTGTCAGGAACAAGTTGTCTCAAAATTAAAAGCTTTTTTTTTTTTTATAGATTTTTATTGTTCATGTACAGTACTAGCTTACATGAACATATTTACATATATCCCCTTCTATTGTAGTTGTACCAAGGAAGCTCTTTGAGCCAATGTACTACATGTCATGTAGTACACTACAGGGTTTGTACTACAAAGTTGTACCAGGAAGCTGTAATGAATGGAGATCCCGTCCAAGAGGCCCCTTTGAAGTCATCCGTGGCACCGCGCGTCTTTTGTTTCCCCTACCGTAATCCCCTTAATCCCCCTCCAAAACCTTACAGCTCCCTAGTAGCACTAAGTCCTCCCTTTCCACACACAGCCCAGCCCAGCGAGCACGGCGGCTTTTGCTTTGCCGGCCCGTACTTTGGGTGAATAGTGGTGCTAACTTGACAACTTCTAGCCCTAAATCAATAAATGCGCAAACATATAACACAATTTCATTTAGTTCTTTAGGAAGATAAACCTTTGGACTACCTTCCTAGCTATGTACAAATTTCGGAAATTTTCGGAAAATGTCAATAATTAGATGAGAAAATCATGATTATGAAAATCTTTCATTCGCTCTAACTCATGATTTCCTTGGTCGATTTCGCTGATTAAAATGGCCATGTCTTCAGTAGAGCTATCCGAGAACGGAAAACGCATTTGATGACTAATAGAAAGTTGCATTGGTCATAATGTTGTGAAATTTGCATTTTATATGATATAGCTAAATACATCTTTCATGAACATGACTTAATTTGTCGGTGCCACGCATGGCTTCAAAGCCCGATGCTTGCATATTTTTGCAAACGAGTGAATAGAGAACTTAGGGAAGCAGATGGCGTTGCGTAACATTTCGTACTATTTGGAATGCCAGAGAGGGACTGTGCATTGATATGGACAGCTGTTGATGGAAATGATGGCTGGAGAGGGTTACATTTCTTTTTGTTAAGCCAGGTTAATCTTGAATAATTTTCCCTCGGAAAATTCTTTCGAGACGGTATCTCCATTCATTACAGCTTCCTGGTTGTACATGTACACTGCATGCAAGTCAAGCTATGACTGTTTACATTTGTCATGTCATTTGTTTTCAGAATTCAGAGCATGGATTAACAATTTTATTGCTTGTAAAAAATATTTCAAAAACGCACAAGTTCAATGTCCAATGGCTACATGCGTACACTCTGGCCCGAATTCACAAATGAGGTTTGTCGACAAACCGAGGTTTTTGTGCGTCAAACCCTCAAAACCTTGGTTTGTAAAAAACAAAAGGTTTGTCAACAAACCTCCTTTGTGAATTCGGGCCAATGTGTATAACATTCAAAATAGCTTGGCTTCACATGAACTTTAGGACTGGGACCTGTGTTGAAAGTATTTGAACGTTTAGTTTCAAGTGCAATGGGGCCCATAGTGACTTTCTAAAAATGTCAGGGCCTCCATACTCCATAGTGACATTTTAAAGGCTGTGTTGATGAACCAAGACACATAAATAAATGAATAATTTTCAAGCAGTCTGTAGAGTGTAGACTTGACCAACAATCTATTACACTGACTACTCAACATGTTCAAAAGGTTCATTTGTGGATGCACTTAATCTACAATGTATTTCACATAATGGGAAATTAATGCTGAAAAGAAAAATAAACTTAAGGTCTTTTTAGGATGATTTTCAAGTTATTTTTTGCAATATTTGAACTTCTATGTTTGTACTTTAAAACCTGAAACATTTACATGAACTCTTCCCAACTTTTGGTTGGGGAGTTGAGATTTGCATTCGTCTCATCACTATAAAAAAGTCCGTAATCACATCACAAATATTAAGTTTTTCTGCCTAGTTGCCTAGTTCAAAAGCATCTTTCATGAAGTTAAGCCCTTTTTAAAAATTCATGTTTAGCGTCCCGCCCGCTTCTTTTGGGGGGATCGCCGGCGTTTCTTTCTCTATTTTTTTTTTTTTTTTTTAAATGAAAAAAAAAAAAAACCCAAAAAACATACTGGTACTACTAAAATGATCTTTTCCTGAAGTTAAATTTTTGAAAAATAAAAAATAAAAAAAATAAAAAAAATTGCTGGCAGAGTGGCAGCCATCTTGAAAAATAGCCCGACTTGTTAGGAACAATATTCCGAGCGGCCATTTTGAAAAAAGAAAAAAAAGGGCCTCCTCCTTAATATTTTTCAAAAAGGCAGGACACAAAACATGTTTATGTTTTTATTTGGCCTTAAAGATGAAGTTGAGTTCTGGTCATGCGATTGCATTGTTAAAGACACGGTGTGGAATCGAACAGAGAAGGTTGATCATCTAGCATATAAGAATTTGTGTGTATTGCAAGGTTCTGGAATCATCAAAATTATAAGAAATTTTGCCAAGTCTTGGTAAAGTTACAAACACTGTACACAGAAAGATGTATATGGGACTACACGAACACGTGGCGTAAAAATCCCACCCCCGAGTTTTACGATGTTACATGACATATTTAGAATATGAAGGCATTTGAAGAGCCATGCTTTTCAGGGAACATGTCTTACCTGATGTTCTTCCACACTTGCCTAATAAGAATGATAACGCTCACAAATTATTGTTCACCTCTTCCCAGAACTCAACCTTCTCTTTAAATGCAATGTACACATGTACATGTACTATTGCTATGCCCCCTCCATTAACACTACCATTTCACATATTACAGTAAAGATAATATCAAATACCGGTAGGCCCATTTACAAAGCCCAAACACCATTTTGATATTTTTTAAAAAAAATTTAAAATGGCAGTAAAAAATAAAAAAACACCTTGCTCCTTCTGAATTTGGGTGAGTACATGTAGTACACATGCCAGACTGATCAGTTGTCACTGCTCTGTATGCGATCACAAAGATACAAGGAGAGTCAAAAAACCTAAAAAACAGAACAGTGCACTAACGATTTGAGAGCAGACATTATTTACACTGCAAAATCTGTGAAATTTGGTCCACAGTTTCAAGAGACCAAACTACCAAGGGAGGATTTTTAGATTTTTCACCATTGTCAGAATTGCTTGGCAAATTCCAACGAAACAACAAAATGTGAGAAAAAGCAATGGTTTAGGCTTGCTGTGTTACACAGATGTGTTTTTGCATAATAGTCGGATGAAGATAAATGCATCATAGTACTGTACAGGTCAGTGAAAAAGTTAATATCTATTTTTCGGGGGCTACTTTTCAAGCTTGCCTGCATAAAAATAACACTCTAAAATTTGTTTGCATTGAACTCTATGCAAATTTACTGGGGTTCTTTCTTATTTTCGGAGGCAAATTCACCCCGAGCCTGTGTATTTTTTTCACTGGTACAGGTAACGAATGTAATTGAATGCCCACTCTTCTCTCAGTACAGGGTAATTTTTTCATAAACTACATATATTTCATTCTTTTCAACAGGATTTCCTTTGCACAAAATGTTAACATTTCACTCACTATTCTTGGTACAATCATGTACAGTATGATGCATTTATCTTCATCTGACTACATGTACATGTATGCACTGCAGCAGACACATTCATACAAAATTGAAAAACTGTCTATTTGTACAGTCTGAAAGTGTGGATTTTCTTTACTGTTCACATTTTCTCAAAGATCCACTAATTTACATGTAAAATTAGGCATTTACTATTTTACTTCCTAAATTCACTTTGTTATTTTTAAACCATTACTTGTTATTATGATTGATTATATGATGATCACACAATTTCAGATAATTAACATGATAAATGTTGCTCTTTGCAGGGGCATTGCTAGACAAGTAAGACAACATCAAGTGGAAGGGGAACATATATCACACACACGAAGAAAAATTACTGGTACATTAAAAACTAGACTACTGATATTTACAAAAACTGCCATAAGTCAACAAAATTAAAATATTAAAAATAATGCTTCTTCTAAATCTTCTGATTTAACCTAGATTCTACATGATTACCAGAGTTCTACCCAATTTGTTTCAGCACATCTTAAACTACCGTAATTAAAACAGACATTTTTGCCAACAGATCAAACTGAATGGAAACTCAGGGAGCTTTATTGATCACAGCGGATAACATGAATGAGAAACTGATTTCATGTGATTTCCTATTCCTATTTTAACATGATAAAAGTGAACATAGTCTATACCGTAAACATGATCAAAATTTAGATTCACATCAAAGTCAGTTCCAACATGCAAAATAAGCAAAAAAATGGTTCAAATGTATTCAGACTTGAGTGAGTAGCCTTCGATTGGTTACTTCTAAACACTTATCACCATGATCATGTTAATAAATAATATAATCTCTGTTTTTATCACAACAATATGGCCGTGAAATTGATTCTCTCTCGAGACAGATAATAATAGGGTGTCTGATCGCGCACCCAATGTTGTGTGCTAAAACCCTTCCCATAGAGATTGTACGCTTCCCTATGTGGTCTACGTGCATTGCGCGACCATCCAAAATTGGTCAATGATTTTATGAAAAAATTTGAAATTCAAACCTTTATAACAAATGATCCTGAAGGTGAAACTCAATAAATGAGGTGTCATATGAAAGAGCAGGTTTTTCTCCATATTCCCCATCGGGGGCCACCCCCAGAATTCTAAAAATATCTTGGTCAAAACAGCGATTGAAATGTTGTTTGCATCCTAGCTCCAAAATTTGCCACTTTCCTGAGCTGCCGCCCCGCGGCTTAAGCAGGGCTAGACGTAAGGATAATATCCAGATGCTTTTTTTTTCGCTAGCCCCAAGGGATCATTTGTTATAACAGTTTGAAAATACCCTTCCCACATTTTTGGAATCAGCTAATTAGGGAGGCGTGAGCTCCGCTCAGTCCAAACCATGGTTACATCGCGTAACATGTGCGCTTATAGTGAATGAAAGTATGGGTGGCCGTTCCCGTCATAGAACCCGGAAGTGAATACACGTTATAGTCAATGGCAATATCGCGGAGACATCTCCGCGATATTGCCATTGACTATAACGTGCATTCACTTCCGGGTTTTTTGTGCGACGAACGCCAACCATACTAGTCAATGGCACATGTCGCGGAGACAGCGTAGCTCAAGCTGCAAGTCGCGGATTGGCTTAGCAGCATGCGTACGATATGCATACGCTTGCATATCGCGCGATACAGCTGTTTGGCTAAATTTAGCAAAACAACATCACTCTGCGTGGACGTCTTTTTCGTCGATTTTGACCAAAATGATATGAATATACCAGCGTTTTGGAGGGGCTGTTACTTTTGATAGAAACATCGGTGAGACTTGAAATTTGAAATGTATTATTCTGATATCATTTTTTATTCAAATATCAAACAAAAATGGTGAAAAACGATCCCAAATTGAAAATTGAAAAATCGTTCAGACACCCTAATAATAATCACATAAAAAAAACGGTGGAATGCCTGAAATTCATAATTCTGTATAGTTTTGGTGAACACTAAAATCAATACCAGAGATCCTACTCCTAGACCTTCATTTTAATATAAAAAGAGGCAATACACTGGCTTGATTGCAGCCATTCGTTCATGGACAAATGATTTTACCCATCCCCATAGTCATAAACCACGCAAACTGCATGCTACATGTAGTGAATGAGATTGCTTTATGACAGAGCGAGGCATGACGCGCTCGCTCGCATCCATCTGTTATGCACTGTCATTGTGTATCGCACGTGGTCTAAAACATGCACGTTTCGTTTGTGAGCCAGCAGTTATGCCGTAGACTCTACAAAAACCCTCGATTTTGGCCGTACACTTTCAGTTAAAACAGTAAAAATGATCACTGGGGATTCTTCATTCTCGATTTCATCGTAGGAGACTTCGATTAAATCCCATGGCTAAGCTAAAACACACCATTATTCACAATCATGTCGAACGCTTCCAACAAATATTTTCCAAATACAAGCGATCCTTTGTCAGAAAAGCTTCACACAAAAACACGCTGAGCTCGCTTCGTCATGTGACACACGATGGGCATGCTTGCTTGACGCTAAGCCCGTGGCATGCATGCACGAAAATCGGCGAACTTACTTGTCATCTTCTTGCTCTTTTGACGCATAAATTCGTTCCCCTGCCTTTCGACCTCCCCTTGAATCTTCTGAGTGATCCATAGATTGTCCTTGTGATTCTGATTGTTGTGAATAATCTGTACCGTTTGTGGAATAGTTAGATGTGTCCATGTTATCGGCGTTACTTCCTCCGGGATGTTCGTCAAGGAGTTGCAGGGAAGAGAGAACATGCCACACCAAAAATTTGCATTTTCGACATACTAATTAGAGCAGCTGCCGTATGCCGCTGTCTGATTGGTCAAAGTCTAGCTATGACGTCATATTGGCGGTAGATGCCATTTTAGATTTGTCATCTTTTGTGTCTGGTTTTCAGTGGTATGTTGTCATGTTTAATAGGAATTCGTGTGTTATGTTCGCGGGTTTTCCCCAGATGCTTCTAGAATGTAGGCTATTGATTTCTCTTTGGTTAGTTTTAATCGTAGGTTCATATTTGAGTGAAAGGTCGTGATTAACGGCAAGACTTTCCGCGCACCGTACCGCCGGTCATTTAAAAAAAAAAAAAAAATTGTTTCACTTTCAGACTGAATCAGAATCCCGAATTCAGACCGCGATCATCAGGTTGATCATGAACTTGTCAATTGAATATTGACTAGAATCTAGGCCTACAAATTAAGATCCAACTGCATCATGAGAGAAATCTAACTAGATCTAGATCTAACTGTTAGACTTTAGATTTAATGTGAAACACATTCAAGTCTACAACGCCTAGATCTACGCCTGGTGTTTTTTTAGACGAATTCATTGTGGAAGAACGTGACAGTCTGAGTAAATTTAAATTTAAATGCCTACCGACTATCCTGATCTTGCATGCTGTCGTCGTCCAATTGTCGATTCATCTTGATTTTAGTTTACGACTGAGCCACGGGCTGCTGAGAATGTCGAGAACGAAAACCTCCGACTTACAGTTCAGCTGCCCCCGAATCCGAGAAAATATAATTCAAAACTCAGAACAGATTCGACGCTAAAGTAAATTGTAATGGCAAGATTGACCTTCGTTCGATATCTTCGTGCGTGGCGTTTTGAAAATACGCGGGATAAAAGTTCAACGCGCGGGGCGCACGCCAATATCCGACCATCAATCGTATACGTAAATGACGTTTATCATGCCGCACGCGCGCGATACGCGCACATTCCCAGACAAGTGAACCCTTGACGTGACCTAAATTAAAGTTGTAACAGACATAGATTCACGCGTATAATTAAAGAAGTAGGTCGATAATTGAGAGAAAATAACCTTCCTGCAGCGCAGGCGCGGTTCTAGAATCGAACAATCAGAACATGTGCGTGTGTCAATGCGTGTGTGTGTGTGTGTGAGGGTGGGAGGGGGAGGAGTTCTGAAATTAAAAAAGCGACGAAGGCGGGGAGCTTGTGGGAGGGGCCTCCCTCACAAACACAAAAGCCCACACGCACAAACGGGGAGCATCCCAGAGGGGACACAGTGCCCCCCCCCCACTTTTTCAAGTACCCAAAATTGCCAATGTTAGCATACGAAAAGTGTCCCTTTTACTATAAAAAGTCCCCCTATTCCATTATAAAAAGGCCCCTCCCCCTGTTTCACCTCTGAAGTGCCCCTTTTTGTTTACACGTGCCTCTGACCCTTCGACAATTTTTCAATAATTGTCAATTTTTCCATTCTCATAAGTGCCTTTATTAATCCCTAGTCCTAAGTGCCCCGTTCAGGTACGAAAAAGTGCCACTTTTCACTTTTTATTAGTGCTCCCTTCAAGTCTGATAATTGCCCTTTTCAAAACTGAGAGGTGCCCTTTTCCCTTTGTAAGAAGTGCCCCTTCCCCTTTTAATAACTATCCCTTTTTAACTCGGATAAGCGCACCTTTAATTTTAACATGTGCCCCTTTTCCTTATGATAAGTGCCCCCATTAAAAAAAAAATAAGAGGGCCTTCCCCTTCTCATAAATGCCCCCCTTTCACCTATGAAAAGTGTACCTTTACATTCTTATAAGTGCCCATTTTCTTCTATGGTAAATAAGTGTCTTTATTTATCCCTTTCTATAAGTGTCCCCTTTTCCTCTCATCATCAAACGTGCCCCTAATTTCAAGCGACTAAGAGCAATTTCCTCCGAAGCTCGCTACACTCGCCCGTAGTTATAGATGATATAATTAGTGTTACCTAACAAAGGTCAGTTCAGTCTTCCTTTAGAGAATGTGCTTATATTCCAATCATGATTGTTTCTTTCTTCCTCTTTATAAAATGTAATTTTTCGAACTGCGACCTCACAAATCTTAAACATTTTCCTTGCTCGCTGCGCTTGCTCGCAAATGAATATTCAGACATCTCACCCAACTGCAAATTACGATGATTAAGCAAGATATCGATGATCTATACAAAGAGGAGGAAATATTGAAATCATCCCTGATAATGTAATCACAATGTAGGGGTATATACCAATGTCTACAAAATTGTATATTTTCGCTTTTTCGTTGGTGCCCCCCCCCCCCCCCACTTTGTAAGTCGCTCGGTCGCCTCTGTTTGTGTCACCTCACATCTTAATTTAATCTCATTTGCCCCTTTTCTCTGTCTTCTACCTTTTGTCTGTTATTACCTTAGTCATGTTGGTCAGGATTGTTTTTGTTATACAGTTCTGTTCTTTTCAGAGTTGATCCGTTTTTCAAACCACATTTGCATGTATTATTGTCAATGTAAATTTTACATAATTCAGACACTTGGCTGCGAAGTGCAATCAAATTGAAACCTTTTCAATCAATTAAGAAAAGTAAGCATCAATTTGTACTAATCATCGTAACTATTTGTCTTGTATAATATATTCTAACAATTAAAAGTCTTAGATTTATAAAATATTGTATGTAAATTCTTTAAATCACCGCCTGAGTCACCTGTCCGAGTTCCCGGACCCCGCCGCCATAGGCGCCGGAAGTGGGGGGGGGGGGGGTAAATGCATTTTCACTGAAATTACATGATTTTCCGGGACTCTCCCAAATTGTTTGAAATCATACCTTTTTTATGCGTTCGTTGGAAAATTACAAATTCCTTAATCAAAGTCTGGCAAAAAAATATGCTTAATTGGAAGCCTTCATGTCAGGACCTACAGAACGGCGGGCTCGGGGGCTCGAGTCCCCCCCCCCCCCCCCTCACTTTTTGAAAAAGTATGTTAAAGAGAAAAAGAAAGAAAGAGAGAAAGAAAAATTGAGTGCCCCGCCAGTTTCACAATTTAATGAGGTTTCAAAATATGCTCATCTGACCGCAATGAAATGCCTAAAACCCCTGAGCTTCCGGGGGCTCTGGACCCCACCAAGAGCTTTAAGGCGGGCACCTGATTCCTCATCTGACTATTATCAAATGCCGAAAACCTCTGAGCTTCACAAGGCTCAGCCTTTGACCCCCCCCCCCCCCCCCGCCAATTAATGACCTGCCAGTGTCACATGCCTAAAATATGCTCATCTGACCGCAATGAAATGCCTAAAACCCCTGAGCTTCCGGGGGCTCTGGACCCCACCAAGAGCTTTAAGGCGGGCACCTGATTCCTCATCTGACTATTATCAAATGCCGAAAACCTCTGAGCTTCACAAGGCTCAGCCTTGGACCCCCCCCCCCCCCCGCCAATTAATGACCTGCCAGTGTCACAAATAAGGTCTCTAAATATGCTTATCAGACCGTAAGTTAGTGCCTAAATACCCTCAGCTTCCTGGCACTCCGCCTCTTTTCCCCACCGGTACAAAGCCCCTGGACCCCTTTGCCAATATACGCTCCACTCGCTACGCTCTACCTGATCGTTAATGCTCCACTTTGAAAAAAAAACGTTCCACGGGTCCTGCATGTAGGCCTAACATGTAAGAGTGGTGGTGATACAGATTTTTCTTCTGGACGCTAAACGTTTTTGCTCATTTCGCCACTACCACTGGCATGTGAACCCCTGGAATGTTTGCCCCCCTCCGGCCAATCCAAAACTACTTCCCGCGCGCCTGCTCTCCCCCCCCCCCCCCCTCTATTCAGTGTTCGTGTTTCCCAAATCTTCGGTAAAGGGGTACTTTCCGCATGACAAAGTCTGGCCCAATATTTATTTTTAAAAAGGGGGTGCATTTCAAATTTGACCTGGATATTTCTCTCTTTCTCTTCGGACTCCTGAGAAATTTAAAAAGAATTATAAAATATCTCGGAATATCTTAGAAAGGGGGTACATTGAGAAGTATTCCGGATTTAGGGGGGGGGGGGGGTCTCCAAGGCAGGAAAAGCCTGCGAAAGGGAGGGGGGTTCAGAAATGTTTGCAGTCCAAAGGGAGGGAACAATACGCGTACCCTAAATAACACTGAGGGGGGGGGGGGGGGGTCCGGATGTACAAAAGACGGCTGGTATACAATTGTTCTATAATACAGCTGTACAAAGATATCTAACTAACTTTGGCCAAATGCCGAAGTACTAGATCTGCCCTTGACCATTTATTTTTGTCACTTTCCGTAATTTTCGCCTGATGATGCTATTGCTCACGTTTATATGTTAACGTTTTGTGATACAATAATTACACAAACATGACATTCCATCTTAAAGATTAATTTAGAAATTATTTTAATAAGAATATTTTAAGACCCCGACCACACCTGGTGACCCGATTGAAAGAGAGAGAGAGAGACAGAGAGAGAGAGAGAGAGGGGGGGGGGTCAAGGGAAAGACACAGAGAGGGGATAGAGAGAGGAGAAAAGAAGAGAGAAAAGAAAGAATGGGAGTAGGGTTATAACGGATAAAGCGTAGTCCACAGTCGAATGGTGAACAACAGTGAGGGTGAATTCTGAGAAGTTCAATTCCCAATTGCTCATCTATTTCTGTTTTAATTTCTGTAAAAGCAATCATCATGGACTTGATAACCTATGAGCGCTGATCATTATCTAATTTCCAATATGGATTAAAAGAAGGGAAATAGAGTGAGAGAGAAGAGAGAGAGAGAGAGAGAGAGAGAGAGAGAGAGAGAGAGAGAAGCGGAAGAGAGAAAGGACATTATAAAGAGTAAGAGATAGGGGAAGAAAAAAGAAGAGATGGGGAGGCTAAGAGGGATAGGAGATAGGAAAAGGGGCGTGCGCACAATGTTGATGGATTAATGGAATAGCGGCGAATTCTGGGAATTGAAATTCACAATTGCTATCTATTTCCGCTTGTAATTTCATACAAAACATGCATGATGAATAACCCACGATAGTCTTAATTAGCTTATTTCTAATGAAGTCATAACTAATAAATAAATAAGTGAATGAATATAAACAAATAATATTAAACAAAGTAATGACAAGTAAATAAGAAATAAGAAAATAAATAAATAAATACTTGAATATCAGTTCTACGGGTACTATAAATCAAGGAATATATACAATATATTATAGTTTGTTTAACAAATCATAATTTGTTTAAATCGCCTGTGCTCGGAAAAGGAAAGGCGAACTACGTGTATTGAGTGACCTGTGAGCAAAAAGTCGTAATATTTTATCGAATCGCTTAAAAAAAAATGCATAGCCTGATGCAAGTACGTTTGAGGGCTAAATGACATGGCGTGGTCAAACAAGAATATATTATTTGAAAAATAACTTTTTTGTGATGATCTTTCCGCGACATTTGAATTCTTAGATTATGACCTATGCCGGATAGCTCTATAAGAGCATTCGGACAATGGCTCTCGTGTTATGAATGGCCTGAAATTATAACTGATGATGATGTAAATGTACAATGTAATGCTTTTTATAAAACTTTAAATGATGCAATTGATAAATATTTCCCGATTTGTAAAGTCAAGCTACACTGTGATGATAAGCCATGGATGACAGGAGAAATAAAGTCACTAATTCATAGGAGACAAGTTGCACATGACCAGGGGAATCATACCTTATGGAAGCGATTACGTAATAAAGTTAAATCATCTATTGAAAATGCTAAAGTTTTCTATCATGCCACCCGTGTTCAGAGACATAAAAAGAGTAACCCTTCTCGCTGGTATCGCGAAATACGCGTTCTTACAGGACAGCGCAAAGGTTCACCTAACATCCCAGTTGCAGGTGTGAACCCTGAAGAGAGTGGCATAATCGCTAATGCCATTAATAATCATTTTGTATCTGTATCTTCTGATCTGAAAAAACTTGATCTCGCTGCTCTACCATCATACTTGCCGTCATCGCAAAGTCTTCCGGTAGTCCAACCGTGGCAAGTAAACAGAGCTCTTTCTCAAATTAAAAGTTCAACTTCAAGTGGCCCAGATGGCATCTCTGCGCGGCTCATCCGCCAGTTCTCTGTTGAACTTGCAGAGCCATTGGCTCGTATAATCAACACCTCCTTTAATTGCGGGAAGGTTCCTGATGTTTGGAAACATGCAATTGTTGTTCCAATCCCAAAACAAGTCCACCGAGTATTGATAAATTAAGGCCGATATCTTTGACCGATCATTTTGCCAAAGTTATTGAAGGTTTTATGGCAAAATGGATATCTCAGGACATTGGACAACAAATTCTCTAGGGCACCCGTTAATCAAACTAGTATAATTTTAGAGAATTGTTTATTGGAAACAGTGAGTGAAGTTAAATTGCTAGGAATTACTATACAGAATAATTTAAAGTGGGATGCTCACATAAAAGACATTGAAAAAAGGGCAAGTGCCAAACTATACATGTTACGTTCTCTGGTGAAATATGGTCTTCCAAAGGAAGACCTTATTACTGTTTTTGTGGGCTATATTCGCCCCTTACTTGAATATGCCAGTCCTGTGTGGAGTGGAGGACTCACGCAATACCAAAACGAGAGATTGGAGAGAGTTCAAAAGAGAGCGTTGCGGATAATTTTTCGGAGGGATTATGATAACTATACAATTTCACTCGCACAATCTCAATTACAAAGATTAGATGAAAGACGCCAATATTTATGTACTACTTTCTTTCAAAAAACATTATCACTCACTGATCAATTTAAACAATTTCTCCCACAAAAACATTGTACTAGAACACTTAGAAATTCAAAGAAAATTCCGGATTTTAAATGTAAAACCAGTCGCATGCAAAATAGTCCTATTCCAAATTTGATTCGCCTGTATAATAACAGTTAATTTGCTCATGTTTATATTTATTGTAATGATTTATCATTGAAATGACTCGATTCCTGTACATTCTTGTAATAATTGTGTATATCGTACCGGTATGTTTTAATGATATTGAATTGCTTTTTACTTTTAAATTTGAATAATTATTTCAAATATTACTAAATGTTCATACACCTGCTTTTACCGCTATCATTGATTATTTTACCACCATACCCACTACTGCAATATTGTAACATGACGAACTGTTGTATGATTTGCCTTAGTCCATATTATGTTGGCATGTAATTATGTTTATACCTTTTTTCTTTTTTCTTTGGTAGAAATTATGTTCATTAAGTGTTTTTTAATTGTTTATGGTATTTAGGCAGTAGTAACGTGTCACGTTTTAATAATTTTTAACTAAATGTTATGTAAGTTTTTTACAATGTATATATCCAATTCGTGTAACTCATGTGCAATTCAGTTGTGAAACTGCCATTCATGAAAGATGCAATAAAATACCATTTATCTATCTATCTATCTATGACATGATAAGCTTACAAAGATGACAATATGGACTTTTCCACAACCTACACGGTGCTGAAAGCGGATCATTACCGATTCATTAAAACAATGATATGCTTGGGTTATCTCCCAGTAATTATTCTGGATCAATGATTACATATTTTAGATTTTAGTTTCGACCCGAAGTAAACACATATGCAATGTAGTGATATGCTAATTTGAAGTGCATGCGTGAGCCAAACTCTTCATACAATCTATTAAAAACAAAACGATTTGCAATTTTTTTTCTAGATCTGGCTTTGTTTGTCCTCTAAAACATATTATATTTGTTTCATCGATAGCTGCTCATAGAATAACTCTTGCAGGTTAGATGATGCCGTGTTCGTCCAAATACAACTCTCATTATATTACAGTTGGGGCCAGTGGCGTACGCAGGATTTTTTTCAAGGGGGGGGGGGGGGTTTAACATTTTGAAATCGGGCCACAAAATTGGCAACGACTCAGCCCGTGGGGGGGGGGGTAAGAGGACACCTTTTTTTTTGGGGGGGGGGGTCCCCCAAAAATCGCAACGACTCAGCCAGCCGCTGAATAACGAGGGGGGGGGGGAGGGGGTGTAAGAGGTTGTTGGGGGGGGGGGGGGGGTCTCCAAAAAATCGCAACGACTCAGCCAGCCGCTGAATAAGCGACGGGGGGGGGGGGGGGGGGGGGGGGGGGGGTGTAAGAGGACATTTTTTTTTGGTCTCGAAATTTTGACATTTTTGCTCCGTTTGGGGGGGGGGGGGGGTAAGGTCACCAAAAAATCGCAACGACTCAGCCAGCCGCTGAATAACGAGGGGGGGGGGGGGGGGGGGGGGGGGGGAAGAGGACACTTTTTTTTTTGGTCTCGAAATTTTGACATTTTGCTCCGTTTGGGGGGGGGGGGGGTAAGGTCACCTATTTTAGGTCAGCCATTGGTATAATTTTTTTTTATTATTTAAAAAAAAAAAATTACCAAAGGGGGGGGGTTCCTCCAAAATACACAAATAAAAAAATATCAAAGGGGGGGTTTAACCGTTAACCCCCCCCCCCCCTGCGTACGCGCCTGGTTGGGGCACATGCTCTAGCTCCCCCTTTTATTTTAAAACTTGATTTAGTTAACCTCAAGGATAAGCAAAATAAAATCGCGCGCCCCAACTGTCAAGATAACACTGTGTTCTTAACGCCCGATTTACATTTTCGATTTTTTTTTTTTTTTAATGTTTTTTTAAAAAGTTTTTCTCTTTGTCAGAAATTTAAAAAAACTCCCCCCCCCAACACACACACACATTTTTTTGGTTTTGTTTCGTCTTTCACATTGTCAGATATTTCCCCAATTTAACCCTCTTCCATTACGTTCTTTTCCCCCTTCCCTCATGTCATGTTATGTGTTTTTAAACTTTTTCTCCTAATCGGATATTTTCCGGAACTGTGCCCCCGTAGCCCCCCCCCCCCACACACACACATGGTCCAGAAACCCTTGTAGCAATCAGTAGAAATCAGTTGTCACTTAACCACTGTCATTGCTTCACACTCACAGTTAATCAATGCTTATTCAATTTCACATTCAAACTATATAAATTTGAAATCTTGAAATCTTGAATATAGTTTTGTTTTAGTAAATATAATTATAACCAAGGCAACTCCAGAAACATGATGTTCTAAATTTTATTGACGCAAATGAAGGTGGTCTAGTGACAGAAACAAAAGACAAATAACATAACTCGCATTAGCTACATTAGTCCGAGTATATCCACTCTCTCAAATAATTCAAGAACCCGTTTACAAAAATAAGACAAATAACTTTGTCAAAATTAATATCTGTACTTTTCCAACATACTTTGAAATAACACTATTTAACAAACCAAACACCAACTTTGAAATATCGCAGAAAAACATTTGCAACTAAAGAATATCATTGAACAATAATTAATATTAGACTTTTAAAGATTATACGATCGAGATTATAGAATCGTATTATGCAATATGGTTCATAAAGCTACATTTTCTTACATGAATACGCTAAATATATTTTATGTTTTAACCACCAAATCAGGCTAACAAAGCGAAGGGATATACAAACAAATATATCTGTTTTTAAAGCTTATATATTCCAGTAATATGAGATATGTTATATGAGCCAACTGCATGGAATAATTACAATACATGTTAAAACTCCTAATGTAAATTGTGTTAACATACATGTTGTTATGTTACTCCTCTGCTTTCATTATCAAGCGTTGTACCGATGCTTATGCCGACTGGAAAAGAAACTAGACAATGCGACAACGCATAGATCAGGCATGCATGGCTGGCTTTATGACGATTTCACATTCCTAAGTGCTTGCAGTACAATGGGCAATGGCCGAGGCTTAGCCAGCATACTGGAGCTGACGTCTCCCCCCCCCCCCCCCCCCCCCCCCTTCTCCACTCCCCTTAATTGTTAATCCGACTATTCATTGTACAGTGTATTACAAAATATCAATGTAACTTGTACTGCCCATTCGAATTCTGCCTCCCTTCATAAAGGGTTCCGCCCCCCTCCCCCCCCCTACCATAATGAATATCTGATACGCCTCCGTGATAGAAAACAGGCAGCATGAATGTTCTTAGCGGAAGTATTGTGTTGTTCATGTTAATCTTTCACTTGAAAACAATACAGTCTCTATTGGAAATAAATGCCTATTCGACACATTAATGTTCCACACATCCTACTTGAGTTAACATGACAAATACATACATGACAATAACCGATAAACTAGAGGGCGAATCTCGACGCACAAGGCTCTTCAGAATGTTTCCTCTGAATATTTAGCACTATGAATGCATGGGCAAAAAACACAAAATAGTGTATGCCAAAAAAAAATCTCTGAGATGTTCCGTTCCTGACATCGTTTGGATGTCTGGATAAATGGGATTCGATGTGTGAAACTGTATTACATTTCAAGTTGTAAATTCTGGGGGAAATGGAAGTAGGCCTACAATGTTGAAGAATTCTACATAAGATATAAGGGCAATTCCATGCAATATGCCCGGTGCGACATAGATATTTTCCCCATATGATTTATCAAAAAATGAAAATATCTCTGTTCACTATTTCAAGTTTAAAGGTAATGGCACAAAGAGCAATAAAGCAATTATTACCCTATTTCCCCCCCCCCCCTTTTGTGGATGAAGTAAAATAATGAAATGCCGACACATGCATTGCAAAGAATTGCCCATAAATTCTGACGGAGTCCATGCCATGAAAAAGTATGGCAAAACCACACAACCACAAAACAAAAACAAGAATGGCATCCCCTTTTACATGGATTGCCCTAAAATCAACAATACATTTCTATATACAATTATTGACAAAATTACATCACCATCATACAACAGCTTCTAGCTGGGTGACACTACTCACATGCATATTGAACAGAATGGTCCTAAAATCAATAACGTATTTATATAATGTGTAACAAATTAACATCATAGTACATGACTGTACAAGTATACCACAATTCACACAATTAAAACAGAAACAAGAACAAAAAAAAGACAAAAATTCTTAGACACTACCTGCAGAATCAGAAAATATTATCCGAGTATATCAATAATTAACAAACATGAGTAAATTCAGTGTTTCTTTTTACATCAAAGACATTTGATAGTAATCTACACAAGATAGCATCTAATATATCATGATAATAGAAATATCATGTTGCATTGTTTTACTTACAAAATGCTTATAAATGAGAACTTTAAAAAAGAAGAAAAATGGAAGCAACATGTATCATTTATGTAACTATACATGTATTTACACTAAATCAATGTTTTATACAAAAAGCTACATGAATTTTCAGGTAAAACAGAGCAAAGCAGGCAATAAAGTTGTTTTTGTTCTCCTAAAAGTGTGAGTAATTTACCAGTTTTATTGATAACACTGATCAACATTTAGATTTATCCCCCTCCCACCTCAAACAGGATGTGACAATTTTTCATTTAACATCATGGCAAATCGGCAACTAACCTCAACCCTTCCAAATATTCAATATTCATAACACACCAAATCCTACCTTTTAAGAACAACAGACTTGAAAAACCTTTAAACATTATATTTCATTTATACAAAATCACTTCATGAAACAGAAAACCAAAACTCAGACCCGCCACTATAACTTTGGTGAAAAATCAAATGCAACAAACCGCAGTGACTAAATGTTCAATGTTAATGCTACAACTTCATCTAATAACATACAATGTTTATATCACAATATAACATGACTAGCATGACCGCTCCTTTATACATTAATCACAAATGTTTTATACTACATACTGATATCATTAATCATTATATAAAAAATACAAAATAGATGTAGCACCTGTGATTATAATGATGATGTAGACAAAACAAGGCAGGGCTGCAACAGGTATGTTGATTACACGCCAAATTTTCATTTTCGACAAACATGTGCAGAAAGTTGGAGTTGGAACACAGTGACAAGTGACAAAGCAGGTAAAAATAAATACTTATCCATAATTAAGTACATTAAAGTCAACAGAATACCATGTAACTATCACTTCATAGAATTACAATGTGACTATAATCATCCAAATATTAAGATGTGACAACTTAATTGGATTTAGTGGCAAGTAAATCTGCAATTCTGTACATATATTTACGAAAGAACAATATGCAATTTTATGAAAATTTTGTTGAATGAATATCACACACGTTTTTGACAGACCAAAAGTTTTTCCATTTTTCTCTCAGAAATGGTTGTATATGATCAAAATTGTACATTATACATTATTTCAGAAATTTAGCATATTCTTTGATAGTCTCAACATAAATGAGAATAAAGTTATTGAGGTATGTATGGATGATTTTTTTTTTTTTAATCAGGTTTTGTATTTTTTTTAAACAGAGTAATGAATTGAATTGATTGAAACTTACAGGAAGAAGAAATATACACGAGTTGATAATCAGTATACTACACATTCATCATTGCACATAATCCCATACTTTTGCATAGTCTACAGTATGTTAAAATAAGGCACTCATATTGGAGGGTTTTAAATATTAGTAGCTGTCGTTGTACAAATCATACGCAGCACTAAATGCACCCCTTGAAAACAGATAATTGCTTTTGTCTACTTCATTTAATCATTTTGAACTGCCATTTAGGAATCCACCACTGTATACTCTCCTTTTTTTCTATTATAGGAGCCCCCAAAACATGATTTCAAGCTATAAATTTGATGAAATAAAATTTTATTTCAATATACTAGGAAATCGAAGATGTATTTTTTTAATTGCACAATTAGGCAAACAAAAGTACTGTAAATTATTTTGATGGTTGAAAAAGGTTATAGGAGGCTGGATTCCGCTGGAAATATGTTTTAATATGGCACAAAACATAATTTTGTGCTATAATTTGATAAAACAAAATGATATATCAATTTCACCAGAGAACTGGTCAATACATAAATGTTCCTCAAGAGTATATTTTAAGGTGTCCTAGGTTCCTAAATGACAGACAAAAAATTATGTCACTTGTGTTCCAACTCAACTTTCTTGATCACACGGGTCAAATCATATTTCAGACACAGTTTTTGTCTCTTTCGTCCTTGAGTCTGTCCAGCCAATGGAAATGAGAGAGGAGTGGCATCTTGGAGAAGGGATAGTTGAGAGGAAGGAGGGGGAGGGGGGGGGGTAGAGAAAGTGAAGGTCTTTGTAAAGAGGAGCATTGTGTTCTCAGAAACTAAACCAAGTACAGGGCCCTGTGTCATAAAACTTGATATCAATAACAAGTTACATGACTGTTGTAAGCTCCTAGCTGTCAGCAAATTTGTTATAGAACTGTGACACATTTTGTTGGAAACTGACAGGGCCCAGGTGTATCACTGGTAATTGGACATTTACTCCAGCAACGATTGTTTCATTGCATTATTTTTCAGTATAGTTTTGTGATTGGGCTTTTAGACAGGACAGTTCTAGAATAATGAGGGGGAGCTTTGAGGTATTTGCATTTGTACTCTCTTTAAGCCTTGCAAAAAAGATGGGGGAGGGGGGGGGGGGGGGCTTGAAGGAATCTGAGGGCACTTAACCCAGGGTGGGGGGGGGGGGGGGACCTCTAGAACCAGTTTGGGTTCAGTTTAGGGTTTGTGATCAGGTTAGGGTTAGATATAGTATTAAATCAGTTCTAAAATTCATAATGATCATCAAGGAGTGAAGGTCATTCTATGGGAAGGTTCTAAGATGCCACTTAGGGATCAATGCCTACGTCACATTTGCTCTACGGCTAGGATACGGCGGCTGAACGCCCCCGAAATCCAGAGATACGTGCGGCGGTACTAGGACCTAGGCATAAGTGAGGTAGGTTTAAGATATTTTCCGAGGTGAACAAGACTTCGATTCAAACTTTCCTTTATATGCAGCCACTGCCATTGCGATAAACATTTGAAAATGATAACATTTCACTGACTTAATACTGAACAAAACTAAAATCTGCCTCTATCAATTCATCCACTAAGACACAGAAAGGTATTCAGTCTGTAAACAAATATTCTGAGTTTATATAGCACTTAATCCATCTACATTCTACAATGTATGTACATGTTATACACATACCGCTACATCAGATTCATGCTTGCCACCACACCATATATGCTCTATCTCCACTCCTGGGGAGCATTGAGCCAGGTGTCATATGCTCACAGATGCTCACAATGATGAGCAAGCTACAATGACTTTTACATCCTACCAGGTACCCATTGAATACCTGGATGGAGAGAAGTAAGGTACATGAAATGCCTTGCTTAAGGACATATGTGCTATGTCAGGAATTGAACCCTTGACCTTTGCATAGACTATGAGGCATGTATAACATTAGAGGACTCAACAACCTTATCCCTCCGAGTAGATGAATTGATAGAGGCTCGCAACCATGTTTTCATTACAAATCAACATTCGATACTGTTACTTGACGAGTGATAAGAAGGTGTTTTCTGCATAACTGTTCTCTTACCAGGAAAGCTGTGAAGGAAATTTATTTTTACAAGCTTTGAACGCTTCCTTCCTTCTTTTTTGTGTAATTATCGGTAATTTATGATTTGGCATACCTCCTCTACCCCCCCCCCCCCACACACACACACAAATTTGCCATCCGATATATCATTACCTAATAAAAATGCCACACAAGGGCAAAATTTATTTCATGACCCATTATCTACTTATGTGAAATCAATGATTTTGAATATCTCCCTATTCCCATTACGACCCCATAAACATACAATCAATGTATTCAATGTCTATTCCACATATGGGAAATTGTCTATCACAAAATATCACAACGGTTTATACAGTAATCCATATCATTAGAGATAACATTTAGATCAAGATTAACACTATTTTACACACATGCTAATCTCATTCAATTATGAGGGCTCAGCTAATATCTTCAATCGCTGCACCAGCATGAGCATAGCTATATTTCATGTTTCATAAAATATTTCATAAAATAATACACTTCTTAGTTTACAAAGTGTTTAGCGCTGAATAGATTGGATTGTACCGCCCTGAAGATCCCTCACCATTGCGCTGGCAGGAGACATGAGCAGGAGGCTAATTCAAGATCACATGTAGCTTCCAGCATACTCCCAGCCAGGTCCCCATTTCTGTCCTGGGTATGGAGCGGCAAATATAGACTTCTGCCTCGCTAGATGACATTAACCCTTCTGCTGGGATGTGTAGCTTGACCAAATCCAGATCAACATATCTACTATTCCACATCACATTGACTGAAGACTACATCATTCAACACACTCCCAGCTAGTTCCCCATTTCTCTCCTGGGTATGGAGCGGCAAATATAGACTTTTGCCTCGCTAGATGACATTAACCCTTCTGCTGGAATGTGTACCCTGACGACTTCAAAAGTCCAGGAGTATACATACGTCTTCTACATTATGACTGACCACCAATTCAGCCAGGATGAAATTTAAGAAATATCTCCATTTTCCAGTTGAGCAATATATCTTGGCACATACATGTACATATAAAACCATGGCTCCATAGACCACTTTTCACATGTACATTTATTTCACTAATGACATAATTAAAATCTACTGAACGGCAAGTGTTCTACTTTGTTAGCCCTTAGCGGTCATCTCAAATACAGGTATAAGAGTGCTATATGTGTAACAAAGGAATGCTACTCAATATGAATGACGCACAAATTTCTTTGTTTCATTGTAAAACTTGGTTTCAAAGTTTTTTTGTGTAAAGAACATGGACAGGTACTAGTATTTAAATTTGATGTTTCAGGTAGCTCTTTTTTAGTCCAAATTTTGGTAAAACCATGAACCTTCTTGGACCGTGTTTTGCCACATATAGCACAGAAGAGATCAATTCTTTTATAACCATGACGATGATGAACAAGCAGGTATTTTTTTTAGCGCTTAGCTTATATGTATATAAATCTTAGTATTCCTACAGAAAAGTGTCTACTGGTACCTTTATGAACTTAAAAATCAAGTACAGTAAGAAGCCTTATAGTTTCAAATTTTGGAAAACCTTATTGAAGATTAAAAGTAGTGTAAGTATGTACACTTATCTAATATTTCCTATATCATACCGGTAGTTTTCAAAATTCCGTCCTCAAAATTAAAAAAGTAACAAACCTTAAACTCTGTATGCAAAAGAAGAGGATGTATGTTTCAAGACTAGATACCAAATATATCATTCAAAAATACACCAAGAAAATTACATAACATCAAGTACTTAATATACTCTTGAAGTAATAATTAATAAATATTATGAAAATATAATTATATATCTATATCTTGATTGACATTGGATTTATATTCCATTGATGCCAGTAGGTTAATGATTGTATAGGAGGATATAAGCATTTCTGGCAATAACCATAATGGAAATGAAGTTACAAAGTATATATGAATACGTATACGATATTATAAAGATATTTTTGTATTCAAAATAATTATTACATGGTAAGCATGGTACTCTAAATGAAAAAGATATTCCATAAACATTTACTAGTTAATTAGCTTTAGCATGCATGGCTGCCATTATGGCGCTTTAGCATTTCAAGGATTTAATTCCAGCCAGGTACCCACTTACATCACCTGGGTCAAATGTGGTAAATTTAGATTAATGTCTTGCCAAATGACATTAGTGCCGCGGCGGGACTCGAACGATAGACTAAGCGATCCGGTCCGGAGACGTATCCACTCGACGACACCTTTTGTTGATTTGTTATATTTTTCTTCGCTTTGCTTGACAAACATACAACTTTCACAATGCTATTCATATTAACTGATGCATCTTGTGTTTAAATTCTGTGATATTTTGCACATTTTCTTTATACTTTCATTTTGAAAAGCATAATATATTTTGACAAACTTGCTCATAAATACAAGTGAGTTAAATCAAATAAAGGAGGTTTTTTTAAACTTCATATCATGATTACTTCTGGGTAAAGAGGAAATGGTCATCACTCCTAGAAAATAAAAATAATGTGAAGAAAAAGAAAAAAATGTTAGCATTACAATACATAATAAATCAATCTTTAAAACTCTACAATTCCTTGTTTATTGTCTCAAATCTGCAAGAACTCTTTTACATAAAAAAATTAATAATCAATTAAATGATTTATGGTATTAAGTATTCAGTACCAATTTTTTTTAAACTTTAACATAAATATCGTCTTTAAAATCAGCGGATGATGATTTCATCCGAAATACAAGCTCCTAACGTCTTATATATGCCCTGGTCTACACTAATCATGAAATAATACTTCCATTTTACAGGTAGAGTAATAAATGCCTATTACAAAGAACTAAACACACAATAACAATTTCAATAGTCAAATATTGGCACAGGTGGTATGTATATTTAATATACCGGTACCCAATCTAATTTGAAGTGAAACCTTTTACATTCTGCTTTTTAAAATAAAGTATCTTCAAATTATGTAAGAATATATCATATACTTTTGATTCACATCTCTGTAGAATTTCAATTTTCCAACCTTTGGTTAAAGAGAAATTTGGGGTCTGCATGGTAAAGGAGAATCATAATATGTGAGCTTTTAGAGAAGAAATGTCCTGAAAAGTTTTGCTCTTTACCTCAGCCTCATAACAGTTATTTAGTCAATATTTTTCTTTCCCGGATTCCATGTGACTCACTTCAAATCATACTGTATTCACAGTTTTCTTGATTTTATTTTTGCCCAATAAATAATAATAATAATAATAATAATAATAATAATAATATTCACACTATGAAATAAAGCTGAAAAGTTGGGACCATACTTTTAAGCCACACATGTGTAGTCCCACATACTTCTTTCAGATAGCATCGCATGTGACTTTCAGGCATGTCAAGTCAATCTCTTATCGTTTAAAAAATCTCACATTATACATCAACTCTTAGGTAACCAGGGAGATGCTGACATCTCTCTGATATAATCAACCTTTCCCAATACAGCCACTTCAGAGATAGCACTTGCACAAATGACCCCAAATAGTCACAGATCCTTCAAACATGGAAAGTTACACACTGTACGTTTTAGGATAATCACTGCCAAAGTGATGGAGGTGCTTCATGAACACCTTGGCCCGAATTCACAAAGGAGGTTTGTCGGCAAACCTAGGTTTATGTGCGTGATATGACACGTTTCGATGCGTTTCAACTTTCAAAACAAACCTAGATTTAAAACGTGTCAAATCGCGTCATATGTCGCACATAAACCTAGGTTTGTCGACAAACCTCCTTTGTGAATTTGGGCCATTGTGTTTGCCCCTAAAAAGAATACTTCAGCCTATGTTCCATGAAATATACCGTTGGTGCATAAATGAATAATGATTGCATAACTTTCATGAACATAAATCCAGCAGTCGCCTCAATGGGTTTTACAATTGTGGTACAAATGACCTTTAATCTGCCCCGGCATGCGCAGAAAGTATATCCGAAGTGGCTTATTGCTTCCAGAAAGTTCTTTCACGGTGTAATCTCACGATCAGGGCCCTGTTTCATAACACTTGTTATCAATAACAAGTTACAATAACTGTTAAAAGCTACTGAAATCGGGGCATTTGATTGGCTGAAACCAAATTTGTCATAGAAATTTAGCATTTGTGATTGATAAGAAGTTTAATGAAACAGGGCCCAGAGCTCAACCTTGAGGGAGGCCGGGGTGGATCAACCTACCTATCCAGAGTGCCATGCTCGGAGGAGTCTGGGGGATAGCAGATCTGGAATTCTTCCTGGGCGTCGACATACTCATCATTCATGGCATAGTTGACTCCATGAGGAACCAAGTCCTATATGATAGATATATAGAATACAATATTACTCACATTTTGTATAATACATAGGATACATATAATGCATATAATACATGATATATAATGCATACAGATAATATATAATATATATAAAATATTATATAGATGACATATATTATATATATATATATAACTAACTTGGAATTGTCCAAATATATTTGTTAGTGGTACTATACATCTACATCTAAAAAGGGATGTATTTATCTGCCCATTGAACACATTAATGAAACAAAAGAGCCATTTTTTCTATCCCTGCCCTAGCATATGCCTGGTTATTTTCATTCTTAGAAAGTACCATGTTCTTAATGTTACTAAGTTCAAAGAGAAGTTGAGAAGATGAGTAGTTGATTGTAAAGTGAAAAATGAAAATAAAAGTTAAGTAAATCAAGGAGCATTTGCAGGGATGACTTCTGCCAGATCTGCTAGCTGGGTCCCTAGCTATCAGGGAAAGAACAAGCAAAGTAGTAAGCTCCAACTTTATATAAACTGCATATTTTTATTAAGTGAATACACATGCCATATGAATTTCAAAAAATGTATCACGTACACCAGACAACATCGATCATGCAACAAAATGAAAACATCTTGTAATGTAATAACATGCATGAAGAATATGAGGACTTTTAATCAACTAATGATGTGGCAAAACACAAAATGTGGAACTCTGTGATCTACCATTGCTAATAGTACATGCTTTCTGTTTAACAGGAATATGGCAAGTTAGAAAGTTTTGAATTCATGTGAACAGCAACCTTTACAAAATTGTGATTTTTTTAAAATATTTTTTATAGCATAATAATGTAAAAGTATCTTTCGTAATCAAACTAAATTGTAAAATACTTTTAGTAGGTTATAGGGTAAATATTTTCCAGCATTCATCATACATAATTATCCATTAATTTCAACGATGGGAACATACTGCTACATGTGACCTGAGATGGTGGTAAGGGGAGGGCTTCTAGTACAGTGTGGCTTTAAGAACTCTACGGTGGCCAAACAATTGCAATGGCGACATTCACTAAATGCTTCATTTCATCAAAGATAAAGGCTAAGACTAGAATTGCAATTGGATTTTAGGTTAGATTAAGGATTGGTTTAGTTTATGAATTAGTTTCGAAATTAGAAATTTTGTAAGTTTAGAATATTAAGTGCTGTGCCATATTGCGAAAGCATGTGTCACCATTGAACTGATCTATTAATAATGGTGCTTGTCATTTTATGTGATTCAAACAGTTTAAATAATCTACTTTTATCCTCACTTTCTCTTTCCTCTGTTTAACGTAACGTCGAGGGTAGTTTTGGGCTCGGTCAACACCTAAGAGTTCATACACGTTATCCTGAGGATTCTGAGTACATGTCAAAGCAATGAAAAAGGAAATTAAAACCAATAAATGAAGAAAAACAAAATTAAAAGAGAGTATAAATGAATCAAAGAAACAAATAAATCATCCATAAAGACAAGCTACTATAGGCTGTGATTGTCAGGCAAAAGAAAATTAAAAAATAATATAACATACATATTGCCACATGCATTGAGACATACATTGTTGTATTTTTCATGTTGTATTTTCACTTATAGTTGTCAGTACTGAAAAAAATAATCTGGTATATGTTTGCATGAGAAACTGATTTTGATCAAATAGTTCATCAAATAGTTTACATTTAACATGTGCATGATGGATATATACATGTATATTGTGCACATACTGCTAAGAAAATATTGCAATTGTGACTGGACAAATCTTTTATGGGGAAGTCCGCCCTGATATTAAGATGGTTTTAATAGAACCAGGAAGATAAAAGGAACAGGTCACTCTTTCAGACTACACACTCCTGGCACTCCAAAAGTATTGGCTCCTTTCATCACCTTCTATATTCTATGAGAAAAGACATATGTCTAGCATATCAATACTTTGTTAGGTTTTTCTTTAATATGATCTATAATATTCATTTATGAACATGTACCATTCACGATGTATTCAAATGTTTAATCACTGATGTTATTGATGATGAATAAATAAAATCAAATCAAATCAAATCAATCAATTACCCCGCTTTAGCATGGCTGCCTTTGTGGCGCTAAAGCATTTCAGGGAATTAATTCCAGCCATGTAACCGTTTACCACACCTGGGTAGAGTGTGGCAAATTTAGATAAAGATGTTCATGAGTGGGTATAAAGTCATTCATGAGTGAAGTAGGCAACTTGGCGATGACTCCCGATCACTACATAACACTGAGCCAATGGGTATTATATACGCTCCAGTGTGTCCGTGTCCTGCCCTCTATATACCCACGCTTGAGGAGCTTTAATGTAGGTTTATATCTTACCGATGAGCGTGGTCTTTCTCGACGTGGAACAGCAGCGGGACGCTTCTGTTCATCTGCATGGAACTGGTAAGCCAGGGCCTGGTCCTTCATAATCTGGAGCTGATGATAGAGAGGCAAAATTAGGAAATAAAAAGAGCAGATATAGGTTAAGTAAAAAGTAAAAAAGATCCGTACAAATTCCCATTTCACTCTCATCCTGCATCTTGTCCCATTATTTTGATTTCCTATTAATTCATTTGATGTTTATCCCTTTCCAAGCACAGCAACATGTTGTTAGGTTACATGGTTTACTCCATCAAAAAATTAATCATGGGATAGATATACCAAAGACTTCAAGATCATTTTAATGTTTCCACTGCAAGATTAATTATACCTGTGTTCAAAGGATTGTCATAGAGCTATTATCAAAACGGGTAATTTGAATCAAATGGGTAATGTTGCACAGCCATTGTGTTGCGCAAGTATTCCGTCTCTCACTCGCTGCCTATTATTTTGTACAAAATTGCACATGTGGCAAATGAGAGAACGTTCAGAGAGGTGAAGAAAGCAAGCAAAGTGTTAAGCTTACTTCCTGCTTCTGTTTCTCCATCTTCTTCTTGGTCCTGTGCAGTTCCGTCTTGATCTCATCCACTTCACCATTGGCTCGTTGACGATCTCTCTGCTCCTTGTAGAAATCACTCTTGTACACATCAACCTGAATCAAACCATGACAACACAGTGAGAAAATACACACTAAATCATACAAGTCTGATGCATCTCTGAGGATTCAATCACTAGAATCCCTAGAAACATTTAAAAAGAATCTAAAGTCATATATGTTTGCATGGTATTTTAGTTAATTATATGTTGAATGTATACATCTATGCATTTTTCCCCCTTATCATTTTTCTATGTATTTCATTCTAATTCTATCCCTCTGCGCCTCAGAATAGTTTACTAGATCAATGGCGCATAATAATTGCTGTATTATTTTGTTAGGTACTGACGTCCTTTCTTTATTCCAAACTTGTGCCACAGGACTAGACGCAATGGGTCAGTGGTATAACAGTGGTCTCACAGCAGAGAGTTCCCAGGTTAGAAACCAAGTCGATGCAAGAGTGCCCTTTGGTAAGGCATTAATTCTTATTAGCAAGTCAAGGACTTAAAGCCTTCTGTCCCCTAGTTGCTTACTTACAAGTAACACACATGCTAATATTGCATGGGGTAGTCGCGTAAAAAACACAAAAAACATCAACCCATCCCACTTGAACAATTACACGCTGGCAATAATGCCTTTACATGTAGTTTGCTCTCTTACCTCATCCCCAATAATATAAAGGCCTAGTAGCCAAGTAATAGGTGGCACTGGTCCTATAATGGACCAATTTAAAGAAATAGTCCAAAAACTATATGTCCTAACATTCAGGGCCCATCGCTATACATATAGGACCATTGAGATGGATAATCACTGGGAGTACATGTACATGTAAGGACAAAAAGCTGGGATCCAGATGAGGACCAGTCAAATGTAATACCGAACTTTGGGATCAATTGGGTGTAGACTTTAATGTCGATGGAATTAGGGACAATTGGAATAACAACCAATGAGAGTTGGTATATAAATAGGACTGATGGGACCTAGAAATGCAAAGAGCCATCCCTCTGTGCTTCATCCGTACCTGTTGTTTGAGTAGGCCAAGTTCTTCAATTAGTTCATTTTGTGACAAGCTAGCAAGGATGGATCTTTCTTCATGACTAAGAAGGATTGCCTCGTCTCCTTTCTTGGGTTTGCTCATCTCGTTACGACGGAAAGGAGGCGGCGCCACAGCAACAGGCTTCTTCTCCTTCACCTGGAGTTTCTGCTCAAGAGCCTGTGGGAATAATTGTATGATATTCATAATGTTTCATACATGAATGATAAATTGCAGGTTGGATCAATTTACAATTAAAAGGAAATTTGAGTTTAGTTGAAGACAAAAGATCATTTGTGAGCTTACTCATTCTTTGTATTTCAGTTTGGAAGAATACAGTGTGAGTCAAAAAAAAGTTTACACCTAGAAATTTGCTAATTATTTTTAAGATCATCTATGAACAGTAAAGTATTATACATCTTATGAAAGAGTGTTTTATCCCATATCATTTGGTATCATTTTTGTGTGGTATGTGTTCATGCTTGGATGAACATGAGGCATTGTTTGTGAGAGTGCAAAAATCGACTAGCACCAAAGTTGCTCATGTAATGTTTGAATAAAACAATTGGGATTGGGGAATTAAATAGGTTTTTGCAGATCCAAATAACATCCTTAACAACATTAATCATGCTACACATATCAAATATCGAATATCAAACATCAAAGAACATTGGAGCGTGCGTGTGTGTGACTTTGCTTCTGCAAAAAGCATATGCAATGCATTTCATTTGATACATTCAATTCATTCTCTCACTCCACTAATCCCAACATAATACATGCTGTAGGCATCACTTTGGGCAAGTCGATTTTTGCACTCTCGCAAACAATGCCCCCTGTTCATCCAAAAGTGAAAATATACCACACAAAAATGATACCAATGATTTGGGGTAAAACACTCTTTCATAAGATGTATAACAATTTACTTTTCATAGATGAGTTTTAAAATAATTAGCAATTTTCTAGGTGTAAACTTTTTTTTGACTCACACTGTATAAATATCCCCTGAAAAAGATCCCTCTACCAATGCCTTATAATAATATGAATATTCTGCTTTGATATAGTGCTTATTCAACAATGTATCTAAGCACTTAATTTACAGATATATTATCCCAGTCATCGGATTCAGGCTTGCCCACACACAATGTGTGCACATTCTCCACTCCCTTGGGAGCATTCCAGCCAGGTGTCATTTTACAGACCACTTAATACGTGATAGGAATAACTTTAAATATTTGTGTAGTCACATAAACCCATATCTGTGAGCAGTGCATGTGATTTTAGCATGATTGGGTCCACTTCTTTTTATATTAGTCATTCCAAAACAAACAGTATGTTGTTATGTACTACTTATTAAGTTTAAGCTCAGTAAAGCAACCTTTACATGGTTTCAGATAGATTCTTTCACAATGCAATCCCATCACCAGAACTGAACTTAATCATTATACATCACACCTTATGTATTCACTTACATACCTTCTGGTAGCAAAACATAAATAATACTTCTAAAAGGCCCATTACGTACTCTCCAAAGGTCATTTGCATCACACTTTATATAACTATACAGATTTATCCCTGCATGTTTATATGTTTGAACAGCCATAGTGATACCAAATTGATAGAGCATAAGGTCGGGCAGTCAATCATTAATTATTGAAATTCATATTCAAATATAGCCTATGCATGGATCAAGGTCCTTGTGTGCATTAGCAATAGAATATATTGAGGGTTTTTTTTAATGACTGCCTGCTGTTATAATGTATAATCTGGTGCGCCTTCCTTCCTTTGCTTCCTTCCTGCCTCCCTGTGGTATCAGTTTAAAATGAAACTCTGCATTGGAAATTTCACAGAAGGGGATTTACAGAACAATAACAGGGTTGGTAGACTTGGTACAGGCTTTCTAATTTATACTCAAAGTATATCTATTTTTTATTCTCATTTACACTTTTAAAGCCCTACTGCACTACTTATAGGTACTTGAGCCCTCTATACAGCAAATGATGCCTAATCGGTGACCACTAGGCCCCCATGGTCCCCTTTTTCTTATGTTAATTGAGAGCTGATTTGATGAGATAATCACCTGTCAGTGACCATGCATGGAGGTCTAATCCCTCCTGGCCAAACTAGTGCAGAGGGGCTTTAATAAAAATATATTTTCTTTGAAAGGACCATAATGGGAGAAGGTTTAGGGGGTTAATTTAGTTGGCCATTTTATGGCTTAACTAAAACAACCCATACTCTATCTTTGGTCTTTTTCAACCCAATAATGACTGAACCTCAGACTAGTTTGGCCAGTATCTGAAGTGCTATGAGCACCAAATTATGAAAATGAAAGTATGAATAATGGATTAAGGAAATCACAAATTATATGTCTAGGTTTAAAGGGAACAAGTCATCCAACTGTAAAGGGATAAAGATTACCAATTAACCACTGGGATAACATGTTATGAATAAATATACTTCAGGTGCATAGCCTATATATATATATATATATATATTCAATACCACATCAAAATCTCTGTTTTGGGATGTAATTTATGAAATTAATAACAAAGTTGGTTACATGTATCTTATGACAGCCAATTGTAGGTCTACCAAGGTCCACAGAATTGAATATCACCCTTGCTCAATGAGCTAGTGCATTTCTATGATGACTGCTGTGTTTCACTGAATAATTGAATCGTGGTTTACACTAGACTTACCATATTTTAAATGTTCGTTTGTGTCCCCCCCCCCCCTCCACAATTATACCAATGAAGTAGCATTCAACACCACCTATGAATAGGTGACGCAGATGTCAGTTGCGGTGATTTAAAAACAAATTACTAAATTTCCATTTTTTCCTTAACACCCTTTGTAAACATGTACGTATGCAATTATGATGTTCATTGTGGGATCTCCAGGCAGATGGACAGCCAACAAGCAGTTTCAGTCTTTGGAATCCTCGGAAAGTTGTCAGAAGGCCAGCAAGACCGACTCAAAGTTATATAAACTTAAGTCAAGTTTGTAAAGTCATTCATGTATATTTCCTTTGAGTATATCTGGTCAACTTATCATAATTTTGTAGTCTGAAATATATTTTTCATGTAGTCTGTTTTTCAATTTACATCTAGTTAAATACAGTCAATCCTGTCTTTTAATAGTGCCCACCTCTATATAAAGGCCACCTCTCTATAGCGGTCACCTGTATTGCCTAGAATATGCGCTGAAGAACCTGTCTATAAAGGCCACCTGTCTACAGTGGCCACTTTTAGTGTTCCCTTTGGTGGCCTTAATAAACAGGGTTGATTGTAGTTTACATTTTCAAGTATACTCTCAGTGCCATGAGCATTTCTGTGAAATGGATACGGCTTTTAAAGGGATCTGGTAACTTTGTCTCAGATTCTGAAATCAAATCCTGGATTTAGTTCATGCTGCAATGATAATTACAAACCTTTAGGTCAGTCAGGACTTTTGAAAGCCGATCACCTGTCTGATTATCAAGATATTTATGATTGGAATTACAAATTTTAAAAACTGTTTGCCAAACGGTTTTCATAACACTACAGTCTATTGGGGAAAACAAGTATGGTAAAACCGGTCACTCAAAGATTTTTTTACTTTTCTGAGACACTTCTTGATCATTTTGAAGCGCAATTTTTGTTAGGGATTCAATGTTACACCATTTCACAGACACTGATAACACGTAGGGCCATGCATCTCAGATTTAACATTGTTAAACAATGATATAATTAGTCATTATTATTATTATCATGAAACACAGTTGATTGGTTTACCTCATTCAATCTCTTAACCTCAGTTTCTAGCTCTTGTTTGTGGCCCTGAAGGGAGACAGCATAGCGGTTCACTTTAGCAAGCTGTTGCTTGGTTTGGTCATGGTTCTTCTGGAGATCGGCCTTTCCAGCCTACAAAGAATGAAAAATGGCAACAAAATCATATGAGATCGATCAGGTCTACCAGTAACTCATTAACAAACACTTGATATGGATCAAAACATCATCATCAAATTGATCATCACCATCATCAATATTGCTGTCATCATCATCACCATCACATTTACTATCTCATAATCATCACATTGACTACTTCATCACCACCCTAACCCTAACCCTATCATCATCATCATCATCATCATCATCAATTTGACCCTAGATTTACTTGCTTTGACTACCTCATCATCATCACGTTGACTACCTCATCATCACCATAATCTTAACAGCCCCATCACTGTCAACAAGAGTCATTGACTACTTCATCACTTAGAACTGTCTACATCATCATCATCTTGACTATCACATAACAAGGACCATCTCATGACCATAATCTTATCTAATCGTATCACTTTGAGTCCTTGATTACCTCATCCCCATAATATTACACATGCAACCCCATAACTATAATCTCAAGTGTTTGACTAAGTCAGTTATATCAATGTGACTATCTCTTCCCCATAATCTTTATAAAAAGACTCATTACCTTCACCTCGAGTCCTGGACCCTGTCTTATAAACAGTTGATATCAATTGCAATTACTATGTACATAAGAGATAGAGGACTGCAATCTTGCGACTGATTGGAGGCATGCGATTGACCCAAATCAATCTCAACTCTTTATAAGACGGGGCCCTGGACTACCTTTTTACCATCATCAATTTGATACCTCTTCATCACCATGACTACCTCATCATCACCTTGACTACCACATTGTCACCTTGACTATCATATTATGACCATTACTTTATGAACCCACCTCAAGTTCTTCCATCCTATGTTTAGCTGCAACTAGAATTTCATCCCTCTCTTTCTCTCTCCTCTCCACTTCTTGGTTTCTTTCTTGCATCATCAGTTTGGTGCCCTCTAGTTCTTGTTTGAGAGCAACCTCCATTCGATGGTATTGCTCATCCCAAGAATGATTCAGTTTCACAACCTGTGGGTGAAAGAACATCATCATGATCAACATTGCTATAGAACCAGCCGAGTCTATGTTTTATCATATACCGCTTTTGAAGATTCTGATTGGCCAAAACCACAGGCATGAAATTGGCTACCGACTACTGCATGGGCAGTATAGTATACAAATAATACACATCAGTGAGGGCATTAGTAAGAATTACCCACACGAGGTACCTTTGGAACAGTCTAACACGCCTGAGGCGATAGCTGAGGGCGTTTGGACTGTTTTGAAAGTACCAAGGTAGGGTTATTTTACTAATGCCCGAACAAAATGATGTGTATTATTTGTTTTATAAGATTATGTTTTATTTATTTTACAAAATGATGTTTTTTAACATGATTTTGATAATGACCGGTCATTACCATTGGATAATGACCTGTCATTACCCAAATTACGCGCGATTACGCGTCGGGCAAAATAAATGCCTGGTCACATGTGCGCTTTCAACCAATCATTTGATTAGGATCTACGTCATCATCTTATAATAAACAAATATTGACTGCATATTTTTGGGGTCATGGTTACAACTATAGCTTCTCTGCGATCTTGAGACTGCACTTTGTCTAGGGGCACAGTACAGTTTCGAGATCACTTTGGGCAATAGTTTTCATAAATGTCCCTCAAAGCAATCAATATATGTATACCATACCATGAGATATTTGTTAGTTATATATTTGTATATTTGAAAAAGAAAATCGAACAGAAATAAATAAATCAAATCAAATCATACCATACTATGCATTGTTTAAACTGGTAGGGGTGAGTCAATGCTGCAAAATTGATTCAAGATGATATGGACATTCACATAACTAAAGAAAATACAATTCATACAATTGAGAGTTGTAGAAGAACAAAGAAAAAAATCTTTATGATAATCAAAAGGCTCATAATAATCAATATGTTGATTTTGCACATTTATTTTGCCATTAGAACTACAAAATATCACATATTTGGGAATCCAAGTATACGTACTGTGAAACAGTATGTAAAGGTGTCGTGCATTTGAAATGAATTAATACCTCCAAAGGAGAAATCATGAAACAAATTTGTTAGCCACAAACTGCATGTTACTCTGTTACTGACTGACAATATTTTAATGATCCTCCACGGTCGTGATGTAATAAGAGGCCTGACGTGAATATTTGTTTCTTTAACCTATTTGATAATTTGGATTCCTAAAATTGTCCTCTTCTCTAAGACTCAATTACAATCCTAAAAATGAGAAATGAAGAATTGTAAAATCAAATTCCCCAGTTGGGAATCCTGACATAGAGAGACTGAAGGCGGGGGACGCCACAAATATCAAACTCACTTGAGCCAACTTCTGCTTGAGTGTTATTATCTTTTTCTGCAGACTTTCGTAGGCTTCGACTGATACTCCCTCGCTTGATGATGCTTGAGCAGGTGTCTGAGCTGACGATGTCATCTGTTCATGCTGTAAATGGAATGAAATACAGCGTAAACCTCTCTCATCTTAGAAGTACAGTCAAACTTGTCTAAGCAGCCACCTCTATATACAGGCCACCTCTCTATAGTGGTCACTGTATTGCTTCCCTCTAGAAGGAAACATGCTCTGAAGAACCGGTCTATAGTGGCCACTTTTTGTGTTTTCCTTGGATGGCCTTAATTTAAAAGGTTTGACTGAAGTTATGTAATGGCAACTAAAGGAAATACTGAAAATCCTGAAAATCATTATTTTCTCACGCATTACAAGCCCTTCCTAATATCATGGATATACAATATATACATGATGTCAATTTGACCAACAAATCTTGTTCTTCAATTCTCTCTTTTTCTGTTATTAACTGATCTTCTTGTGCAGTTTGTTTTATTCTCTCTCTGTTCTAAGTCCCTTTAACAGCACCCTACCCCCTTCCTGCATTCCTCTTTCACCCCCCCTCTCTCTCTCTCTCTCTCTCTCTGTGATTCTCCCTTGTTCTCACTCTTTCTCTCTCTCTACCTCCTAACTTTTTCTCCTCCTGTTTTACATCAGCTGCCTCTTTCCTAGTTACATAGTCAAAGTCCTTCAGAGATTATCCACAATATCTCTCTCTCTCTCTCTCTCTCTCTGTGATTCCTCCTCATTCTCACTATCTTTCTCTCTCATTCTCTTTCTCATCCCCCCTCCCCCCCCCCCCCTCTCTCTCTCTCTCTCTCTCTCCGATCTCTCTTAATTGTTCTCTCTACCTCCTACCTTTTTCTCCTCCTGTTTCACATCGGCTGCCTCTTTCCTAGTCACATAGTCAAAGTCCTTCAGAGATTATCAACATTATCTCTCTCTCTCTCTCTCTCTCTCTGTGATTCCTCATCATTCTCACTATCTTTCTCTCTCATTCTCTTTCTCATCCCCCCTCCCCCCCCCCCCCTCTCTCTATCTCTCTCTCTCCGATCTCTCTTAATTGTTCTCTCTACCTCCTACCTTTTTCTCCTCCTGTTTCACATCGGCTGCCTCTTTCCTAGTCACGTAGTCAAAGTCCTTCAGAGATTTATCCTCACTGGCCTTCTTCAGATCCTGGATTTCCATTTCAAGCTTTTCGATTTTATCCCTAACAACCAAAGAGCCACAGAGAATACAATTAACATAAGCAATGGGTTGTGCATCAGACAATTTGGACATATAAAGAGACATATAAATGACCAGCCATCATTTAACATTAAAATCGACCTGCAACCACAGGAGGAGTTACATTGCATCTGCATGTACATTCTTGCTCAAAAAAGATCTTACAGTGAATTGCATCTTTCTGTAACATAAAAATTGATTGTGAGTTACTAGTAATTGAAAGCAAGGCAACGGATTAAAAGAGATACAATTAAATGCAGCGCAATTGATTTGTGGCTTGCATCCAGTAAATCTTCTTGTTGAGAAGACGTTTTAACACACATGTACGCACTCAGATAGAATAGGGCTCCTCAACTAATACCTATTGAATGCATGCTAGGTCAAGTTTATAAAGGTTGATTTGATACATTTTAGCTATTCACAAATTATTTTGTTCAGGTGATTGGTACACTCTAAGGCAGGCCCTGTTTCCATCTTATCCCATTGAGGCTACAGTAACTTCTGAAGAAGACATATTGGTTGACTATAGATACCTTAACTCTCTGATGATTTCATTTGCTCCCTGCAAATCTTGCTTCAGGTTAGAATTCTCCTCTTCAAACACATGTCTCAGCATCTAAAGAGAGCAAAGAAATATATTATACAACATCTAAGTAGATCCTTGTCATGATTGGAGGATAGTTGGTCACATGATATTCAATAAATAATCTATTAAATGACTACGTCATTGAGTGTGCATTTTTGGTTACTTTCGCCGAGCACTTTTGTTCTATTCAGCGAATGTTCAAACAATTTTTTTTTTATTTGTTCAATAGTGCAAATATTTTCATTCGTCGAAATATTAACGTTCTATATTGGACTCATAAACATTTATTATTTGTATACTAATACATCTTAGTAAATATCTGTAAATTATTGATGTGATATGTGTGTAACTTGGGTTTTTACAGATGTGTATCAATTAGAGATGATCTGGGGACCGACCTTTAACGTCACCATTTCGAAAGACATTACTCAGTCTCAAACAGGGGTCCGCTGAGTCAGTTTGTAGGCAAAGACAGAGAGCTGACCGTACCACGGACATAACTGCTAGACCAACTCACATCTCCCATATTAACTAATACGAGGTAGTAATTTCACAACATCTGCTTCCTATCGAAAATTCATCAAATTTATGAAATATTGAATTTTGCAACAGAATGACATATGAAGGTCAAGTTTTTGGTATTCCCCCCCCCCCCCCCCCCAAAAAAAAAAAAAATTATTTTTATTTTTTGAATACTCAATATTTCAGCAATTTGATGAATAGTTGAAATCAGGTGTACTAGTGTATATATTCTGTCATTAATTTGTATATTTTTATTAAAATGTCTCTCATATTCTTTTATTTTTTAATTGAAAATTACCGGAAATGTCATTCCTTAAAGCCCCGCTGCGGTACTTATAGCTACTTGCGCCCTCTATATATCAAACAATGCCTAATTGGAGACCAGTGGTCCCCCATGATCCCCTTTTTCTTATGTCAATTAAGAGCTGATTTGATGAGATAAGCACATGTCGGTGACCATGCAGGGAGGTCTAATCCATCCTGGCCAAACTAGTAGAGAGGGGCTTAAAGCCTTGGGATCTACCATTTGCATATGGCCCCAAGCTACTGTACTGTGGTTCTCACCTTTTGTGATTTCATCTGTCGGACGAGACGGAGGATCTGTGGTATGACCTGTGAGAGCTGACTGATGCCTTCCACGTTACCAAGGAGATTAGAGACGACCTGAAGAGCCTCGCCGACCTTCGTGATCTGGAGGGACATCTCAGGGTGATCAAGGATTGATGCGGAATCTATCAGGGAAATAAGAAAAGGGTTGCACAGCGTTTCCTCTTTTGACAATTGCTCTGTGATCAATTACCTACCGTACTACCCAAATGTCTAACTTCATCCTTGGACCTAACAGTATATCTCCCCTAATCTAAAACAATCTACCAACCCTAAGCATAACCCTTTTACTTTTGTTCAAATGAAGCTTGGAGCAGATGTCACTGGAGCCATGCAATGTCGTACCATCACAATAAGACAAATATCATAATGCATCCCTTTGATAGCCTTTGAATAAAACAGAAGTTATGATACTGCAGTCAGGACAAAAAATGCAATTCTATGTAACATTTCCCAGTGATCGAGGCATCTGTATATATTTGCTGTCCTATTTTCTTATATATTCAACAAGATAAAGGTGGCCACATCTCTATTAAATATGCTTTGTCCTACATGTGAATTCATTGATCGATGATCCTGTGAGCTTTCACATCTGACCTCATGAAACCAAATGCTTTTAAGTTGATTAATTTTAAGATTTTACATACTTGAGCTGAGTTTGGTCGACACTGGTTGAGTTTTAATTAAAATTTCACAGTAACTGGATTTCATTACCTAGCTTCCATGAACCTATGATATTTCCCTATGACCTCTTACACCTAACATCTAATCAGTTCATCCTTGCATGCTCAAACATACTTCATTCAAGTTTAGTATGAATTGATTCAATGCTTTCACAATATTTGCAGTAACAAGATATTTTCTGGTATTTTTAAACACTTTTATGACTCTGTGAACTTTCACCTTTCACCTCTTTCACCCACTATAAAATCAGTTCATGTTTAAATGCTCACTCATACACTATCCAAGTTTGATCAGATTTCATTTCATGGTTCTCAAGTTATCCAAAAGCTGGTCAGACCAACAGAAAACTCAAAAACATGGCTCCTGCAACACCTTCAGTGGCAGAGGCATAAAATGAGTATCACGATGTTCACCCGAATAATTTGTCTGAAGCAAAGCAGAAATGATAAACTGTCAGTGATAATATCAATCTGTACCTCCTCATTGCTGGGTTGCTCTCCATCTCTTGATCGAAACACATTCTCTTCAGACAATCGCTCAAAGCTCTCTGACGAAGTGTCGTCGTTGCCATGACTAGGTCTGCTACCTGACCCCATGTCCCACCCAGACGCAGAGGCAGAGGCGGAGCTATGACGACTGCTGCCCTCATGACCCTGGTCTGACCCAGATTTGGTAGGTTCAACCACAAGACTCTCCTTGTTTATAGCAGGACCTGCACTACTTGTTGTGCTATGCACACTGGTATAAGTAACTGTAAGAGAAAAATATGATAAACAGAAACATGTATACAGGGAAACAAGAAAAGTGGTCTTTATAGACAGGTGAATTTTATATACAGGTTCTATGAGTACACATTTCAATCAAAAACAATATTAAAGGGATACACAATGTGTGGTCTTTATAGACAGGTGGTCAGTAAAAGCAAGTTTGACTTTATTTTATGGAAAAAGTTGAATGTGAAAGGATAGTTATAAGGGAGAAAGGAAGAGAGGAAGAGAGAAAAAAAGAGAGAGAGAGATCAAGGGAGAGAGAGAGAGAGAGAGAAAAAAAAAGTGAGAATAGAAGGGAAAATAGAATAAAGGGGGAGAGAGAGATGACAAAAAGAAAGGTAAAAGTAGACGAAGAGAAAATTTCACTATCAAATGATTCAGTTACAAGAGAAAAATTCACTTTAAGTAAAAAGCACGTTTAAAACAACTTTAAAAAAAAAATCATTCAAATCATATAGAATTAAACTACATGCAAACACAGAAAGATCATTAGTTCTCCAATCTAGATATATATACTTTCCATTACCTAAAAAGTTGAATTTTACTGCCTGGTGGTTTGTGATCATCTTGTTCAATTAGGTGACCAGTTTTAATTACCACATTCTGATGTTACTTAATTAGTACATAAAGATGCAGGAACATTGATATTGTAGTTAGGCAATTTTCATGTCTGGGAAAGCGTGTTAAATTTCAAATTAAATAAAAACAGATTTATGCACTGTAAGAATGGCACTTTGGGGGAAAATATAAATACTAAAATTTAACCACTTTGTTGTTTTACCTGCGATTAAAAATTGACATAGGGGTCTATTCAAAATCATGAGAATTAAATCATGATTCAGAAGCTTTAAACCAGGGCTAAAAAAGGTTGTATTTAGATAAATTTCTGGTACAGGTAAGACGTTACCTTGAATTCTGGTTTTGGAACCAAATTTTGAGACAAACCAAGTTCTAAGTTGATCAGACCCATTGCCCTAATATCCTTTTCTTTCTTTACTCATAATTCCGCTTCCGTACATAAAATCTACAACATACACATAAGTTTGGCAAGTTTTGTTATTCCATCTGAATTTAATCATAACACCATCTTCTGTTTCCTTTTACAAACCTTTTTCCAGTTTTTCCACCAAATCAGGGCTCTCCAGTTTATCCTTGACAATCTCCTGCAGATTGGTCAGCCAATCATCACCATGACGATCACGGAACCTCTCCAGGATGTGGATGATTTTACTCTTAGGATCTTCCAGACCGCTGTCGATTTCTGCAACCTTACTCTCGGACAAACCAAGGAAATGGCCGAAGTTTGTGATGTCTACAGTTGCAATGGAGAGGATAGTGGCAATCTCTAGCATGATGCAGGCCATCGAGGAATTGGTTTTCCCTTCTGAGGTTTAAGGAGGAAAATTTGCAAAAATTGAACCAATATATAAATTTTTACAGTACTTCTCAATCCCTGCTTGGTGGCACAGTAATTATTTATGGCCCTGTGGGGGTGTTTCACAAAGATCCTAAGTCAAACTTATCTCTAAGTTGGACTTAATATTTATGGAAAACTAGCATCTATGAAAATATTTGTTAAAAGTTATTTCAAAAGGCATAGAATGTTTATTCAAATCATTCACATTTTCTATTATCAAGGAGATTTCATGATCTTGATATGGAATTTATGAAAATTCTAAAATATTTGAATTTTTGCTTTTGAATATATTTAATTTTAATGGCTCTCCATAATTTTTAAGTTCAAGTTAGGATCTTTGTGAAACACCCCCTGATCTTAATGATTGCTTAGCCAAATATTTCTTTAGACAAAAAATCTTTTGCTCCAGTCTTCTATTTTTTGCCAGCAAAAACGAATAAAATTAAAAAGAAAAATCCAACTTTGATATAGACAACTACTCTAAATTTAGGCAGAAAATCAGAGAAGCAGACTGATGAAAGTTTGAATGAAATCAAGAATTTCAATCAAATTAATAAATCAATTGATGTAACCACTCGTTTCTTTGCAAAAATCTCTCTTTTCATAAATCACTATTTCAATCTGTGATAATCAATATTTTTTCAACTTTACTTCTTAGAATTACTTTGTGATAAAAGAGCAATTCCAAGTAAGGTGCCTATCCCCTGTGAGACATATGCCTTTTTTATCCCATTTATCTCATCCAAAACATGAACAATATTTTGATATGGCCATTTAATAACAGCAATTATACTAGAAAGAACCAATGTTCATATCAAGGAGTTTTCATCTTTGGATGAAATATAGATATATGTCTATAAAATATATATATTTATATAATAATGTATATAATTTTTTGCTCTATAACATAACTCAATTTTCCTTATAAAATCTGTCATTTAGTATTATTACAGGGTATACAAAAATTGAACATCTGCTGGGTGCCAACGCATTTAAGAATATTAAACTGTCTTGCTGTTGGCTCCTTCCACAATAAGTATTATTTTTTCCATCCTGTTTCAATTCATTTCCTCATCTTAAATCCTCATACCCATTATTATTTGTTTCATTGTATTTTCATTGTATTTCAATTTGCCACAGTTGATCAACTTACAGTATATACATTTTGTTCATTTTTAAACTTTTGAACTTTTTTTGTTGTGGAAGATAAAATAACTTACGAACTGAAACTTGAAAGGAGTGGATAGGTCTAGTATCAGACATATATTGCACAAAATCATCCTAAAAAGATCCACTTTTTACCTTGCTTGTCCTCATCCTCCATCTTGGCTTCATGAGCTGCAGAGGCCATCTTGTAAACAGTTGACTGTTTACTTTTTATATCCGCTTGTAATTAGTACTCTTTACTGTTTGATATAAAGAAACATAAACAATGTATAAATTAAAAAACTTAAAAAACATGATGAAATTCACATTTACAAATATTTAAATGGTGATATGATTGAGACTTTTAAAAAGATCAAAATATTTTTCTAGCGTGACTCCTCTCTTTAAGTTCAGTACCACTAGCACGTATGGCATAGTGCATAGCAGACAACAGTATTCATAATCATTTCTTCTGTATGAGAATATTGAATATGTGGAACAGCCTTCCAAACCACATTACCAGGCATTTCAACTTGTAGTAATGGTAGTAGCAGCAGTAATAGTAGAAGTCATAGTACCGGTAGTAGTAGTGGTAGTAGAAGTAGTAGAATAGTAGTAGTAGTAGTAGTAGTAGTAGTAGTAGTAGTATAGTAGTAGTAGTAGTAGTATAGTAGTAGTAGTAGTAGTAGTAGTATTAGTAGTAGTAGTAGTAATAATAGTAGGAGTAGTAGTAGTATAGTAGTAGTAGTAGTAGTAGTAATAGTATAGTAATAGTTGGTAAAGGTGATGGGACAAACTATCACTTCTGAGGCGATCTGGATGTAGCTATCTTTCTGAAGCGAAGCTGGGGAAAGACAGCGTATACATTCAGATCGGCGAGGAAGTGATAGTTTGCCATCGCCTGAAACCAAAAGGCGATTATTTGCTTTATATTCCACATCAGAAACATTTCACTGGTAGGGTCTACTAGAAAGACAATCTGTTTTTAGTGTTACAGTGTAGCTAGCAAACGGAGTACGATACGTAAACTCGTACAGTGCATGCGGTACTTACGAACGTAGGTATGTATACGTTACGTATCAAATTTACGTACGTACAAACGTACATATACGCAACGTATCAAATTAAATTTGTAATTTGTGCCACATCACCGCGGTCCCCGTGGTCGACTGCTTCGTTGAAGAAAGTACACAGTGCAACGCACTTTCACCAAAGAAAGTGTAACAAACTTTTTTTCTCCCATCATGAGCGAAACTATGTTTCATCATGTGATTAACTTTTGACCAATCGTCGAGCAAGATTCTTAGTACTTGGAATATAATAGTATATATTGGTAGAAGTGGTAGTCGTAGTGATAGTGGTACTGGTAGTAGTAGTAGTATAGTAGTAGTAGAAGTAGTAGTAGTAGTACTTAGCAGCAGCAGTAGTAGTAGTAGTAGTAGTAGTAGTAGTAGTAGTAGCAGCAGAAGTATTATCAGTACTAGTAGTAGTATATATTAGGAGTACGTAGTAGTAGTATATATAAGGAGTATTAGTAGTAGTATCAGTACTAGTAGTATATATAGTAGTAGTAGTAGTAGTAGTATCAGTACTGTAGTATATATTAGTAGTAGTAGTAGTAGTAGTAGTATTAGTAGTAGTAGTAGTAGTAGTAGCAGCAGCAGCAGCAGTAGTAGTAGCAGCAGCAGTAGTAGTATCAGTACTAGTAGTAGTATATATTAGGAGTAGTAGTGTAGTAGTATATATGATTAGTAGTATCAGTACTAGTAGTATATATTAGTAGTAGTAGTATATATTAGTAGTAGTAGTAATAGTAGTAGTAGTAGTAGTAGTAGTAGTATATATATATATATATATATATTAGTAGTAATGTAGTAGTATAGTAGTAGTAGTAGTAGTATCAGTACTGTAGTATATATTAGTAGTAGTAGTAGTAGTAGTAGTAGTAGTAGTAGTAGTAGTAGTAGTAGTAGTAGTATAGTAGTAGTAGTAGTTAGTAGCAGTAGCGGCGGCAGCAGAGAAGAAAAACGAAAGAAAAAGAAAAGGCAAGGACAATTAAGAGGTGATATATAGCCACATGCAGTAATACAAATTTGATATTTCTTTTTCTACAGCAACTTACTTTGTCGAGGATCTGTAGGCCTATATCCTTCAGTGTTAGATTCTACAGGTTCTAAGACTCAACATCAATATAATCCAATCGGGATAAGAAAAATTGTAGAAATGAACTATACTGTACCACCGTTCCCACGTGTTTAAGTACACAATGGAAAAATTCATGATGATGATGCATCATAAAGATAACAATAAAAATAACAATAAGGAATTGTAGTTGTCATGTACAAACATGTTGCACTGTGACGGTGACATATTTCATCACTGAGATTAGTCACCCGTGGGCTTAACATATTTATGCAGATTTTTACAATAGAAAGGTCAGGAGGAAAATTAAAAGAAAGAAAAATCAGAGCAAACATTGCATGAATTATGGTATTGACTATTATTACCAATCCAACATACATGTAGATCCATACGAATTCTATTTAATACAAAACAAACTCTCACAGCTTTTTGATCTCATACTAATAATTCTCTAAAAATGGCTTGCATCTACATGTAGATATAGAGTCTATATATCGATTACATGTTTTACAGAAGTGATTTTGTTTTCTGCTATAGTTTTGATATAGAGATTATTCTGGATGTAATCATTCACAATATACGCACTTCAATGCACTGCCCTTTGGACTCGATCAAACGACGATAACCAATAGGATTGGAAATGCTCCACAAACCACCGTTGAGTGTTGACACTGTTTATTCAGGCTTGAACTTTACATGTCGCCAACACATGCAAGTTCTCTAGTGCATAAGATGAATGCTATTGGATGATACGAATTACGATACATGTCCTTGACTTTTATTCATGCCTATTTTTAGAGCAAGTTCTACTACTAAAACTGAGACTGAAAAAGTTTGACCCTTTCTCTGAGAATAGTTCCATTTCATTGATGAAAATCGATACACAAATTATTTTCAAAAGCACAAATCAAATCGTTCAATACAAATATTTCTCAATGACTGGAACATACTCCATGGAATGATGGATACCTTCTGATCTGGTCTGAACGATTTTATTTAATGTAATAACAATATGATCAAAAGTAATTCAAAACCAACTCTGCCCGGCCCTGCGGCGCTGCGCATGTGCAAATTACATCGATTCCCCATCGATCGGAGACTGTAGAATATTATAATGAACCCTGAGGCTGAAGTTGAAGTGACCGAGGATACAGGGTCAACCTCTCCCCGTAAGAGTCGTATCATGAATATGATGATGATACTCTGGGTCTGGCACACTCACCAGCTGGAAAACTACGCAATTCGCAACGCTGCTGTGTGTGAGTCAGGGTACGGGTGCACAACACTGCGTTCATTCGTCTACACGCCCAAACTAAACAATAGAATGCATGCAACGCGGACGAATCGGACGCCATTTTTTTTAAAACAGAAAAACATCTGTATCACCCACGAATCTTCAAAACACATCACGCAAAGTAGATTAAAAGAAAACTGGAGAATTCAAATATCATCATACCTTAAACATTCTGTAAAAAAAGTGAAGGAAACCGACGAAATCGGTAATTACAAGATCCCTTCGTTTCTGTTGAGTACGTAACGACAAACGGGCTAAACTAAACACGGTAATGGGGAATCCCCATTTTAACATTAACACTGTTAATAACAGCTAGTCTGCTCACACAGCAGAGTTGAGTTTATCGTTTTGGATGGTTAGATTTGTTTTCTTTTACCTTAGGGTTCATGAAAACATTTGAAACATAATTTTTAAGATATGATACTGATATGATATTGCTGATAATCCTTATTTATATCCGATAAATGGTCAAACATATATTTTGCTTGTGGGGGTAAAGTCTAAGTGTAAGACTACACAGCTAATCAGGAAATTCCTTCTTTAAATAAAAAATGATGACGCGACAATGAGGGTTTGAAAAAAATCCATGATTATTTCGTTCCCTCGCAATATTATAGATTTTCCCACTTAATTTCATCACAGTTGCATTCGAATTCCTGAATAGGCGTTTAAGTTCGAACTTTTTTCGTCAACTCTCTGTTCTCTTGGTTCATTTTCATTCTTTGAGCATTAATATTTGTTATCATTCCTTTTAAACTTTATTTCAATAAATTTAGAGAGAAATCCATTCAATTTAATGACCCAATGTTGTCATTCAATTTCGCGCCAGCTGGATAGACGTTCAATTTCGTCCTTTATACCAATTTTGATTTAATATATAGGAACGCACTCTTAACGTTCTGATTAAATTAGCATGAACAAGTTCTGTAGTTCTATGAAATTCTTACCGCAATTCTTTTACGTCATATTTAATATTTTCCACTGTTTTTAGTTATTTAATTCATTTTATTTTTAAAGTTTCATAATGTTTATTTTACTCATATATTTCTTTTCTTTCTTATCGAGATATTCATGTAGGCTATACTCTCCTTAAGCCGCCGCCATAGCCTATAATAATTATGCGTATGAAAGTGGAGTTATAAGAGCTCTTGGTTCAATGACATATCTCAGGGGAATGAGCACTAATTTTTTTTTCTTTTTTGCCCCTGGAAATCTCACCGGCCGATAGTTCGCTCAACACCCCCCCCCCCCTGAGCATAAGATATATATATATAATTATTTTGTTGGCCCGTCTTTTTTTTTGGGGGGGGGGCAGGGGGGACAAGACCCGGGCCTTCCCCCCCCCCCCCCCCTGGATCCGCGCCTGGGTGCAGGTGCGAATTTGAATGCATTTACGTGCATTTTTTTAATTTGAACGTGCTTATTAATGCGTTTAATTATGTGAGAAAATCATGAAATCGCATGCTAATACAATTAAATTGAACAAACTAGTTAGATCTTTTAATGTTGATCTCGGTGATCATTCGTGATTCGCTCGAAATTGAATGACTGCATCGTTAAATTGGATGCAATTCTGATGAATTTGGGCGGGAAAACCTACATTTCGATCCTTCGCAATATTATTTAGTTTCCTCACAATATTATTTCGTACTGTCGCAATATCATTTCGTTCTCTCGCAATATTATTATAAAACGAAATAAAATTGCGAGGGAGCGAAATGATATTGCGGAAATCTCATGTCCCTGGCGGGCTCCGTAGTTAGGCCTATGACAAAACTTTGACGTTGGGTATAGATATTTCCGGGATTATTTCTCGGTAGTAGGCCTAAAATAAGTTCGAATAAGTATTACCATGCCTTCATTATGTCTTTTCAAATTATTGCTATTATTGATATAATGATATATTATGTTAATTTCCAAGGAATTCACATGTTTTGTTAATTTCGTTAGTAATGTTTGATCTTCTTGGTAATTTAAGTAGGGGAAAGTGGGGCATATTGGAACACTTAATTTCAAACTTGCAATATGACGTCATCAACGACACAAAAACAGTAAAAATAACAGTTTCAAATAGATGTTGTATGCACTTTATTATGTCAACGAAAAACCGACAAAAACCACGGTATAATTGCAGAGAAACTCGAAACGAATTTTACAAGAGAAAAATCCAACTTGCCCCATCCCTGAGGCATAATGGCACTCCCCCCTGGGGCAAAATGGATCTACGGATCCGTATTGCCCCATCAGAACTCTAACGTTCTATATTGAGTAATGTACCTTAAGTAACTTTAAGCAAACTTGGTGGGCAGAGCTGCAAAATGAAAGCCTATAGTAGTTTCAAACATTTATGGGGCAAAACTGGAAAGGTAATCGTAATAAAGCCTGGTTTAAAAGTAGAAAATGTAGACTTGTAAAATGTGCACTATACTCTCAATTTCTTAGACTGGAATCTGGGTCACATTTTCGTTCTGATACAACCACTAGTCACGTATTAACTGCTAGGCACATACTTTGAATTCAGCTAACTTATACATCTAAAACTGGCTGGGAAACTAGAACAACTATCGATTTGTTTTATGAACCAACTACTTTCAGAATGGAACATGAAACATTGGTAAACAGGCCCCTATAAAAAGGGCGAAAACAGTATTTTGTTTATTTGTGTGAATTATTTTACAAGACAAAAATTAGTAATGTTGATTTTTATTCCCTTTATGCATTTGTTGTCTCTGTGCTATAATGTCGCCATAATTAAAGCACCTACTGGCTCAACAATGAATGATATTTGGAAATAAAGAGTGGAGAACGTTTTACTTATAAAAATACAACAAGAAAATCCAAATATAATGATAAAAATACATATATGCATACACACAAGTGCACACGCACATTTACTCAACCATTCAGTCTTTAGGACCAACAGGGACACCATAACATTGGAGTGGTTTATTTTTTTTACATTTTTATTTGAAGCCGTAAACCCTTGGCATTTGCTTAAGTCAAGCTTTCACAAGATATGTTATTTTCAATTGGGGCAAAACGGAACCCTGTTCCATTTTGTCCCGTACCTATATGGTCCATTTTGCCCCAATGACATATTTTTTAATAAAAGTTTGCGTAGAAAATACCTGAAGCATAGTTGGCATGCAAACAGGAGAGTCTAACGTTGATATCTTTATGATTAATATATACAAATATTTCATTAGAATCGATACCACAATTACCAAATTTCAGCCATATGAACATCCCCTTACTTTAGATCATGAGGCTGTAATTTTTTGGATGGGATCTTACTCCGATGTGCCTCGATGTAACCGGATGAAAATTCAGTGCTGAAATTATTTTGGCATCTTCTCTTCTTCAAAGAATTTTCACAGAGGGCGACCTTTTTTAACATAATATGCTAATTTCAAAGTTCCATTTTCCCCCCGGGTCCGTTATGCCCCACTTTCCCCTAATGTTAATTTGTTAAAGGTAAAGACCAGTTATGGTCATGCGATTGCATTGTGAAAGAAACGTTGTGGAATCGATCAGAAAATGTTGATCATCTAGCATATAAGTATTGGTGTGTACTGCAGGGTTCTGGAATCATCAAAATGATAAGAAATATGGCCAAGTCTTCGTAAAGTTACAAGCACTGTACACAGAAAGATGTATATGGGACTATACGCACACGTGCGCGACACGTGCGTTTATCTCTCACAGACCATGTAGATAAACTAATTTACCAAATATATCAATTAGTAGGCGGTTTCCCGGCAAAAATGTTATCATCATGTATTAGTCAAAACATATTCTTTCACATGATTGGTAATAAGAGCTTCCATTTAATTTTTTTAAATTGGGGCGTTTCCAATACTGGTCTTTACCTTTAAGTTATGTTAGTAATATTTGATCTTCTTGTTAATTTAAGTAATGTTAATTTTTAAGTTATGTTACTAATATTTGTTTTCTTTGTAATTTGAGTAATGTTAATTCCATTAGTAATATTGATTTTTCTTGAAGTAATTTATGTCACAAGCGCTATATAAATTGTTCATATTTTTTATTTTATATTAGTAGCTGCTACTATCCTATTTCATCCTTTCTTTCTTCCTTCCTTTCTGTTTTTCTTTCATTCTTTCGTTTTGTCAACCCTTCTGTCTCTCTTTCTACAGATTAAACGTTCAGATACATGAATAGGTTAGGATAATCTTGAGTTTAAATGTTTGATTGTTTTGTGTTTGTTTGTGGGGTTTTTTACGGATGATAAAACAACCCTTGGAGTGAGGCATAATTTATATCGATGTCCAATTATCGGGAAGGGCGTGGGCACCGACACTTCTTACCGGAGTATCAATGTTTTATTTTGAGAGAGTGCTGGTGAAGAAAAAAAAGCCAAGGGTGGGCAAAACTTTTAAAATCAACAACAACAACAACAACAACAACACAAAGAACAAGAAAATGACAAAAACTCCCGTCGGGATGAGTTGTCAGACTTTTACCCTTACGCCCCCTGTTATCAGAAGGTAGAGCTAAGGCTCTCCATTATAAACATATACAATCTTACAGAGTTGTCCATCAGGATGGGGATGCAACACTCCCCAAAAAGTAGCAAAGTCTGGCTCGTAACACACACATACACACACAAAATCGGCCCGTATTGACTTTATTTTACACACCGGACTTCGGGGTGTTTTCAAACGGAGGGAACATGCCCTAAATAACACTGAGTCGGAGACGTGCAACAGGGAGGTGGGGGGGGGGGGGGGGGGGCCTTAAACCAAGCTTTTCTATTGATTTAGCCTTATGATAACGCAAACCGTTTAATCAAGTACAACTTTATTTAAAGCATTATTGTAGCTCTAATGTCTCGACAAAACGGAATAGGTAAAAAACATAAGAGAGAGATCCTATATTCCAATACAGGATCTCTATAATCAAAGTTACAATAGCGCCCCCTCGACCCTCGGACCTCTGGTTGACCGTGCAACATTCAAGTTTATGCACCCACAGACTAACAGATTCCCGAAGTCATATTTTTTTGCTTGTCCATAATGTTACTGGTTTTAAACAATCGAGTTTACGCATGAGGTTCACCGCGAAACCATTTAAGCAACGGGCTTGATCGAGCCCGGGATCGAGCAGGGCAAATTCAGTGTCTGGAGCTGCCTTGTGTGATCACCGCACCCTTGTTTAGCAGAAAATAGTTTGGAAAGCAACCTTGCTAACTTGGCCAGAGGCACTTTCATACCATATAGAGAGAGAGGGAGAGATAATTGAATAGCAATGAATTCGAATTCTTGTTGAGATATCGGAACACTAATATATTGTAAATTGATTTCTGAGTGAATAGTGGATCATGAAAGAAAATTAATTGTGGTCTAAAGACCCTTTGCGATAAGGATATGTAAAAAAAAAAAAAAAACAGATTATAGTAGGCCTACATAATCAGCAAAATCTTTTCAAAGAGAATATTGAAAAGCATTATACCCATTTCTTGATTCGATCCGGTTTATAACTTCCTTTCAATTTGCAAATATGACAAAGTTTTAACAATAAACATAAAATTCAATTATAATGTAGGCCTATAAATGAATGGTTTCTGTTAATGTCGAGTTTCAAAATTTGCAGAATCATGCAACGGTCTATGACGAATAAATCTCTTACCCGGGTTGCCTGAAGGGGTCTTGCTGCATTGTCAGTATTTGCGATGAGTAAGCGAAATCCAAAAATAACCCTGCATTGATGCCTCTTACACAAAAAGGAATGAGAGGAAGGAAATTGCGCACCCTTTGCGCAATGCAATCACAGGAAGGCATTGACTGCCGTTTCAAAAACTGAATTAAATTTCAAATAATTATTTCGATGAATATTACAAAAAATATTCTGTAAAAAGAAGTCGAACTTGTGAAAAGCTGTTATAATTATTGTCTGAGTAAAAAGGTTTTGTAGAAACACTCTACCTAACTACATTTTGATAACATAAAACATTTGTTGCTTGTAATGGTGAAGTCGTAACGATGCGCAAAGGGTTAATTTTACATAATAAAAGAGTATTGCAACACGCCACAGTGGGGCTTCCCCCACGACATAGCAATATGAAACAACTATTGAGTGCCTGATAGTTGGTTGAGTAATTCCTTTGGCAGCTTACTCAGGAAGCTATACTGGGTAGGTGAGGCGAGTAACTGTGAGGATTCTAAATACAAAACCAGTCATAATTATGTGCCAATGGCAAGTTGTGTGCCGAAATGATTGTCTCATATTTTTCGCATATTTTGTGTGTTTGAAAAGAAAATTGTATGATTATCCATTGTAAAAAATAATTACAAAATAAACCTGTGAATAGAATTAGGCACAAGAGAAGGTGAAAAAAGTATTAATTTTGGGTCTTGAAAAGGCCTACATTGCTTTTACTCTGCTGGGTAATAGGAAATCATTAACACTACGACAAAGATCAGACAGATGCAAAATATATAACCCCAAAATGTTAAATATTGATGTATTCACAGAATAATAATGTTAATAGGAATAATAAAAACAACAACAGCAACAATAGCATCAACAACAACTTCAATACTATACCAGTAGCGGATCTACGGGGCACAGGGGGCGTGTGCCCCCCCCCCCGACCAAAAAAAAAATTGTGCTCACTACCCCCCCCCCCCCCCCCCCCCCCCCCCCCCCCCCGCCACTGAGCAAATTTTGGGCCGGCGCGATTTTCAAATTTGCGGGAGCAAAAAAAAAAAAAAATCCGCGTCTGTATACTACTAGGCCTACTACCCTACTACTACTACTACTATACTACTAGAAGAAGAAAAGGAAGAAGAGGTAAGATAAGAAAAGATAAGAAGAAGAGTAATTACAGAACAAAACATGCAAAGTACATGCTTGTGAATCTATTTTGAGCTTACCTTCTTTGTTTTCTGGATAAGATAATATTCCAACATTATATTCCACTGCCATGAGTATATATTCCAAATTGTTATTTCAACGGTATTTATACTACATACAAAATGTCTCCGAATCAGAAGAGATTTCAAATCATACTACCCAAAGTATCCGTGTAAAAATGATCGTCATATTCCTTAATAGGCCGTTGATATTCATTTCGTGGAAGGAAACAGGATACGATGACATTTCTTTGATTCAGGGGGAGAAACGGGGACGACGTTAATGCAAGAGCGTATCCTATTTGCCGACACAATCCTGGAAACTCGTGAATGATATGTCAAATAGAACGAGAATATTCTTTGAAATTGTGTTGCGCAATCGTGAGTGGAATATCGTTCGGCGAGCTGTATCATCGATCAGAAAAGTAGTTCAAGAGCTTGTTTTAACATTGGATGCTTTAATGAATAGGGCAGTTTTTCTTTACCGGGAAGTTGTGTAACTATAGTGTGAGTCAAAAATAAGTTTACACCTAGAAATTTGCTAATTATTTTAGAAATCATCTATGAACAGTAAATTATTATACATCTTATGAAAGAGTGTTTTTTCCCGAATCATTCAGTATCATTTTGTGTGGTATGTGTTTACGTTTGGATGAATAGGAGGAATTTTTCGCGAGAGTGCTAAAATCGACTTGCGCCAAAGTAGCTTATGTGATGTTGGGATTTGGGATTTGGGTATTAATAAATAACATCCCTAACAAAATTAATCATGCCACACACATATCAAATATCGAATATCAAATGTCAACGTACATTTGTGCGCCTGTGTGTGACTTTGCTTCTGCATAAAGCATATGCAATGCATTTTATTTGATACATTCAATTCGTCCTCTCACTCCGCTAATCCCAACATAATACATACTGTAGGCATCACTTTGGCGCAAGTCGATTTTTGCACTCTAGCAAACAATGCCTCCTGTTCATCCAAGCGTGAACACATACCCCACAAAAAATGGTACTAAAATATTTGGGACAAAACACTCTTTCATACGATGTATATTAATTTACTGTTCATAGATGATTTTTAAAATAATTAGCAATTTTCTAGGTGTAAACTTTTTTTTGACTCACACGGTATGTATTTCCCCTATGACATGAAGATAACGGAACCTAAAGTTTGTCTTTCTAAGATACTGCCCTTCGACACACATGTAATCACTCAGTGACCCGGATGCTCCTAGAAGGTCCCTTTTGTGGGGTAGCGATCAGTGACTCTTATTCTACGATAAAGTTAAGCTCTGATGAAGGTGAACAATTCACATTTGTTATGTTAGTGCATGTGAAATATAACTTCAGCAAGACTACACCGGTTTGTGTTAATTTTTTCTTTTTTAAAATTCAATTTTAATATTGTATTCGAAGTGCGAGGGGTCCCATTTACAACATAGCACAAGTTGCATCTTAGGGGTCCTGGCCTATTATGTATTGTGTATTTATGATTTGTACTTGCTGGTTTTTAATGATGCCAAATAGATAGAATTGAACTGAAAGCTGAATTGAAACATTAACATGTACCTTCTTTTTCATTTTGATGACTCCATAACCTCAGTCACAGTATTAACACCGGTATTAACATTATCAGTTCTGACGTCATAGCCTTCTTTCACTATGCAATCGCATGACTCAAGAACTCAATGCTCTTTATAGTTTGAAATAGATGACGTCATGATTTTAAAACTCTTTTTTTTTATCGGTTGAATGTCAGCAATACACTATATTGCATTTGGAGGAGGAGGAGGAGGAAAAGGAAGGGGGAGGAGGAAGAAGAGGAAGAGGGGGAGGAGGAGAATGATGAGAATGAGGAAGAGGAAGGAGCGGAAGAGGCGGAGGAGGAGAAAAAAGAACAGGGAGGCTGAGGGGAGGAAAGAGGAGAGTATCGAGGGGGTTGGGTTGGTGTTTATATAATTATGTATGAACGGATATTAGCTAATACAAGATTTTACTTTGGTAAATAAGCTGCGAGATCTTGCCAAATCATTATTGCGTAATTCAATGCAGTTTAATTCCACTCAATGCTTTTTATTTATAATCCATACATTATAATTATAATCCATAAGTTATAATAATAATCCTCTCTCTCTCTCTCCATTTCTCTCTCTCTCTCTCTATATCCCTCTCTCTCTCTCTCTCTCTCTCTCTCTTTCACATTTTTATCATAGGGGTTTGATGATCTCGAGGCGGCTTCAAATTGCAGGTGTGAGGCCGCCTCCGGGGCCGGCTTTAAAAGCCGACGCATGTGTTAGACGTGTCTGATTTCTTGATTTGATTTGATGTTTTATTTCTGCTTTTTTCCAAATATAATAACTGAATGACAAAGGAAATATAAACGTAAGGTATAATACAAAATATACAACAATAATAACTTTACTTAAAAATGTTTCTTTTCCATATATATCATAACGAGACCTAATATTTCTATATCATATTGTTATAAATTCAAATTATTATCCGAACTATCTGTGGAAAAGGTGCAGGAGACCGCGATCATGAGCGATGCTTGACTAGGACGGCGGCCTCCCAAAAAAAATCTTAAGGTAAAATTTTGAATGAAAAAGTGTTTAAACGAAGACAGATCCATGGATTGCGGAACAGACCTCGGTCATGTTTAGATCATTCATGCTCGGATACCAAGAAACACACATACTCTTATAAGAGTGTGACTCATAATAATAATGGGATTAAAGCATATGGGATTGAAGCATATCAAACCAGCTGGCAGGTAGGGTCTTGTAGATTTTTATGTCAATTCGGTATATAAAAGATGTAAATACTGCTTTAATATTAGAGGCATATGTGTTTTTATCGGCTCTCGGGACGTTACATCCTGCTATCACCCCGGGGTCTGGGTGTAACGTCTCCTTGAGCCTATAAAAACAACTAACCCTCTCATAGCAGTCATTATATCTATACTAGACCCTCGAAAGATATTTTATATTCGTATACTATTTATTGACACCATCTCTTCTCTTGCATCTTTTCATCCAGAACCATCCTCGCATGCAATAACTCATTAATGTATCTAGCGATAATCGTTCGTATAGGGAGACAGAAATAAACACAATTTGAAGATGTTTTCAGGTATTAATTTGTTTTTATTTTGTACACCGTATGAAATGATGCCATCTCTTCACATTGCCAACTTAACGTTATTCCCGATAAATATCAGGGGCGGATCTGGGGGAGGAGGGTGTTTAGGGGGTTTAACCCCCTCCCCCTTGGGCTTGCCAAAAAGAAGAAAAAAAGAAATGTCGAGGAAATTTTTTTTTTTTTTTGTAGTGCTTTCTACCCCCCCCCCCCCCAAAAAAAAAAAAATATTGGTCAGCACTTTTTCACATTTTCAAAATGAGAACAAAAAAAATAGTGCGCATTACCCCCCCCCCCCCCAAGTACATGTTTTAGTTTTTTAACATTCTGAACGAAAATCCATGCATGTGCTTGTAAAATTTCAAAATAACTTCAAAATATTTCAAAACGTGATTGTGTACTGTTCGACGATAAGAGATTAAAAATATATTTATAGCGCAAGTACTTTTACCAACCTAAAATGCACATAAGTTAATTTCGAAATATCTGAGATATATTTATATATTTATATACATTTATATGAATAATTCATTTACCACGAGTACACTTGACTCGCTGAAATACAAATACTGCTCCCATGCGTGTTCACATGTAGTTTTTTAATGGAAGGTTGTCAATATTCAACTGCGCTGAGCTTGAATCATAATTAGGCCTATGTCCCAACACATGTCCTATCTATGAAATTTAAACGTTAGCATTGTCCTAATATTCAATTAGCCTATGCAAGGAAACCCGTTTACTTGCTTAACCTCACTGTCGATTTGACAACTAATAGTCGTTAATTTCACAATGAAAGACATTTTCAAGCCCCCCTTTCTTTTAGTGAAGTTCTAAATTAGTATTATATGCCGTTGGAATTTAACCTTTTCATTTTTTTGGCCTGCAAATGGGACATAGTATCTTTAATGTTATTCTTTATCAATTCAAATATAGAATCAATTATGGTAATCGTCTTGATTCTTTTTCATATTTGAGTTCATGGTTTGTGCAATTACCATATTACTAGTTAATTCATATTGCTACCTGGGCCCCGTCTTAGAAAGAGTTGCGATTGATCCAAATGAATCACAAGTCCTCCAATTAATCTCAAGTTTGCAGTCTCCTATCTCTTATGTATATAGTTGCGATTGATATCAATCGCAAATAAGTTGTGATTGAAATCAACTCTTTGATCGTTATTATCAAATTTTGAAGTTACGAGTGTGCTACATGATAAAACTACACTTACTAAGAATAGGACCGACATGTGTCCATGTTAATATTTTGCATCACAAAAGAAGAAAATGAATTTTAAGGATCACAATTGCTGTATGTTTGATTTTGAAATTTGACGTATGGTTATTATGTTTGAATCAACAAACGCGTTTACGCCTGGTGCATGCCTACAAATTTCAGTTTTAATAATTAGCATTGCTTGTTCGATGATCCGAAGCCTTTCCGCCTAATTCCTGTAACTATTTCGATTTTGATCTCTACCATTGGTTTCTTTCCAATGTAGTCTTCACAAATCTGTTTGATACCAGACTTCAGGGGTATTTTATAATGTCAAAGAAGCCCTTCTCGTTTTTAACAAACTTACAAATCATGCCTTTACAAGTTTTACTAGTAACACTTATTTTTTGCTGAAAATTTTCAAAAAAGGGCCGTGGAAAGTGTTTAAATGAGAAGATGGAAAGGAATTGAAATGCACTGACGTTCATTTTGCCACTTCAATTCAAGAATCAGATACTGGATGCGCACATTATTTGTGATTAATTCAGACAAACATTATTTGTGTATATTAACTCTTTGCATGATTTCAATCTTACTGGTTCACATCGATACGATGTTATAATATACTACTTTTGAGTATACGCCATATACTTCGACGATTATAGAACGGAACTATTCGTAACATCACATACTATACGTAGGCACTACAGGTATGGATCCGAATCCATGGGGTGATACAAAATGATTTTGGTGCTCATTTCTAATTCACGGCTGTCGTTTGTTGATTCACACGAGCACCATGCATCCCACCGCTGCCACCGATTTTAGTTTGTCCTGCAGGATACCCAAATGCATTACCACGCATGGTCGTGGGAAGTGCGAGGGGTATGCCTCCTGGTAGTAAGACATAGGGTGGTGGCACATGAGGCTCGGCTCGTACAATCGCAGGGTCTTCCTCGGCTACAGGACGCCTATTCCAGGATGGCTGGATGAGGTAGACCTGTTGGGTACCTATCATCATAGGGCGGACATGGGGTCCCTTTGGGGCTGCCATGATTGTTGATTTCCCTGGTTGTTTGGCCCTTGCGGCGTCTGTTGATCATTCTGTTGTACTCGCTGGTGTCCATGCGGTTGTTGCCTCTGAGATTGCTGCATCCGTTGTTGTTGGAGGATCTGTGCTGCCGTGACAGTACCGCGATTGTAACTCTGTTGTTGCATCTGTGGCCCTGGACCTAATGGTCGCTGTTGCTGCTGTTGTCGGTTGTCACTCTGTTGAGGAAACCTGTTGTCATTTCCGTGGCTGTTGTGGCTTGGTGGTTTTGTCTGGTTGGTATTCCTCGAATCCGTACGACCTTGATTCGCTGCTCCCTTCTGCACAACACTAGCATAGGACCCCCGTGGCATCTCGAAGTACTGTTGCTGCTGCTGGTAGTGGCAGTGAGGATTGTTAGGACGGCGTTGTTGTTGCCAATTTCTAGGTGGTCCGGGCGGTCTCATTCTGTTTGGATCGTAATGCCTATTGTTATTTGGCACCAAACCGCGACCAAGACCAAGTCCTAGTTGAGGTGGAAAGCGATTGCATTGGCTCATATTCCACGAATGATCCATTGGCTCAGGCTGGCGTCTGTCGGTGAATGAATTCGTGAATCGCGCACCAGCTCGCAATTGTCCTCGTGAATGATTGTCGTCCGACTTGTACACATAATCGCTCCATAGTTTTCGGACCGGGTTCGACGACCGTCGCCTATTGGTGCCATCATCATCCCATATACCGACGAATTTTTCACTCGATTTCTTTTTGGTGACTTCCGTGAGGTTATTCCGCTTTAAAGAAGCGTTTCCATCAGCCGCTGAATTCGCAGCCTCGTGATTGCTCTCTTTACTGGTAGCATTGCAAACCTTTTCGTTCACTTCCTCTGACTCATCGTCGGTATCACTGTCGCTGTTTGACTGACGACGTCGACAGATACCCCCAGGGCACTGTGCATTGTCCTCATCACTCTCCTCTTCATCACTGCTATCCGTATAGCGTTCATATGATTCACAGCTCTCGACGTACGATACTGCCTCGTCACTCGCGTAGTTAGACAGGTGAACACTTTTCTCATCGTCACCTCCGTCACCATCATCACTGCCTTCGCCCTTTCGGCCGTCATTGGCGTCGCTTTCGCTGTAACTGTCGTCATCGCCACCGACCTGACATGGTACATACGTCATCTTATAGCTTCCTATTGGAGCGGTTAGCTGAGCATGAATGGGAGAATCTTCGGCATCGCTGGGCTGCGACGGGGGTAGTTCGTACTCTGCCGCTACCTCTATCGACGACCTCGAGCTTCCATCCCCGCCATCGTGTTGCGGTGTAGTATCAGACATCATACCGTTCGGTGTACGATCGGCAACTTTATTCCGTGCTTCAAATAGACTGTTTAAGGAATCAAAATAATCGATATTATCTCAAAAAAAATCATTATGGTGGTGTGACCAAAGTTCGCGCGTGACCTAAGTTCGCTATCTCAACAAATCAGTAAGATTACGAAAATCTGATATCACCAATGGAAAGAGGAACATAAAATTACCCGGAGGTGACATTTTCTTTGGAATTGGGTACGAAATTGTGAAAATATTGACAAAAGATCGGCAAATTTTGCAATATTTTGCGTCCGTTCCGGAAAATGATCAACTTACCGATAAGGGTCTGAAAATCTTCAATTTGAGAGCAGATTTCCTCAAAATTGTAAGTAAAAAGTGGTACTAAATGATTGTAGGCCTATGATATCTTGCCTTGCAAATTATGATATTACCTTATTTTTGATGGATCACACTTTTTGATAAATCAACTGTAAACCCCCGTGCGTGAAGTTAGGTCTCGTTGTTTTTATGACTTTTTTAGATGCAGCGCGCTCGAACGATCGGACATCGAATTTTTAGATCGCGATATCTCCGAAATCCTTCGACGATAAATTTTCTAGTTGAACCAATCTGTAGTAAAAAACTTTGCCGTCCATTTGGTAATAATTGAAATAAATACTTTAGTGTAGAATATGATAAATCATAGATCGAATATCACATTTTGTAATATGTTCTAAAATGTCCGCGAACTTTGGTCACCCCTTCAATGTTAGGCGGCAGGACACAACCCTGACACAACCCCAAATCATATAAAAACAAAAATCATAAAATATCTTTAAAAGTATCAAACTCACATCTTATATCCTCTGTATCGGAAACTGTTTCAGGAAGCAGATAACAAGCGCTGTACTGTGAAAAGAACTTACAAAGCTAGCTTGCTGGGATTTAAAATCGAAGAGTCATTTATTGTATGCCCTCGTATCATACCGGTTGCTATAGCAATATTACAGACGCTATCTCGCGTTGCTGGGCGCGTCGGTTGCTGGATGCCTGGCAGATTCTGCGCATTGCGGTTTATAAACAAATCTCTTTATGACGTAATAATGCATATAAAATCTGATGCGCAATCGTCAACCCCCCTTTTAGAAAGTAAAATATCATGTTCCGTGGGCAGTGTAGTAGATATAAGATATCATTGACAGCATATTATTTATAGCCTGGTTTTATATAATAGCTTTACCGGTTACGAGATACTCGATCTACACGATCCCTGTCATCAGAGGGTTGGAACCTCCTGTAGGTTCCAGAATGCTGTAAACCATATAGCAGCATGATTTTTTTACTCGCACGTCACTGTTTTAATGTATAAAGAAAGTGTACAACCTTTTGTTGTCTGCACCTTCACCTGCTGTCACAACACATCCCATCCCAGTATAGCTTGGAAAGCCGCTTCAGGGATTACCTCATCAAGTATCAAGTATCAAGTAAATAATACCCTCCTTCTTCGCTCCCTTCGACCCAAACGCCCCCCCCCCCCCCCGTTTACAACAAGCAACTATCGACCAAACCTCCCCGCTTTCATTTAAAACTACATGCAGTTATACTAAAGAACCTTTTTCCACAATTTGACCGTCCATCCTCCACTACCTCCAGTCAAAACTCTTCTTTGGAATAATTAAGAGGAAATGAATTCAAGAGTAAAATAATATATCCCTTTATCATTTTGCGAAATTAAAGTAGTTTGCAGCCGAAGGAATCCTCCTGGCATTGCCGTACAAAATTGTTTTCACTATCATTATTATTATCATTATTATTGTTATTATTATTATTTTATCATTATCATTATTATTATTATTATCATTATTATCATTATTATTATTATTATCATATCATTCTCATTATTATTATTATTGTTATTATTATTATTATTATTATTATTATTATTATTATTATTATTATTATTATTACTTATACCGCACTTTTCCCATGAGACCTAAAGCGCTTACATAAAATTGTAATAAGAAAAACAATCTTACATCTACAAACTGCAAAAAAGGATGTGTTTTCAAGGCCTTTCTGAAGGTAATAACTAATGAAGACTGTTTAATTCTAAGTGGTGTATTATTCCAGTAGCTTAAAGCAGAAAGAGTAAATGTATGGATAAATGTCCTATCACCGGCTAATGTGCGAGTAACTGAATATGTGAGACGGAGAGGATCACTCAATGCCCTGGTAGGTGTATGTAAATTCAAACAGGTATCTAAATATTTTAGAGCTTTATCGTTGATAATTTTGCAGACAAACAAGAGAAATTAAAAAAGTATTCTTCGTTTCAAAGGAAGCCAGTGTAGTGGTCTTGTTATTTTGTAGCCGTTGCACACGATCCATTAATTTAGTCGAGGGAATGGTAGAGAGACTGAAGCCCATGACAATAATCAACACGGGATAGAACTAAAGAACGCACATCATTAGTTTTCATGCATTTATTTGTAGCCTATATATTTTACTTGTTTTAACGCGTTTCATTTTAATTCTGTTTCAATTCTTACACTTATATTTCCTTCTCTCAAGCTTAATCAAAATGTTAACATTCTGCAAGTTACTTCAAAAGCAGAATTGAGAGAAAAAATAATTGACAAAGAGGGTAATTGTCGGTATTGTCAATAAACCCCTAAACCCTCTTTTATGCAGCCCTTTGTCATAACCTATTCTATCTCATTTGGGTACAGACCGGAACTGATAAAGAAGTCTACAAACATCGCTTTTATGTTCATTGTTTTCTTTGTTGCCTTTAATGGGTATAATTATCTCTGGCAGAGATACTGAAAGAAAACCCCAAACACCCTGGAAAACGCGAAAAGACGATCTCTGACACGCGAACATTCTTCGCTGGAATTAAGAAGCATTTCACATACGAATTTGTTAATCTTCGTCAGCATGGATCACAATTTTGCAAGAGATGAATAAGAGGTTCTTTGCTATATGAGTTTTTATCATATAGGTGTATGAGGAGGGGGCCACGGGGCTATAGCCCTCCCCCACCCCAGAATGTTGAAAGTAACCATTAGGCAGAGACGTGGTCTGTTTTTATGACTTCAAAGAATCAAAGTAGCAATTTTGTCTTAATAAGTATTGTTAACTTATGAAAGCGAAATTCGATATTCCGAAGATGTTGATATCCTTTATTTTTTTTATTTTTTCTGTTTTATTTCATTTCATTTCATTTCTGGAGATGCATTTGCTTAATATAGCCGAATATTCCTTTTCTCCGAGTTTGACTGATTCTTTCATATTATGAATGTGACTAACTGAAGATTCATATACTTAAAAGATAAAGACTGTTAAAGGTAATACAAAGTTTTGGGAATTTTTGAAAATTGGGTGGATAGTGATTCTTTACAATTTTGGTATATTTGGATGCCCCTGTGGATTTATTATAAGCACTAGAAAATTTAGCTCCTAAAACACTTCTGCTCTCGAGAAAAATTGAACACCAAAATGTACCGATGCTCCCGGTAAATTTTGATGAATTTCAAATAGCGCCTTCGATCGTACAATGGTAGCTGGCTTATTTTTAAACGGGGATATCTAATCGGTCGATTTTAGTCAAGAAACATTGTTTTATAGCTTAATTAATTTCTTGACCTTAAGAGGGAGCTATACAACATATCTAGTTTGTTATTTACAATTTCATAACTTTAGACTCGATTTCAACCGCGACAACGATCACTGAATATTGTAGGAGCGCATATGCTTCCAATATGTTCATTTGGACCAAATTCATGACCCCATAACGAAACTTTGTATTACCTTTAATGCTCTTTCAGATATGAAATGGGAACTGCACGCAACAAAAAGATTATTTATGTATTCACTGAGCTCTGGAAATGCACGTCATCTAAAAAATAAAAGTGAAAGAAATCTTTATCAAAATAAAATTCGTTGAAATAGAATTGGATATATTTACTCAAAGATTCGATACTCTGGATTCACAACAGGAACTGAAAAAACAGAATAATATTAATACATGTACTTCCAAATATGGGTAAACTTTCGCTATTCCAAAAATACTGATACCTTCTTTTTTGGTAATGTTTGGCAGGGGTATTTTATTTAAAGTCTAATTTACTCATGTGTTCTGTCTTTGTTTGGATTAACGAAACATGTTTCTTTTACCAAATTATTATTTCTGCGATTTACCACTTCAGTTTCCTCCCTTTAAACCTGTTCCGGTAATTGACTGACTAACAAACTATGTGGAGAAACATTATTTGAACGGAATTCTCCTTTCCTTTATTTGGATCGTAATGAACCCACTATAGCCCTGATTAAACATCCTTATCTAATTAAAACATTTATAAAAACAAAACTTGTTTGCTGTATTTTCGGAAGTGGATTAGTGCCATTGAAACATAAAAGTACTTCTTTAAACTCGTTTGTTTTTAATTGTGTGCTCAATGTTTGGTTTGGTTTTGTTTGTTTGGTCGTGCGCTTTCCGTATATAGAACAAAGATGTGCCTTTTTTTCGTTCCCTTTTGGTAGAATGAAGATACACTTTCCCTTTTAATAGTGTTTAAGTTAATGTGCACGCAACATGATGGCTTTGCATTTTGCGATATATTGTACAACCATGTATAAGAGATCAATAATGGAATGGAATGGCGGAGGGGGGGGGGGGGGGGAAGAATGTTTTTCTTCTCATAGTGACAAAAATCCTACATCAGTTTCCCCCTCGCTTTCACTCTTCTGCACTTGCTGTTGTGTCTCTTTTTACCCCCTTCTCTCTCACTCTCTCCTTCTATGCCCATTCTCTCTCTCTCTTTCTATCCCACTCTCCTTCTACACCTACTCTCACCCTCCCTATATGCCCCCCACCCTTTCTCTCTCTCTCTCTCTCTCCCTCTCCTTCTCCTTCTCTCTCCCCCATCTCTCTCTATCTCTCTCTCCCTCTCGCCATTTTGTCTCTCCCTGTATCTGTCTTAATCTCTTTACCTTGCCTTCTTCTATATACGTCTCCCTTCTTTCGTTCTCCATTCCTCAGTATGTGTAATATCGCCGCAATCCCCATCCATGAAATACAATTGTTCTAATTTCAGGTTAGTTCCATCATTTTTTCACGAAATAAAGCCCAAGTTCAATATGTAGCTGAAAGCGAGCCGATCTTGTAAACTCGAGTTCTTGTCACGGTGTTCAAAGCAAAGGTGTATTAATTCATTCTGGGAAAATATATTTTGATTGTAATTGCATTTCTTTTTCTCACAGACAATACTATTTTTTTAAACCTAGGGCTTATGTCAATAATGAGAAATATAGACAATCTGGTTTTTATTTTAAAAAGGGCGTTTCCTCAACACCTCTGTATCAGCACAATTTACAAACATGCCGAATGATTTCCACTAAAATGAAACACTCAAGCCTGATATAATATTTACGATTAGCATGCCGATTTATTTACATTCAAACACAAGTGTAAACTAGAGGTAGAATTGCCTTAAAAATACATTTGTTATGATTATCTGCCATCGAGTAAAATTTATTGAAGAAATAAATTGATAAAGCAGTTTTATTTGGTAACAAATTACTAAATTGTCGATTCATGAGTCTCTATTTCTTTTACCGCCATCAAAACAAAATAATTGCAAAGATTCCATATTATTTGCACAGTAGCAAATATTCATTATTCTATATCTATGTTGTATTAATATATTTGATCAGATGATTATTGCATGCTCAAAACATGAATAAATTTCATATGTGCAAAAATCGTATATTATCGTATTTCCGAAAATTCCCGATGAATAATTATGCAAATATATTCACATTATTTTTGTAACTTCTTATTTTCATTTCTTTTCTGTTGTTAAACGAGTGTATGAAGCCCACATTCTGACGAGACTGTTGTGCTTTCCTTAGATCACAACACATGAAGCCAATTGTTTTCAAAGCTGCCAATTAAAGCAGTCTGAAGCTCAGCTAAACATTATTCACCGAATTGTACTCTTCAAAATGAAGTATCGAGAAAGAAGATAGACTAATGCGTAACACTTAGCAGGACTACCCTTTTATTGTCGTTTGGTTACAACTAATTATAGTGTGCTTAGAGTCCTACAAAAGAGCCGATTCATTGTTAATTAGGAAGACGGGATGGGTACATGTCGAGCAGCCGGGATGGGTTCTATGCATAGTGGCCCGAGAACCGTTGCTTTCATTCACCGTGGTTCGGCTGAATGGTTTTTAGCATGAATGCTTGAATTGCGAAACAATGCGCGCGCATGTTGAGCTAGGGGTCTTTGAAAAGAGTGTCTGATTAGTGTGGCAAGGCGAGAGTAGTGTCTGGGAAGGTAAGGTCTCAAGTATTTAAGATGTCTGGCTCACTTTCACCTTCATTATTTCGTCAGAAACTCTAACCAAGACAACATCACGCTAACAATTTCTCAAGTACTCTCAAATTTGAAGTAAAAAATTAATTAAAGTCACAAAGTGTGTTTGTGCAAGCTTCGACAAGAGATTATTGAAAGATTACCTGCAACGCTCATCATCAGCCTGGACTCACCTCATCATCAGCCTGGACTCATCTCATCAAAGGGTTTCTACATTTCAGAGAGCTGAGACATCCCAGTGACGACATCGTTCCAGCGAAGCTTCGGAATATTTTTAAGGACTTTTAACCATGCATCGTTCATCGGATCTCCACTTGGCGGCTGTCGTCTGCTTGTTTTTTGTCACATCAGTGAGTGCCTTTTTTGCTCCATTCCTACATGAGACGGCCTCATCTCTGAGCGACGACGTCGTGGCCTCAAGTCGCACCAGACGGAATACTCTACCTCTTATCACACCGGACGCCCTCATCAGCGTCGATCAGCATACGAACTCGTCGACGATGTACATGGTGGAATTGTTTGAGTCTCTCTACACTGGACATAATCTTGTCAACCCATCCAAGGAAGAATGCCAAGCCATTGAGGAGGCGGACACAGTACGGAACTACATTGGTGCCATTCAAGGTAAGAAAACAATTGTGAATCTTATTATCTATTTCGACAATATTTGATATTATATATTTCACGTGTTGTATGTGCTGTGTGTGGGTAAATCATGCGATTCAATGCGAGAATCTAGTTGGTAACAAGGATAATAATTCTTGTTGACGAAAATAGAATATTTCTGGTTGTAAAAGTTGATAACAAACATTTACAAAATGGCATTTAATGACCAGTTTCTGATTAATAAAACAGAAAGAAAATTATTATGAAGATTGCATGATTTATTTACATTTCGATTTGTGTTCGATTGATTCTTGCTGGTTGTTGAATAATCCATTTTACATTAACTTCTCCGTGTTTGTTATCAAAGTCGCGGTAAGGTTTCAATAGATTGTTTACATTTTCAGGAAGCAATAAAAATCTTAAGCTCACGCAAAATTTACTTTTTGTTTGTTTATGACTTGATTAAGTGCATTACGTTCGGATGTTTGTTCTAAAGTTTGTAAGGGCCATTAGAACATCGTATGGTATATCGCTTCGTGAAAACTAAACATAAAGTAGTGTTTATTCAGCATTAGATAAACAACTTTGAATGATATGTATGTAAGGTTAATTTGGTATTGTTTCAATTTTGCGGGCAAATGTATTTCAGTTGAGCGAAATCAAAATTACTTTCTTACTATTTACGGGAAGATTAGACTATCGTGCACATGTGCTAGTCGAGTCTTTTTCATTGACTTTGTTTTTGAGTCTCTCCCCCCTCACCTCTCAAACACCTGTACGAAGTGGCTGTAAATTCTGCCCCAAATTGTTTTCTAATTAACTCGTCTGAGCCTTTCCGTTACCGGATAATCTATCAAGGTGAAAAGAGGCATTCATCATGAAAACGATTAACCCTTTCACACCCGCTTTATCACAAAGAAGAAGAATAAAAGGGATGGGACGAGACTCTTTTGTTCGAGGGTCCATCCGAACGCCGAAGTTCGAGTCCTCTGTGTGGGGAGCATGGCGGGGGTAGCGCTTTTCATTCGAGTGGTTGCTTTAATAGCCTGGCTTCTGAAGCCTTTTGTGGGTCGAGACTGAATGAGTTAAACTATGGGCTCTCAGAACAAAGCCCAAAATTGATACGTCGCACTAGTACACTGAAATGGCTGGGTTAATAATATTCTCGTCTGGTATCGAGCTGGGATGTAGACATAACTATTAATATGATTTGCCATCGGTTCTTCATAAAATGTAATGTCATTACCTTACTTTGACTTGTATAAAAACAAATGTATCTTGCTTGTCTGTTGATAATTTAACTAATCAAATGTTCTTTTCTTTCTTTTTATTTCAGATGTCAAATCTTCTTCCGACCTTGTGATGACATGGGTGACCTCTTTCCCGACGTTTGACCAGCCCGCCAACGAAGCTGTCCATCTCAGCGAGCTCCGAGTTGAACTCAATGCCACCTCAGAGCAGTCGCATCGTTTCGTCATCCAACTCCACCAGTGGGTCAACGTCTCCTGCGACGACGGCATGTGTCAGCAACGCAAGCTGATTCATTCAAGGGACATCGACGCTCGCCACGACGACTTCGATGGCAGGGAGGTGTTCGACATCACCAAGATCGTCAAACAGTGGATCGCAACGACCAAAGACGCAACATCCCCAATGGAGTACAGCATCGAGCTACGCGCCAAAGCACTCATCGAATCAGAAGCTGACCACGACAAGAATGTTCTCAAAGCCCTTCTTGCAGCCGACATTCAAACAGAAGATGTCTTGGATGATATCGCACTTGACTCTGACGATGTTTCGAGCGAAGACCACGGAGCTACCAATCAGCTCTCCGTTACTGACGTGACGCTCGTCGTCTTTTCTCGTGCCCCTACCTCTCCGATCATTCTCTCCGATGCTCACGGTTCGGTGCGTACCCGTGCTCGACGATCAACAGATGAAGCTCGTCGCCGCAAGAAGCAGAAAGATCTACGCAAGCTTCAACGCGACGAACACAAACACAAAATGGACGAAAAGCTTCGCTTGGAACGAGAGCAATCTGGGCCTTGTCGTCGAATTGATATGGACGTTGATTTCGGTCGAATCGGCTGGGACGAATGGATCATCTACCCAAAGCAGTTCAACGCCTACCGTTGCGTCGGTACGTGTAAGGGACCTCTTGACAGCCGCGACAACCCAAGCAACCACGCAGTCATGCAGGACCTGGTTCGACTCCACCAACCCGAGAGACGGACACCTGAACCTTGCTGCGTACCAACTATACTTCGACCACTCAGCATGCTGTACTTCGAGGAGGGAGCAGTCTTGGTTCGACATCACGAGAACATGATCGTAGAGGAGTGCGGTTGCCGGTAACGTGACTAGGCCTTTGCCTTGAACTCTGAACTCTTACAATTTGCCAAACTCTTTTGAACGCCCACATGGATTGGGTGATCAAGTAGACTCGATCAGCAATCTTAAAGAAACTGCAATCTTGGCTCTTTTTATTATCGTATTTTTTTTGTTAACCCGTCGATTGATTTTCTTTGCGATTTTTACTTGTTTTATATTTACCTTATGAATGAATGTATTTTTCATAAGTTTTTGCAGACTTCGAAACAATTGAATACGAGAGGTACATGGCACATGGGGGCGCGGTACCACCTAATTTTGTGGGGAGATATTACCCGCACAAGTTAGACGCATACAACAAAATCTAGAATTGAGAGACGGAAAATGCGTTATCGAAGTTTGATGAACGTTTTATTATCAAACCATTCATGATATTTTCAATTTCATCGACTTTCCAAGGTAATACAAATAGAAATAATGTACTCAGTACTATAGTAATTATGTTCTTCTACAAATTTGGATACATAATGTATCCGAGCACATAGCCCTAGCTATGCATTTTAAAATGTACTTTTATTTATTGTATATTTGTGTGTAAATTATCAATTCAGAGAATATGCATATTATTAAAAATAAAGCAATTATAAATTCAAAAACCTTTGTTATGATTCTTGATTCATTTGTGACCTCTTTAATAAGTATGTAAATGCTTACATAAGAACTGTTACTAACGGTAATTCCAATTCTAAATGGCAAATCTAAACCTCTAGGTAAGTATCACGAAAAAAGCTGGTAAGTACATTCTCCTGTTTAAGTAGGAAATCCTTCAACATATGTATGGACCGAGTCAAGAGAATGCTTAACACATGAGAGAGGAGAAAGAGAAAGACATTCTAGATTGAGAGAGAGAGCGAGAGAGAAAGAGAGAGAGAGAGAGAGAGAGAGAGAGAGAGAGAGAGAGAGAAAGAGAGAGAAATATAGAGGAGGGTTGGAGTAGAAAGAGAGATACAAAGAGGGGACAAAAAGTCTGGAAGGGCCATACATGTACAATGCATGTTTTAAAGACGATCAGTCTCACTCATCAAGAAAGATTCTAATTTTAATTTTATCAAATTTCTCAACTTATTCAAACTTGTGAGAATTATTATGTACATAGGAAGACCAAAAGAGCTGCATCGCTCATGCGCCATGTTACTTTGACAATATTTCAGGGGGAAAAAAGAAAAAGATATATGTGGCCATATTTTTTCGTTATGATGGACTACATACATTCTTTTGCAGTTCCAAGTGCAAGTAGTAGCCACGCACTCAATTTCGTGCAGTGAAAACATAATCGCACTTTCTTTCTTTTGTTAAAGAAGAGGTTGAAAAGAAAAAAAAAATTGGTGATGGTGGACTAACATTGAGTAAAACAGCATTTGCAGTGTCAAGTGTGATGCAATTAATAGCCACATAATCACTTGTGTGACGTGTAGGCACAATTGCACTTTTTTTTAAAGAAGAGGTAAAAAAAAAAATTCAACAAAAAAATGAACAAAAAAAAATCAGAAAAAGAAAATTAAAAAAAATCAACAAAAAAAGTTCAAAAAATAAAAATCAAAAAAAGAAAAGAAATCGGTGATGGTGGTCTAACATTAAATACAACTTTAGTATCAATGCTTACTAGAAACTAGACAGTGTGTAGTGTAGACACAATTGCACTTTTTTAAAAGAAGAGGTAAACAAAAAAACATTACCTTCTCTCTTCACATTTTCAATTGATTTACCTGGGCCAGAAAAGCGGTATAATCGTTGGGAGGGTGTCTTTCTACTGGTAAACATTAAATTCAACTTCAGAAATCAATCCTTACTATAATTACTACTAGGCAGTGCTACTGTAAACATCAACGATTTTTTTCAAAATTGTACTTCCAAAACAGGAATGTTAAAATGGAATGCACAACTATCTTCGACCTAGTACACACTAGGCGGTGTCACATAGAAAAATAACTTTAAAAATCCCTTGAAAAATCCTTTCAAGGGAGAATTTTCTTGCTTCGTTAGAGGATTTTTAATGTGAATTGATGACAGACAGCAATTAAGAGGATAAATAAAATCTGGATTTTGGGGGACAACGCCTACTGATTTCCCATTTGTATGACAGGCTCAAAGGTACAGTTTAAATCTTACCTTCCCATATGACAACAAAATTAATCCAAAAGGATTCAAACATTGGAAATTATTTCATATCAACCCCATGGGACTATTTCCAACATGTTTATACGTTTCAGTCGATGATGCACAGGCTCCTAAATATCAACTTCTCTTATGATCAACAAAAACAAAACTTATTTAATCAAAGTGAACTAAAACAGTAATTATTTTTCAAAATAATGAGAAAAAAAACCTTGACCAAAAAATGTCTGCTAACATTTTTCCCTGGCACCATAAGCAGTATTTGAAGAAAATAAAGTAAAAGGTTTGTTTGGTATGCATGATAATATTCATACATAGTTTCATAGTAAAACAATTTGATAAATTCTCTATACGTTGCCAGTTCTAAACTTCCAATACATACTTCTATAGATGCACTCATCTGAAAAGGGGCAACATTTTGAATAATATATATTGCATAACTCACATTTTCACAATTGTAAATCTGTTTTTGATAAGGAAAATAATCTTGCTTGTCATAACAAACTCAAATTAAGCAGAGCTAACACCTAGTACCATTAGTGTTCGCTCAGATGCCACTTTTAACCTTAAGCGAATGCAGCTATCAAATCAGTATTACCAACAACTTATTTTTTTAATGACAAATAACATTGTTTTACTAACATAAAAGATGAAATCGTTTGCAGAATACCACCCCACACAAACCTTATCTTAGTTTAAAAAACATTAATCACATATCTAAGAAACTTTCAAATATACAAATAAAAAACATAATGTTAAGGTTACCTAATCTCTCATAAACAGTGAAAGATCTATTGATCACATGTTCCCTAACAATGGAATGTTCATACACTTTACTATAATATAGTTATATATATATATATATATATATATATATACTATTCTTAACAAGAGGTCATCTTGTTCAAAATATATTTATTAAAGGTACTATGTCCCATTTGCAGGCCCCCAAAATGAAAAGGTTAAATTCCAATGTCATTTGAAAGATAATACTAATTTAGAACTCCCCTTAAAAGAATGGGGCTTGAAAGGACACTGCTAACGTTTAAATTTCACAGATAGGATATACATGACATATTCATAATTCCTGCAAAGTTCTACAGAATTTGAGGGTTGGCTGCAAAAGGGACATAGTATCTTTAACAAGTGGTCATCTTGTTCAAAATATATTTATTAAGAAGAAAGCAATTTACACAATTATGTGACCTTGACTGAAATGTGCTAGCATTCATTAGTCCCATTCTATTTCTATTCAAAGAGACAAAGAAAGAGAATAGATAGAGTGAGAGGTGACTACAATGTAATAATAATATTCCACTTTTATATAGCGCCCAATACATCGATAAAACCAGGCACGTACGCAGTTTTTTTAATATGTATGTTTTTTGAGAAAACCCCCCCTTATGAGTTGTGATTTTCTCCTTTTTTTTTTTGGTAAATATCTTTTGGTTAAAAAAAAGAAAAAAAAAGAAAATCCCAATGGACGACCTAAAAAAGATGACCTTACCCCCCCCCCCCCCCCCCCAACGAAACGGAATGTCGATCGGTCAAATTTTCAAATTTTGGGACCAAGAAAAAAAAAAATGTCCGCTTAGTCAGCGGCTGGCTGAGTCGTTGCGAAATTTTTGGCCCGATTTCAAAATATTAAACCCCCCCCCCCTTGAAAAAATCCTGCGTACGCCACTGGATACAACGATGTGTATCTAAGCGCTTAACAGATATATGATTACCCCGGTTATAGTGAGTGGTATCGATGAAGAGGTGTAGGAGAAGAGTGGTTTCATAAATTGACTTGGAATGCCAAGGTTGTGGGTTCAAGCCCCATCATCTGTCCTCAGGCAGTGTATGTTGTCTGCATTGCTCTCCACACATGTGTTAAATGGGTAATGGATATTAAAAAGCAGCATATAATTCGATATACGGTGTGTTAAAAAGTATCTCTACTAATTTAAGAGTGTTCGATATCAAATTTGAATCGCGCCTCCATAATCATTACTATTAGAAGCACCAGTAACAACAAAAATTGGAAAAATAGTACTATAAGATATCAAAAATCCATATTTGCAATCATTCAATCTAACTACTCTAAATATTTAGAGATTCCATGTATTGAGTTGGTTTTACTAGACGCAGAAGAATGAGAGGAACAGGTCAGTGAAAGTTTGAAAAAAATTCCATATCTAAAATAATAATAATAATAATTTTGAACTTGCGATCAATCAAACATTGATCAGCAACAATGCAACGTATCTTGCTCGGTCATCTCCCATTTGCTCTGTACATAAAATTTCATAAACTATCATTATATTAGTTATAGATGATAGAATAAATGTTTTCCATACATGGGTTGTACAGAAACATATTTGCAATAATTATATTTAGAGTGCTTGTCTCATTGAACGTTTTCTAGAGGAAAAATAAACATTTCTGATTAAATGGGAGGGGGCCTTGCAATATACATCACAGAGCTGTTAATTTGTGTTTGGTAGATTGCAACTTCAAAAAAAAAAAAAAAAATAAAAATAAAATTCATCAGGATTTGCTCAAGCTTTCACTACCCTGTGTTTCTCATTTTTCTGCTTAGAAATCAACTCAATATCAGGGCGGTCTCCGTCTTTCATATCTACCACAAGTTGGCAAGATTTGTTTATCAAGTTTTACCCATAGAGACTTGTTCACACCCAATGCACTTGAATGCCTCAAAAGAAAATCGCTGGAGCATAATAAGATTATTGCACTTCACATTATCTGTTCCGTTTTACACATCAATTAGGAATCATGCTTAACAGTCTTTTTAGTGAGGTTACTTTATTTTCATCCACTCATATCTATCATTCATTAACATGAAAATATGTTTCCAACATTAATTTTGCTCTTTTTTTTTCGGGGGGGGGGGGGGGGAGGGTATGTGGCTTAGGTAACTTAGTGAAATATAGTGGCACAAAAATGGAATGCAAAATGCATAATTGTAAAAATCATAATTTTATGACACAAAGTAGAACCATATCATTAGGATATGGAGCTGGTAAATATATATCTTGATCAGGCTCTATGTTACCTAAACTTACATTCAGATACGTTAAAAAATAACTTTTAAGTAACAGACATCACTACTTATGGTGCCTTTTGTATTCCGGATGCATCTTTTCATGCCACTACGTTTCGCTAAGCTACCTTACGGCATTAAAGATAAAGGTGAGCTCTGGTAAAAAAAGAAAATGAATTCTCACAGAATCAAACGAAACTTACAATGAATGTTCGAGATTACAAATAAATGTCATTTGCCCAAATAATTTTGGTAGAAAATGTATACTGGCTGAGTAATGAGCATAGAAAGATAAGGAAATCAAGGTTAGTAGCCCCGACATCATTTGTGTAGTCCCATATACATCTTTCTGTGTACAGTGCTTGTTACTTTACCAAGACTGGGCCAAATTTATTATGATTTTGATGACTCCAGAACTTTGCAGTACACACCAATACTTACATGCTACATGACCAACTTTTTCTGATCCATCCACACCTTTTCTTTCACAATGCAATCGGATGACCAGAACTCACCTTTATCTTTAAATGTGAACAAGGCTTAATGGTGGTGGTGGTGGTGGTGGTGGAGGGGGGCACGGTCTTACCCCTCTGGAGGAGCTGCTACATTTGCCTGTGTAAACATACTGTCCATGGTATTCTGGAAGGCTGGTGGAGCAGGGGTGGGGGTTGTCTTGTTGGGTGTGACTAACGTGTAGGCGGTTGGAGGAGCTGTGGTAGTAGGAGCGTAGTACTGCTCATGATTGAAGACGAAGATGTCGGTGGTGATGCACTGGAAGATAATGACGCTAGCCACCAGGATGATGAACCAGAATTTATTGGCACTCTGGAAGAGAATATCAGAAGAAAATGAGAGACAAACCTTAAAATGTATACAATAGGTGAAGTGTATGGCAGCATATTGAACCAACTTTTATTGGCATCCTAGTACACTGTAGAACATTTCAGACAGAAAAGAGAGCAGTAACCTTAAACATCTACACCATTCCTAAAAACCATGCTGTATCAATGTAATTCAATCTTGTAGGCAATCTTAACCCTTCTTAAATGAATTGTCATAATCTGGCATCATCATGGGCCATCTAAATTTAACCCTAAATCCCACAACAACAAAAATTATTATTTAAACGAATATTTAAAGAATGTTTAACTTACCAAGTCTCCCGTTCTGTACCACCAAAGCTGTTCAAACAGATATGGAGAAGAAAAAAAAACAAGAAAATAATAAGTCACAACTGATTTTAACAGAAAACCAATCACAGAGACAGAAAAACATAGAAAATGAACATAAGAGAAAAACAGGGCTAACAAGTAAGTATGATTCACCAGGAGGACCAAGATTTGCTCAGGTTTGATTGATTCATTTATTTCTTTATTCATTTATGGGAAGGAACATCCTAATCGGCACAATAGTTGTTTTTCATATACGGTCAAACCTGTCTACAAAGTCTTTGTAGACAGGTTCCTTTAGTAAATGTTTCAATGAGAAACCATTTTCAAGGAAACTAAAAATAAGGTCTTTGTAGACAGGTGTTATTTGTAAACAGGTGGTCACTAAAGCAGGTTTGACTGTACATATACTGTAGGTCCACTCAAGCATCAGTAGGCATAGTTGTAAACTGACCTCATACATCTACATACTGGAGCCCATATAGTTGAATGAATACTAGCCTAACTTTGTCAGGTTTTTATAAATAATGGCCCAGTAAGGTATTAAATTGTAATATATTACTCACACAGGCTGCAACCTACTCACCAGAAATGATATGATTACACAGCTGATGACTAAATTCACAAAGGGGAGATGAAACCTAAAGCCTCGGTCACAAATGCCATTACGAACTGCTACCAACGCCGTACGTATGATTTTCAGACAATAGAAATTCGGGAAGACAATGGAAAAACAGGGAGATTCGTACTCAATTATCGTTCGTACGAACCTTTGTGACTGTAGCATTATAAGCAACCTACTCACCAGAAATGATATGATTACACAGCTGATGACTAGATTCACAAAGAGGAGATAAAATGTGCCATCTCCTTTTCCTTTGATTAAGCAGAATAACATGGCCAGCTGTAAAACAAATGAAAGAAAGGAAAACATGAAGTTACATGAATCACTGCTACCAATATGGACTAGTTCTACGGATACAGAACAAAACATACACATACAGTTAACACACATTATCACATTATGACATTGACAACTATCCGGGATATCATCCCCTGAAAATTATTCCCTAAGAGCGATTACCCCCCTAGATCAAGTACCCCCTCAAAATTAACTACCCCCCTCCCACTAACTATCCCCTCTCTCTAACGTAATAACACTCCCCCCCCCCCCCCCCCCCCCCCAGACATATGTAGAAGTCAAATATTTCAAAATTTTCTTTGATTTCCAGGATATTCATGTCATTCTTCTGTAAATCCGCAAATGAAAACATACAATGTGGGTACACAATGCATTCTAGTGCTGTAGTCAAACGTTTAACTTTTTTTTTTTAAGTTTCGATTTATGCCCTTCCACCTGGCACTATGCCTGGCAATGTCTCCCAGCTCAGTAATCGGTGTGTTGACTCACCACTCAGAAACTAGAACGACACTCAAATTTGTCTGTCATCTTGGTTTGAAAGTAATCTTTGTAATAGATCTCAATATGTAGTTTATAATAATAATTCCTCCAATATTTCTTCTATTACACACGGCGTACCACAAGGTTCTATCCTAGGTCCTCTACTGTTTTTAATTTACATTAATGATCTTACACATTCTTCTAAAAACGACATTGTTACTATTTGTGACAAGTTCACAAGCACAAATCGGCGCCTTCAAGTGCACCTCGCAGTTACATGAATGTCCTTCCCGCGCGGGTTTTTTAACACAGACCTGGCTTGCTTCCGACGGAGTCGGCCCCCCCCCCCCAAAAAAAAGAACGTTTAAAGATAAAGACCAGTTATGGTAATGCGATTGCATTGTGAAAGAAACGTTGTGGAATCGATCAGAAAAGGTTGATCATCTAGCATATGAGTATTGGTGTGTACTGTAAGGTTCTGGAATCATCAAAATGATAAGAAATTTGGCCCAGTCTTCAGAAAGTTACAAGCACTGTACACAGAAAGATGTATATGGGACTACGCACACGTGCGCGACACATGCATTTATCTCTCACAGGCCAATAGATAAACTAATTTACCAAATATATCAATTAGTAGGTGGTTTCCCCGGCAAAATTTGTATCATCATGTATTAGTCAAAACATATTCTTTCACATGATTGGTAATAAGAGCTTCCATTTCATTTTTTGAAATTGGGGCGTTTCCAATACTGGTCTTTACCTTTAACCTTAAATCGTCCGGTTTTGACTGGCTGATAAACGGAATTGGAGATATCCGTGATGTTACAGCACTAATGCATTCAAAAGATACATCATTATTCATCAGTTTAGAGCTCTATAACCTTATGTTTGATAAACACACTAAGACACAGGAAATGTACACTAAGTAAGGCCTTGCATGGATATTGAATTGGAATGAACTTCTGTACACAGCAAGTATTCTGTGACAGTATCATACTATCTTCTTAAAAAAAATTATAGTGCAATTTCAATATTTGATTTTGCATTTTCCTTTTCCTTTTAAAGAAATACAATCTAGAATGCTGATGTTATGAATACTCTTAGGCTAATAATACTTTTACCAAATAGACAGTGTTATTTTTACATGCATGGTGACTGGTGTTCCTGGACTTTTTAAGAAATACTTACCGCTACCATGATAATAGTGATGCCTGAATATATCCTCCGCAACCATAGCTGAAATAACAAATGTGAGAGAGAGACAGAGAGAGAGAGAGACAGAGAGAGAGAGAGAGAGAGAGAGAAGAGAGAGAGAGAGAGAGAGAGAAGGAAAGAGGAAGATGAATGGGACAAAGAATCGCATGTTAACTTCTTCAAATTACTGTTTAAAAATCAAATTTGCGGATAACCAACCTGTCCAGACAACCATTATTTACATCGACTTGTTGCCGATGTCTGCATTGATGCATACAGTACAAAAATATTGAAGAAAAAATGGTTTATTTAGAGATTTTATTCCCAAGCCTTAAAATGCTATCTTTCACATAAAAAATCCCCAAATCAAATGTTTGTAAAAATGAATGAATGACAAGATACGTGATATGAGGGAAGCTTTTGTGTTTTCAATGTCCGGTGTCATTGACCATTGTCAATGAATATTACAATTAAATGGCTGCCTGGACAATACAGCATTATTTACAGGCCTACAGCCTTTAAATTTAATAGAGCCCTGGGGCCCGTTCCTTGAACCCAACAACAAGACAGTCATAACTTTATTCGCCAACTACGGAGATGTTTCTGATCTTCCTAAACTGTTCACGAAGAGCTTATTAGCTAGTATCTTGTGAAATCGATACTATCGGCAAAAGGAAGAGCCAAGACATAGCCTAATACTGCTTTCTAACTGGCTTCTATCGGATTCACACCGATGAAAATACTGATTGAATTTTCCTTATGTAAACAAAGGTGAAACCGCAGTTTTCCCCATGTCGCTTTCTAACTGCCGGTGAAATTCACTCGCTGTGGCGAGCCCTTGCCGGAAGTGAAGAATTATTGCGTAATTATTAAGCCCGCGCTCCATCTAGCTAGCATGCAGCATGTTAACTAAGTCAACAAACACAGCTTGTTACGATAAAGCGCGTATACTGCGACCTTTGACCATTTTAATCGCTGTTTTAATCGCCTTTTTCTCCCGAACGTTTTCTAACTGGCAGTTTCATCGGTGTCACACTGATAGAATGAGAATTTCTCCTACTCTTGAGCAGGAGAATTTAATCGCCTATTTCTCTTCTTTTCATCGGCTATTTAATCGCCTTTTTCTCCTCTGTTGCTTTCTAACTGGCCGTTTCATCGGATGCGTCCGGATGCATCCGATGAAAATCAGTGCAGTTAGAAAAGGGTATTAGTCGCAATACCACCGGATTATAAAAAAAAGTAATTTTAGGAAAACTGCAATTATTTAAATGAATTAGGAATAAAAAAGATTGAAAATGATACCAGGAAATAAGAGATTGAATTGATACAATTGAAGTACTTGTAAAATATAATTGTGAGTATTTCATTACATGACCGGTGAATCAGTTTTTTTCTTGAGATGGGTGCCCCCCGGATATTTTCATTTGATAGCTTATAAAATTCACCTTTATATTATTCTTAGAAAAAATATGATGTTATGAAATTTTTGTCCAATGTTTTAGGCGTCAGCACATTATCAAAATGACAAAACTTCAACATTCCAAACGTTGAAACACATGTTTTAAACTATTCAGTTTACACATTTGGATATAGAATTCATCTCAAAATTAATATGGGTCTGAAAAATAGAGAATACACTTCTGACTATGGCTTGCCTACCAGGAAGAAAACCCATCCCTTCGGGCATTTTACGATGTGGAAATAAAGGCGTATAATCAGTTTAGTTAAGTGGGAAAATCCTTGAATATAAACATGGCATATTTTCATAAGATTATCAAATATAAAAAATGATAACTCACCGTTTAAGTGAATAAAAATGTGGAGAAAAATCATAGTTAGAGGATTAATTGTCTTTTTTTAAAATGACATGTGATGGCGCTGCCCATCGACTAAAAAGTTATGACACTTGACAGAGATATGACGGTGTCTCCTGGGGCTCGTTCCTAGAAACCAACGACAAGACAGTCATAACTTTATCCGCCAACTACGGAGATGTCTCTGATCTTCCTAAACCGTTTCACAAAGAGCTTACTAGCTAGTATCTCGTGATATTATCGGCGAGAAGAGGAGCCGAGAATTAGCCTTAGTCGCAATACCACCAGATTATTACAAAATTAATATTAGGGAAAATGCAATTATTTAAGTGAATTAGTAATAAAAAAGATTAAAAATGATACCAAGAAATAAGAGATCCAATATACTTCCAAATTTGTGTAGATTAAACAATTGAAGTACTTGTAAAATATAATTGTGAGTTTTTCATTACATGACCAGTGAATCAGTTTTGTTGTTGAGATGGGCACCCCCCGAATATTTTCATTTGATAGTTTATAAAAATACACCCTTATATTATTCTTTGAAAAAATACGATGTAATGAAATTTGTGTTCAATGTTTTTGGCGTCAGCACAATATAAAAATTACAGAACTTCAATATTTCAAACGTTAAAACATATGTTTAAACCATTCACTTTGCATAATTGAAAATAAAATTCATCTCGAAATTAATATGGGTCTGAAAACTAAAGAATACACTTCAAACTATGGCTTGCCTGCCGTGGCAAAATACATATCCCTTCGATGAGTTTACAATGTGGAAATAAAGGCGTATAATCAGTTTATTTAAAGGTACTATGTCCCATTTGCAGGCCCAAAAAATGAAAAAGTTAAATTCCAACTGCATTTGAAAGATAATACTAATTTAGAACTTCCCTAAAAAAGGTGGGGCTTTAAAATGTCTTCAAGTGGGAAAATAACGACTATTAGTTGTCAAATCGACTTTAGGGCTATAGAGCCCAAAAGTAATAGTCTTGATTTTCAGACAATTGTACCAAATGGTCATACGTTTTATGCTGCGCAAAGATTCAATCAGTTTAATCTTGGCCATCACAAGAAGTGGGTTATTGATGTAGATAAATGCTCATGTACCCTTTACAACTCTTTTCATGTATGTTGTTAAACTTGTTACCAAAGAAGAAAACAAGCCAGTTAGACACTCAATAGCGTCTGACAGTGAAGTCTAGCAGGTAAACAGGTTTCCTTGCATAACTTGAATATGAGGACACTGCTAACGTTTACATTTCACAGATAGGACATACATGACATATATTCATAATTCCTGCAAAGTTCTACAGCATTTGACGTTGGCTGCAAAAGGGACATCATAGTACCTTTAAGGGGGAAAATCCTTAAATACAAACATGGCATATTTTCATGAGATTATCAAATACAAAAAACAATAATTCACTGTTTAAGTGAATGTGTAGAAAAATCATAGTTGGAGGATTTATTGTCCTTTTTTGCCAGCCATAGTCTACCCAATAAATGACATGTGATGGCGCTGCCCATCGACTAAATAGTTATGACAGAGATACGACGGTGTCAGAGGTGTCATAACTCCTTAGTCAGGATGTTGTCGTTGATCTTGGCAAAGAGGGCTTGGTGAAACACGTAGCGGACAAGTTGCTCAATAACGCTGATTTAGTCAAGAAGTTAGACTTATGACGGTTTGTAGGAACGGGCCCCTGGTCTCAGGCGTCATAACTTAGTCAGGATGTTGTCGTTGATCTTGGCAAAGAGGGCTTCGTAAAACACGTAGCGAACAAGTAGCCACTAATGCTGATTTAATCAAGAAGTTAGACTTATGACGGCTTCGAGGAATGGGCCCCTGGCCTAGCGGCTACTTACTAGCTGCAGTTGGCCATTTTTTCTTGTTGTGAAAATTATTTTGCTTTTGACTTGTTTGCCCCGAAAACTTTTGGAAGGTAGAAATATTCATTATGATTTTAAAATAAATTTAAATGAAAATATTGGAACATTTTACTCTTTAGAATATAAACAGGGATACTTCTACAGTGGGCTCCCCATGATACATCATAATACTAAGCCTAGAGTCTAGATCTAGATCTACATACGTACATTAAACAGGTCATTTAGTTTGATTGCATTGTCCAGTTCTGTTCCCACATGTACATATTGATGTAGTGTATTTCCGACTTCTAAATTCTATTCTAATCTTTCACGTTTTAAACTAAAATCACGCTCATTTAATCTACTCACCATCATCGGGGAAATTTCATGATACACTGGTCCAGACGGTGAACTGTCCATCTTGTCTGCTGTGCCTGTGCCGCAATCGAATACGGTATATCGCGATGAAATTAAACAAGATGACTGAATCTGATGAGTTTCGCTCGAGCCAAGTCTGTTGTGATCACATGACTGCGCTGCGCGTACGAGGTTGAGGCCGAGGTTAGTCGTACCCCCCCCCCCCCCCCCCCCCCCCCTCCCCCTCCCCCCTCCCCCGGCCCCTCGGGATAAACAGTTTGGATGGCCGATGATAGAGAGATAAATAGATATATAGCTAGATATAGATAGATAGATAGATGAATAGATATATGGTGTTTTTTACGAGATGATGATCTTGTTTTTTCTTCCTATGGGTAAATTCCACAGCTTTGCATGTTTGCTCGAATTAAAAAAAATGGAAAGAGTCCCATTTTGTTTCGTACTGCATTTAGGTAATCGTAGCATTAAACGTCCTCTCCTCTTGTTCTATACATTGTGATGGACCTATTGTATTAAGGAACGAACTCTTTGCAGTGGTGTACTGATGCCAACTATATGGGAGGGCATTACAAGACATTAGGGACTTTTAGATTGAGTAGACGAGAACACGACGAACGCCGACTGATCATATGCGTGTCAACGTACTCAACTGCCCATGTTGACAATTAGAAATCTTTTAGATTGCACTCGACGATATAAATGCATGCAGAAAGTAACACTATGAACATGACAGCTAGACAAAGAAAGAGGACAAAATATACAGTTCCTCATTCTACTCAGTCTCAACAATAGGCCATTTTCGTAATGTAACCAAATTTAATGCATATCCCAGGACCAAAATCCAGTTGAAACCAATTGGAGCAAAACCAATTGAAACCAGTTGCCAACTGGTTTCAATAGGGAAATTGGAACAACTGGTTCCAATTGAAACCAGTTGCCAACTGGTTTCAATTGAAACCAGTTGAAACCAATTGCCAACTGGTTCCAATTGAAACCAGTTGAAACCAATTGCCAACTGGTTCCAGTTGCCTAATTGGTTTCAACTGGAACCAGTTGTTCCAATTTCCCTATTGAAACCAGTTGGCTTCAATTGGTTTCAATTGGTTTCAACTGGTTTCAATTGGTTTCAACTGGTTTCAATTGGTTTTAATTGGATCCAATTGAAACTTACAGTTGGCATAAACTTAATTAGTTATAAGTTAATTAGCTCTTGCACTAATTATCGCTCATGTCAACGAAGAAGCATTATTATATGTGTCTACATTAAGTACAATGTAAAGGGCATCATAATATGCAGACCATATAATGTACTTACAAGTGTGTGTGTGTGTGTGTGTGTATTGGGTTTTTACAGACGTGTATCAATCAGATATGATTATTTACGTCTGGGACCGACCTTTAAACGTCACCATCCGAAAGACGTGACTCAGTTTCGAACCTGCGTCCTCGGCTGAATCAGTTTGTAACTTCCACTTTTTAGCTGGATTACAGGCGCACGCCACAACGCCTACTTTTTTTTGGTGGACAGTTGCTAAAATCGATTTTGATTGATCATTATTGATTTACCAATTTACCAACAAGGAAGGCATTGCCATTATATATTTTTGTATTTGATGTATTTTGTACATGGTTAGTGTTTTACTAATCAACTTTTAATCTGTGTAATTACAAAAATATGTAACTAATGAACATGCTTATCATTGCTAATAAATCTTTATATTTATCTAAAACAAATGCATTACTTGCAAATGAAAATTAATTGATAAGTACATTGTAAATCAAAATAAATTACATAAAACATTGATCTGCACACAAGCAGATAATATGCAAATTAACTGGTTTCAATTGGATCCAGTTGGGTAACTGGAAATATTTCCAATTGGAACCAATTGTGCAACTGGAAATGAATTCTAACTGGAACCAGTTGGGTAACTGGAAATTACTTCTAACTGGAAATGAATGCTAACTGGAACCAATTGGGTAACTGGAAATGAATTCTTACTGGAACCAGTTGGGTAACTGGAAATTACTTCTAACCGGAAATGAATGCTAACTGGAACCAGTTAGGTAACTGGAAATAAATTCTAACTGGAAATGACTTCTAACTGGAACCAGTTGGGTAACTGGAAATGACTTCTAACTGGAAATGAATGCTAACTGGAACCAGTTGGGTAACTGGAAATGAATTTTAACTGGAACCAGTTGGGTTACTGGAAATGAATTCTAACTGGAACCAATTGGGTAACTGGAAATGACTTCTAACTGGAAATGAATGCTAACTGGAACCAGTTGGATAACTGGAAATGACTTCTAACTGGAACCAATTGGGTAACTGGAAATGACTTCTAACTGGAAATGAATGCTAACTGGAACCAGTTGGATAACTGGAAATGAATTCTAACTGGAACCAATTGAGTAACAGGAAAATCATCTTACTGTTTCCAGTTGAACTTCTAACTGGAACCAGTTGGGTAACTGGAAATATGACTTCTAACTGGAAAAATTACCTTACTGGTTCCAGTTGCACTTCTTATTGGTTTGAACTGGAAATGAGTACCCATAACAATATTTTCCAGTTCGGCAATTGGTTTCAACTGGAAATTTTATATTCCAATTGAAACCAATTGAAACCAATTGAAACCAGTTGAAACCAATTGAAACCAGTTGGAGATTTCAACTGGTTTCAATTGGATTTTGGTCCTGGGTAGGTCTTTGTGAAGTGCCTCGATACAAATTATTTCATTCACCTGATAGAAATAATAGTATTTCAATAGTCAGAATGCAACTGCATATATTAAGTGTTGCTAGGTAGGTCAAGTCATAATTTTTGTCCAACCTGGCAACAACTAATGTATGCAGTTAGGATTCTGTCTATTGAAATACTATTATTCTTATCAGGTGAATGAAAAGTTTGTTTTGAGGCACTTCACAAAGACCTTTGCATATTTGGTTACATTACGAAAATGGCCTATTGCTGTGGTAGAACATCCCTTCACCGCTATTATGTAAACATGTGTAGAACAGGTGAATATGCATGTGACACCTGTTCTACACATTTTTACATAATAGCAGGGAAGGGATGTTCCTTTGCGCACGCGGCATACCGTACTAGATTTAGGAAAATCAAAGTTGACGCATTTTCGATCGCCGTCTAAGACGACGTGACGCATGCGCAGTGCCTTAAAATGACGTCACACGTTGCAGTCAAAGATGTCAACGTGCAAATCTAAAAGTCCCTATTCACTAAGGAGCCCGAAAAGACAGGTGAATACAGGTGAATAGAATAGGTGAAATGAAAGTAAAATAGCGAGTTAGATAAAAAAAAAAAAAAAAAAAAAAAAAAAAAAAAAAAAAAAAAAAAAAAAAACACAGATATAGACCCCTACAGAATGAATCCCCCCTCCAAATTTCCATTATCTGCACATAAATACAGTTTTAAAATATCTAATAAGAGATTCCTTGTTTCTTTGAGTGTACTTAGGATGCTAAGCTAGAGGCAATGTGAGCATGTAGATGACTCCGGTCAACATGTGTAAAGCTGAGACACAAAATGATTAATTAAGTATTGTATTTCCTAATCAAAATATAGATCACAGCTTGCAAGTACGTAGGGGGGGGGGCAAAGAAACAGGCATTGATAACATCTTATTACATTGAAACTGCTGTTGCTGCTGCATATTTATAATGATTACATGTAAAATAAAGTAGCCACTTGAAATTTTTTAACATAATCAGGAAAATACATTCAGACATTCAGTCACTTTTCGAAGTTGAAAGAGTGAATATTTTCCATCGTGATTAGGCCTAAAGGACTGCATGTTAACGAATTAATATCGGCTTAATAATGTTTATTTCTGTGATAATTATATAGAAAAGGGGTTTAAGACTTATTATAAGTGGGTAGGCCTATAGGCTAAACTAATTAATGGACCAATTATTAGCAGGACAAAACTGAGAATAGTATAGAAAGGACACAGAGTCCATCGCGGGAGGAGCAATTTTTTTCCACTACGACTTTATCTAAATGCATGATCAATAAAATCTAGTCAGCTACAATCAGGGGCGTAAATCCGTACGGAGGAGTGGGGGGGGGGGGGGGGATGATCGGCAATCCATAACATACTAGCACGAGCACACGCCAACACCAATTTACGCAAGCGCGCGTGATCGCGCACGCACAAACACAGAACACACACACGCACACGCACACACGCACACACGCACACACACACACGCACACCCACACACACACGCACACACACACGCACAAATGAAAAAACATCAAACACACAAATACCAAAACCATGGACTTATTAGAATAAGTCCATGCCCAAACACATGTACATAAATTTAGACATGCATGTACATACATGCAAGCACATGCCAAATTTGACACCCATGAAGTAAAAGAATTGGACATATTTCGAAATACTGACAGCTGCAAACTGTAGGGTAAGAGGAGACTTTTTTTTTTTTTGGTATCGAAATTTGAAATATTGACATTTTGCTCCGTTGGGGGGGGGGGGGGGGGAGTAAGGTCACCTTTTTTAGGTCAATCATAAGAATAATTTTTTTTTTTTTTTTAATACTTAAAAAAAAAAAAAAAAAAACAAACAAACAAACAAACAAAGGGGAGAGGGGGTGTCAGGGGGTTTAAGGGGGGGGGGGTTACACACATAAAAATACAAAAAGGGGGAAGTTTAAACCCCCCCCCCCCCTCCCCCCCCCTCCCCCCCCCCCCCCCCCCCCCCCCCCCCCCCCCCCCCCCCTCTGTGTACCCGCCTGCACTTGACCACTGTGCTTCACCGTTATTAACTTGTTCGGTTCAAGATGTTAACACTTCTGATGTTAATTTCTTTAAAAAATATGCTGATGAACTAATTTTACTCCTTTGTTGAGGAAGAGGGGGTGTCCCCTAAACAAAAAAAGGGAAGGACAAATCAATTTGAAGAAAAATTGATTAAAAAAAACACGAGGTAGAAAGGCAAAGCCGGGAATCGAACCGAGTACATCTGCATTGTGAAGCGATGTCTTATCCACATTACCACAGTGCTTCACTGTTATTACCTGTTCGCTTCAAATAGTTAATACGTTTTTTTTAAATATGCTGATAAATTACTTGTACTCCTTTGTTGCGGAGGAGGGCGTGGCCCCTAAATATAAAAGTGATGAAAAAAAAAACGCGAGGTAGAAAGGTGTAGCCGGGAATCGAACCGAGTACATGTGCATTGTAAAGCGATGTCTTATCCATCAGACCACTGTGCTTAACTGATATTAACTTGTTCGGTTTAAGATGTTAACACTTTCTAGTGTTAATGACTTGAAAAAATATGCTGATGAAAATTTTTTACCCCTTTGTTAAGGAAGAGGGGGTGTCCCCTAAACAAAAAAGAGAAGGACAAATCAATTTGAAGAAAAATTGATTAAAAAAAACACGAGTTAGAAAGGCGTAGCCGGGAATCGAACCGAGTACATCTGCATTGTGAAGCGAAGTCTTATCCACAAGACCACTGTGCTTCACTGATATTAACTTGTTCGGTTCAAGATGTTAACACCTATTGATGTTAATTTCTTTAAAAAATATGCTGATGAACTAATTTTACTCCTTTGTTGAGGAAGAGGGAGTGTCCTCTTAACAAAAAATTGAAGGACAAATCAATATGAAGAAAAAATGCTTAAAAAAACACGAGGTAAAAAGGCAAAGCCGGGAATCAAACCGAGTACATCTGCATTGTGAAGCGATGTCTTATCCACATGCCCACTGTGCTTCACTGTTATTATCTGTTCGCTTCAAATAGTTAATACTTTGTAATGATAATGTTTTTTAAAAATATGCTGATAAACTACTTGTACTCCTTTGTTGCGGAGGAGGGGGTGGCCCCTAAATATAAAAGTGATGAAAAAAAAAACGCGAGGTAGAAAGGTGTAGCCGGGAATCAAAACGAGTACATCTGCATTGTAAAGCGATGTCTTATCAACATGAACATAGTGCTTTACTGTTATTAACTTGTTCGCTTCAAATTGTTAATACTTTCTAATGTAATGTTTTAAAAAAAAATATGCTGATAAACTACTTGTACTCCTTTGTTGAGGAGGAGGGGGTGGCCCCTAAATATAAAAGTGATGAAAAAAAAAAACGCGAGGTAAAAAGGTGTAGCCGGGAATCGAACCGAGTACATCTGCATTGTGAAGCAATGTCTTATCCACCAGACCACTGTGCTTCACTGATATTAACTTGTTCGGTTCAAAATGTTAACACTTTCTGATGTCAATGACTTTAAAAAATATGCTGATGTACTAATTTTACTCTTTTGTTGAGGAAGAGGGGGTGTCCCGTAAACAAAAAAAGAGAAGGATAAATCAATATGAAGAAAAAAATGATTAAAAAAACACGAGGTAGAAAGGTATAGCCGGGAATCGAACCGAGTACTTATGTAGTGTGAAACGATGTCTTATCCACCAGACCACTGTGCTTCACTGATATTAACTTATTCGGTTCAAGATGTTATCACTTTCTGATGTTAAGGACTTTAAAAAATATGCTGATGTTCTAATTTTACTCTTTTGTTGAGGAAGTGGGGGTGTCCCGTAAACAAAAAAAGAGAAGGACAAATCAATTTGAAGAAAAATTGATTAAAAAAAACACGAGGTAGAAAGGCAAAGCCGGGAATCAAACCGAGTACATCTGCATTGTGAAGCGATGTCTTATCCACCAGACCACTGTGCTTCACTGATATTAACTTATTCGGTTCAAGATGTTAACACCTTCTGATGTTAATGACTTTAAAAAATATGCTAATGAACTAATTTTACTCCTTTGTTTAGGAAGAGGGGGTGTCCCCTAAACAAAAAAAAAGAGAAGGAAAAATCAATATGAAGAAAAAAAGATGAAAAAAAAACACGAGGTAGACAGGCATAGCCGGGAATCAAATAGAGTACATCTGCATTGTGAAGCGATGTCTTATCCACATGACCACTGTGCTTCACTGTTAGTAACTTGTTCGCTTTAAATTGTTAATACTTTCTAATGTTAATGTTTTTAAAAAATATGTTGATAAACTACTTGTACTCCTTTATTGAGGAGGAGGGGGTGGCCCCTAAAATAAGAAAGTGATGAAAAAAAAACGCGAGGTACAAAGGCCTAGCCAGGAATCGAACCGAGTACTTCTGTATTGTGAAGCGATGTCTTAACCATCAGACCACTGTGCTTTACTGATATAAACTTGCTCGGTTCAAGATGTTAACACCTTCTGATGTTAATGACTTTAAAAAATATGCTGATAAGCTAATTTTACTCTTTTGTTGAGGAAGAGGGGGTGTCCCTAAACAAAAAAAGAAAAGGACAAATCAATATGTAGAAAAAAAATGTTTAAAAAAATACAAGGTAGAAAGGCATAGCCAGGAGTCAAACCGAGTACATCTGCATTGTGAAGCGATGTCTTATCCACATGACCACTGTTCTTCACTGTTAGTAACTTGTTCGCTTCAAATTGTTAATACTTTCTAATGTTAATGTTTTTAAAAAATATGCTGATAAACTACTTGTACTCTTTTTTTGAGGAGGAGGGGGTGGCCCCTATATAAAAAAAAAAGTGATGAAAAAAAAAAACACAAGGTAGAAAGGCGTAGCCGGGAATCGAACCGAATATATCTGCATTGTGAAGCTATGTCTTATCCACATGACCACTGTGCTTCACTGATATTAACTTGTTCGGTTCAAGATGTTAACACCTTCTGATGTAAATGACTTTAAAAAATATACTGATAAACTAATTTTACTTCTTTGATGAGGAGGAGGGGGTATGCCCTAAACAAAAAAAGAGAAGGACAAATTAATATGAAGAAAAATTGATTTAAAAAAACACGAGGCAGAAAGGCATAGCCGGGAATCAAACCGAGTACATCTGCATTGTGAAGCGATGTCTTATCCACCAGATCACTGTGCTTCACTGATATTAACTTGTTCGGTTCAAGATGTTAACACTTTCTAATGTTAATGACTTTAAAAAATATGCAGATAAACTACTTGTACTCCTTTGTTGAGGAGGAGAGGGTGGACGATTTATTTTACCGTTCTCGACTGTTAACCCTTGTCTGATCGAATCCCTCCCCCCTCCCGCGAAAAGCGAAAGCTTTGGCGTTTCATTAAATCATTATAAAAAGAAGAGATTTGCTGTGCCGTTTTTCACTGTTAATCCTTGTCTGAATTCAGTTCCACCCCCCACCGGCCACCCCACCCCCTACCTCGCAGAATTTTGACATTACATTAAATTATTAGAGAAAGCAGACGATGTACCGTTTTTGACTTTCAATAAGCCCTATTTATCAGAATTCACTTTTTCCCTCTCGCGCGAAGCGCTGAACCCTTGACGTTTCCTTAAATTATTAGAGAAAGCAGACGATTCGATGTACCGTTTTCGACTCTTAATAAGCCCTATTTATCTGAATTCATTTTTCCCCTCTCGCGCGAAGCGCGGAAGCCTTGACGTTTTCTTAAATTATTAGAGAAAGCACACGATTGGGTGTACTGTTCTTGACTCTTAATTCTCGTCTGAATTCAGTTTCCCCTTCCCGCGCGAAGCGCGAAAAGCTTAGACGTTTGATTTAATTATTATAGAAAGAAGACGATTCGTTGCACCGTTCTCGACTCTTATTAAGCCCTATTTATCTGAATTCAATTCAATTCATTCAATATAAACAACTAATTCATTCATTCATAGACCTACACAAACAAGGCTTACTTTGAAATAACTGAAGAGACAAACGGCCACTGTAAGTCTTGAACACGCCAGGTCTGGAACTTCAGTCTTTATCTACCCCCCCCCCCCCCACACACACACACTTCGGGGTCGGAGGGACCGCACGCGCGTTCCTAAAATCTCCGGGAATTTTTTTTCTTCTCCCTCTCTTTAGACTCCTGAGAAATGTAAAAAGGGGGTTATAAAATATCTTGAATATCATAGAAAAATTGATCAAATCCCGCCGGGATCAAATTCCTGAAATTCCTGCTAGCTTTGAAAGCTCATTCAAGATTATTTCACTATGAAAAGTAAAAACATTGGCCCCCAGTCCCTCTCGATTGACTAGAGCTCACCTGAAATTGGGGGGGGGGGGGGGGTACATTTAGCAGGGAAAGCCAGCGAAAAGCCGGCGAAAGGGAGATTCAGAAATGTTGGCAGTCTTGAGATAGGGGGGGGGGGGGTTGCTTTCAAATGGAGGGAACGAGCATACGCGTACCCTAAATAACACTGAGTGGGGGGGGGGGGAGCCGGGCATCTACTGTACATGATTGCACTTTTTAAGCGCTCGCGCGCTGGCGCACCTTACGTCTGGGCAGGCGCGTACGCAGGGGGGGGGGGGGGTTTGGGGGGTTAAACCCCCCCCCCCTTTGGAAATTTTTTGTGTGTAAACCCCCCTAAAAAAAACCTAAAAACCTTGTTGGAAAATTAGAAATTCCCAAATTTACAGTCGGGCGAAAAATATGCTTATTTAAAAGCCTTCATGTCAGGGCCTGCAGAACGGCTAGGCTCGGGGGCTCGAGCCCCTCTTTTTTTTGATAAAGTATGTTACAGAGAAAAAGAAAGAAAGAGAGAAAATAAGTGACCTGCCAATATCACAAATGAGGTATCCAAATATGCTCATCTGACCGTAATTAAATGCCTGAAACCCAGGGCTTACGGGAGCTCCGCCCCCGAACCCAACCAAGGGCCCTAAGGCGATCCCCTGGATGTTCATCTAACCGTAATTAAATACCTAAAACCCTTGAGCTTCCGGGGGCTCTGCCCCCTGGACCACACGAAGGGCCCTAAGGCGGGCCCCTGGATGCTCATCGCACCTTAATTAAACTAAAATTTGAGCTTTCGGTGGCTCTGCCCCCTGGACTCCCCGACAATTAGTGACCTGTGTGTGTCACAAATAAGGTATCTAAATATGCTTATCTGCCTAAACACCTTAAGCTTCCGGGGCTCAGGCCCTGGACCCCACGCCAATTTACGCTCTCATTGATCGTTAATATTCCACTTTGAAAAACGTTGCGCGGAGCCTGCATGCAGTGGCGGATCCAGGGGTGGGCCGAAACGGCCGCGGCCCCCCCCCCCTTATTGGCGAAGCAAAAAATTGAGAAGGAAAAAAGAGAAAGAAAAAAAAAGAAGGAAAAAAAAGGGGGAAAAGGAGAAGATAAAAGAAAAGAGAACAAAAAAGTAAAGAAAAGAGAGAGAGTTCAAAAAAGAGGAAAGAAAAAGAAGAGAGGAGCCAGGGAGAAAGAAAGACAACGAAATGGCACTAAAAATTAGTGACAGTAACGACGAATAAGGGAAAGACAAGGGGAAGGGGGTGCGTGAAGGCGGATGCATTGAGGGGAGGGGGGGGGGGGGGGAGGGGTGACTGGCCGTATTCTTATTTTTAGGTTATGCGAAACTGAGTCGAAATTATGCTTCTTTTCAAAACAATCTTAGCATGCCTGTTTATGTTAAGCCGGAGTCCGCGCCCGGCCCCTCCAAAGAACGGCAGAATGGTAATCTATAAATTATGGAGTCATTCTTGATGGCTTGGGAGTCGTTATTTTGATTTGATTTGATTTGATTTGATATGGTTTATTGATTAAAAAACATTCAAATAGCAGCCAGAGGCTGAAACAAATTGAATTTACAAAAGATACATTCAAAAGCATAACATATACATATAAATGGCGATTCACGATAAATAATCAAGGATATGATCAAAGAAAAGAAGAGAACAGATTAAAACGGATGACTAAAGGATAATTGAAGGAGAACGATCGCGTAGCAGAAGGCAATAAGAGAAATGTAACAGAAGATTAGAAGGACTGGTAAGATAATAACAGAGAGGGGGGAGAGAGAGAGAGGGCATAGAGAAATGAGAAAGAGAAGCTGGCGAGGAGACTACACAATAAAAGGGACAAATAAAGAGTAGGACAGATAAATAGGCTGAAATGGAGAACTAGATATATAATCGGATAAAGTGTAATAAACTGTACTGTAATACAAATATAATACCGTACAATGTAAATGCAGCATAATTTTTGAGACCAACTTAAACCGACTACAAAATTAAACAATGAATCCTAAAGCACAAACCGCAATGTCATTGATATATTCATTATAGATATTTAAATATAAAAACCTTTACATAATCTGGCAAAACATGGTTAATACACATGTATTTGCTTCAAGATCCATATTAAGATATATAATTATTATTGAAAATTGAATTTACAAAACAAAAAAATAGCTGTTAAAAAAGAGGAAAAATTCGGCAACAAACTAGATGTGATTAACAGAATTGCATTGTTGGATTGCAAATTTTAAAAATATAGGTATATATATTATTTTGAAATTTGAATTGATAAAATCAAACGAAACGAATGGATTATTATTCTTTCAAGCTTATTTCAAATCTGAGTTTATCAGCCGTACAATGGTAGGGATCACAGATTTGCGATATCTCGTGGTTCTACACATTGGGATATTGAGTTCGTTGGAATTCCGAAGCTGACGAGTCGTTGCCTGCCCTCGAAACTCGGGCAGGAGATCTCGGTGTCGAGAGGAGAGAAGACGAAGACCAAAGTTAGAGAGCAGAGTTTGTCTGCGTGCTTCAAGGGATGGGATGCCTAGTGTTTCAAGGGCCGAAGTGTAGGAAGTATAACCGCTCAGGATAATACGACAGGCCCTTTTTTGGAGGGGGCCGGCCCTACTCAAATGGTAGTGACCGTAACGATGGATAAGGGAATAAGGAGGAAGGGATGCACATGCAGGTGCGTACGCAGGGGGGGGGGGGGGGGGGGGGGGGGTCGAACCCCCCTCAAATTTTTGTCAAGTTGTCAAGTTGGTCCTGATGTGTATAATGCGTAGACCAGGGGTTCTCAAACTTTTTCTTTGACGGACCAGAAGCGATTTCTATGAAAGCTGTAAGGTCCGAAATGACACTTGTATACTGAAGATAATGAGGCTTGTTTTTGGTCTATATCTGATCCAAGGAGAATTGTTACAGTTTAAAAAAAACAGAACCGCCAGTGCTTCCACTCGTTTAAATAGAGTTTCCTGAAAAAGAACACCCAATATCCTGGAATTTGAAAGAATTTTCTTAAAACTTTCAAAATGCCTCTTATGTGGATTTCTTATTTGGATGAATCGCTATGACGTTTTAATATATATCAATTATTGAGTGGGCTTATTTTGCTTTATAATGGATCCATACAACATGGCAGAGCTTGAGGGGTCTGGCAGAGCTTTTTCAAGAGAGAAATTGTCTTTAGGAGAAAAAAGAGGTTATTTCTACAATGAAATGAAAGGGTTATTGACTTTCAAGAGAGAAAATTGTCTATAAGAGAGGAAGAGAGGTTATCTCTAAAATGAAATGAAAGGGCTCTTGTCAAATAGCCCTTTCATTTCATTTTTCTCTCGAAATAAACTCTCTTTCTCTCTTATAGACAATTTTATGGGATGGAATCTTCAATCTGAAGCCTTTTTGTGCTCTTTGAAAATGGCACACTGAATGGGGGCAGTGCAATTTAAATTTCAAGGGATGGATTAGAGTTTTTATCGCTCTTGAAAGTGACAATGACAATGACAATGACAATGACAATGACAATGACAATGATTTTTTATTTCTTTAACGGCCCCTTCTGGGGCATGGAAGAAATACAGTTGAATAGTACATATATAATGTTCAACAATGATATTCATATAGAAAATATTTTTTTTAAACACACACAGAAAATCTTTAAAAGCAAGGAAATCTTTGGCAGCGAACAACAAACAAATGAAGGCAAGCTTAAGGTTATAGGTCTACTTTAAAAAAAAATAAAAATAAACCCTACATCTCAACTAGCAGTACTAACACTACTATATACATGTATGTACACTTTGCTACTAAAAACGGCAACAACCAATTAAACAACAACTCTAAGGTATTAAAAAGGACAAAACAAATTATCCAAAATTAGACATAATGATCTTACAAAATTTGGAAAGGTTCTTTAACTGCTTAACAGAATTTGCATTGAATAACTGATGAAATTTGATAACGTTAGGTCTACTGTAATAATATTTCTTAACATACTGCTTACGAAAGTCATTGAAATCCGGGCACACCAAAACATAATGAAATTCATCACCCTGCACCTTAATATTACATAGGGACCATAACTCAAGAGGTTGATCAGATAAATAACGACATTTGGTAACTGGCAGCTTATTATTACCACAACAAAACTTACAAAGAGGTATCCTATCACATACGTCCAATTTCAACAAATAACTCTCCAAACCACCTTCCTGTTTAAAAAGCCTATAATTTAAGCATAGACGGTTTCTATAAACTTCATTATTCCAGTTTTGCAAATCAATATCGTTTAATCTAAGTTCCAAAGCTGACTTAACCCAACCAAGGTTCAAGGGGGTATCCTCAACCCACAAGTTTGACATTCCACTCTTGTCTAGGATACTTTTAACTTTCACAATCCACCTTGATTCGAAATCACCACTTTCATGTAGCTTACATGTACGTAACAGACTATAAATAATGAATGAAAGCTTAGATTTTTTACCCTGACTAACCCTCGCCCAAAAATTGATCATACGTTTCTCCACTTTACTAGCTAAAGCAAATCTACCAACTTCGCCATAAACCATACAGTTTGCAGTTCCACGGTTGAGTTTAAGCAAGCTTTTAAGGAATTTTTTATGAAATATTTCAATACAGTCTAACTTCTGAAAACCCCAAACTTCACTACCATATAATAAAATCGGGACAACTAACTGATCAAAAAGTTCACATTGAATATCAAGAGGTATGGACAACTTCCTTGCCTTGCAATTTAAATTGAACATGGCTCTCCTGGCTTGATTAACCTGTTTGTTTATAGCCTTATTGAAAGAACCATTATAATTGAAAGTGGTTCCAAGATAAGTATAATCATCAACAACATCAATTATACTAGCACCAAAATTAAAAATAGGATATTTACGAACTTTCCCTCGAGAAAAAATCATTATTTTAGTTTTACTATAGGTTTTCCCGCCCAATTTCATCAGAGTTGCATCCGATTTAACGATGCGATCATTCAATTTCGAGCGAATTTGAATGATCACCGAGATCAACATTCAAAAAGCTAATTAGTTCATTCAATTTAATTGTATAAGCATGCAATTTCATGATTTTCTCACATAAACGTGTAAAAAGTGCGTTCAAATTAAAAATGCAAGTAAATGCATTCAATTTCGCACCTGCATCGCCCTGATGAACGTTAGGGTATTCAAATTGACGAATAGGCAAGCATTTACAGCATTTGGGCAGTCTTTTTCTGTTACTGTTTATATTCTTTGCAATCTGCATCTCTTTGAATAAATTATGCAAACTTTATGTACCTTGAAATGGGACCTTTCCCTTATAGTGAAATATCTCATTCTTCTGACAAACCGTCATGCAAACAAATTATGATTTATAAACCATTCTGTAAGTGTTATGTCCATACTGCTAGGAAATACAGTGAAACTTGGAGAGAAGATTAGAAAGAAAAGAAATATATAGAATATGATAAAAAATAAACATTATGAAACTTTAAGAATGAAAATTAAGTTATATAATTAAAAACAGTGAAAGAAAAAAAAATGACATGAAAAGATTGCGGTAAAAATGAAATAGAACTACAGAACTTGTTTATGTTGATTTAATTTGAACGTTCAAAGTGCGAAGGTGTGTGCCTATAAATGAAATTGAAATTGGTATTAAGCACGAAATTGAACGTCTATCCAGCTTGCGCGAAATTGAATGACAACTTAGCGGCACTAAATTGAATGGATTTCTCTCTAAATTGAATGAAATAAAATTTAAAAGGAATGATATAAAATTAAATCAAATGCTCAAAGAATGAACTCGAACCATGAGAGCAGAGAGTTGATGAAAACCGTTCGAACTTGAACGCCTATTCATGAAGTCGAATGCAACTCTGATCAAATTGGGCGGGAAAACCTATAGTATTAACAGACAATTTCCAGAGCTCACAATACTGATGTACGGCTGATAATGCAGCTCAGGCGCGGATCCAGGATTTTCCAATAGGGGGGGGGGGGGGGGCCGGAAATTCGAAATTCGCGCAGACCGTTATATAACCTTACCAATACTGACAAGGTCATATTAGAAGCACTGTACTTTAATAGTGTATTGGTACCTACAAACGGGCACAATTATTTTGGAAAGGGGACATGCTCACGTCACATCTCTTGTCCGATATCAACATTCCCCGTTTTCAAGTTATGCTCGCGCGCAATTTTTTTTGACATTTCCATCAGTGGGGGCTGAAGCCTCTTGCCCCAATATCTATTTCCTGGTTAAATAATTTGGCGAGTGAGCGGAAATTTGAGCTTATGTATGTTGTGAAAAGTGTTAATTGTCACCAAAATATACGAGATAAGATATAACAAATGCATATTGGTAATTTTTAAATTTTCGGGGAAAGAGAGGCTGCAACACCATCACGCATTAACTGCAGGTGTTTTGAAATCAAATCAGACTCCCCAAAAAACTGTTAACCAAAACGCACGAATCCAGTTTCAAAAATCCAAAAAATGTCAGCTTCAGAGGGGGGCACATCACCCCTCAGACTCCCTCTAAAAGTATTAACCGAATCGCACGAATCTAGGTAAAAAAAAAAAAATCAGCTTCAGAGCTAGAGAGGAACCCCCCCCACACACACACACACACACCCTGTGTGCGCAAGCGTGAAATTAACGCTGGCGCTAATGCGTAAGCAGGGGCGGAGGAGCTATTTCCAAAGTGGAAAGCACCAACAAAAAAGGGCACCTACAAAGCGAAATCTCAAAGCGAAAATATACATTTTTGTAGACATTGGTATATACCCTTTCATTGTGATCCCATTATCAGGGACGATTTCAATATTTGTTTTTCTTTATATATCATACAAGTTATTGCTTAAGCATCATACTTTCGGCTAAGTGTGATTGTCTGAATATTCATTTGCGAGCGAGCAAAGCGAGCGAGAAAAAAAATGTAAGATCTGTGAGGTCGTAGAGTGAAAAATTACATCTTATAAAGAGGAAAAAAAACCAAATCATGATGGGGTTATAAGCATCACGGAAGACTGAAAAAACATTTGTTTTAAAGTGACATATAATTGTATCATCTATAAATGCGAGCGAGCGAGCGAGCTTTAGGGGAAATTACTCTTAGTCGCTTTAAATTAGGTGCAAGACTAATGATGAGCAGGTTAGGGGGGCACGTGCCCCCCCCCCCCCGTGCCCCCCCCCCCCCGATGATGAGAGGTTAAGGGGACACATATCGAAAGGGATAAAGACACTTATTAGAAAAGAAAAGGAGCATGTGTCAAGGTACAAAGAGTAATTATCAAAGGTTCAAACTGGGCACTTCTTACACCTGAAAGGAGGCACTCACCAGAAATGAGATAGGGCACTTATGAGTATGGGAAATGGGCATTTGTCGACGGAAAAGGGGCATCCATCAGAAATTGATTTATCAGAGGTGAAAAGGGGCATTTATGAAAAGGGGATAGGTCCCTATATAGAAAGGAAAAGGGGCACGATTCAAAATTAAAGGGCAGTTAGCAAAGGTGAAAATGGGCACCCATCATAGATGAAAAGAGTACTTATCAGGAGGGGAAGGGGTAAAATGAGCATCTCTCAGATTCGAATAGGGGCAATTATCGGAGGTGAAGAGCGCACTGAAGTGAAACGAATTAACTTCATATATATGAAAATGGTCATTTACCAGAGATGAAAAGGGACACTTTTTATTTATGAAGGGCCTCATTTTTCTAAATAGCCCTTATCAGATAGGAAAGGGGGCACATGTGTTGATGAAATGTGCGCTTATCCGAGTTAAAAAGGGGAAGGGGCACTTCTTTACAAAGTAAAAGTGGCCCTTTGGGGGGGGGGGGGGGTACTTGAAGAGTGGGGCGAACTTTGCCCCCTACCCCTGCCACCCGCCCCATCATCTGAAAATCCAAAATGATGTTGTAGGGGCCGGGCGCGGCTTTATCATGAGTGCTTTTATGTGAACCCCTTTTTTTATAAATATATTATGCTGGATTCTGACCCAGATTGCACACTCTAAAATGATAGTATGATCATCCCCAATGCACCCCTTCCTCCTAATTCGTCGTTACCGTCACTGCCATTTACGTATGGCCGGTGTGACCGCGTAGAATGTAACCGCACCGATCGTCCGACTATTAGAGATCGATCGAGAGCGGACGATCGGTGCAGATTTTATCCGCGCAGAATGTCCGTGTCGGACATTCCATGCGCGCCTCAATGTCTGACGGACAATCCGTGCGGAAGAGGTCTCGCACCAATAGTCCGCCTGCCGCACCGAATGTCCGTACTCTAGTCCACACATATACATAGTCAATATAGTGGAGGCTGTTAGGGCTAAATAGGGGTTGTTTGGTGCAGATTCTTCTAAAAGCACCAAATTTGGCCCAGAGGTAGATTATACCATACTTTTACGATTTCTTCCGGACGCCAAGAAGGGTACCCTCTGGGTATGCCATATTGGGCAAATCCAAAATGGCCGCCATCTGAGTTAAAGGTCAAGCGTAGTTCCAAAAGGAAAAGCGGTTGTATGATAATAGTTTATATATTTATGGGGTTTTGGGGGTCAGAGAATCTAATTATGATATTCTTTCATCAATTTAAGATCTCCTTGGGGCTGCCATAGTACTTGTCATATTGGTCAAATCCAAAATGGCCGCCATCTGATAGTTACAGGTCAAGTGTAGTTACGAAAGAAAATGGGCTAGTATGATAAAAGTTTATATATTTATGGGGTTTTCGGGGTCAGAGAATCTGATTATGATATTCTTTCATCGATTTGAGATCTCCTCGGGTCATACTGGTAATATTGGTCAAATCCAAAATGGCCTCCATTTGATAGTTACAGATCAATAGTAGTTCCAAAAGGAAAAGAGCTAAAATGATAAAAAAAATTATATAGTAAGGGGGTTTTCTGGGTCAGAGAATCTGATTATGATGTTGCTTGTATCAATATTGCAGGTCTCCTTGGGGCTGTCATGCTGGCCATATTGGCCAAATAAAAATGGCCGCCATCCGAGTTAAAGGTCAAGCGTAGTTTCAAAAGGAAAAGGACCAGTATGATAAAAGTTGATGAATTCATGGGGTTTCCGGGGTCGGATAATCTGATTATGATGTTCTTTTATCAATTTTATTTCACCATCCTGTCCTAAGGCTACAATGAAGTCCATTTCCTAGTTGAAGAAGATGAGTGAAGATGCGCCAAATTCACACTTGAGTGGGTTTAAATCTTGGCCTGCGCCCATATGTTTCATCAATATGCAAACTTTCCTCTGTGAAATGCATAATACATTCGTTTTCGAGGATTGGCAAGGAAAAAAGATAAACAGTAAAAACAGACCATGAATAAAGAAATAAACAGCTTGTTCGATTTGTTTTGAAGCATTATATTCAAAGACCCGGACAGCTTTATCTTTATTATCCATATAAATAACGTCTCTAATCACTGTCAGACGGGAGATAATACCAATACGAAATGCATTAAGCAACGTCTAGACATAACGGTCGAATCTCAACTTTAGTTTTCTCATTCTTCTTTACATTTCGAAGCGTTACATGGGATCTTAATCCTTTTTTTCTACATACATCAATGCCCCCATTTAAGCATACTTTGAATCTGGTCACGCTTCGAAAAGTTCGTGGCCTAGCATTTTGCTTCTGTTGATGATCAAATAGAGAAAGCACCCTTTATAGATCAAGGAGAGTGTGAACAAAGCACGAAGTAGGAGCAGTGCAATTTAAACATCAAGGGATGGATTAGAGTTTATTTCTAAAATGAAATGAAAGGGCTATTTTATTTTCATGAGTCCTTTCACTTCATTGAAGAAATAACCTCTCTTTATATCTTAGAGACACTTTCTCTTGAAAGTCAAATAAACTCGAAAGCATCCTGGGGCTCCGCCCTGGAACCCCTGGTAGGGGCTCTTCCAGGCCCCTAAAGCTGTGCCATATTGTACGGATCCATTAGAAAGCAAAATAAGCCCAATAAATAATTTGTATATATATATATATATATATATATATATATATATATAGATCTCCTATGCAAACTTCCTCTGTGAAATGCATACTAAATTCGTTTTCGAGGGTTGGCAATGAAAATAGATAAACAGTAGAAACAGACCATGAATAAAGAAATAAACAGCTTGTTCGATTTGTTTTGACGCATTATCTTTAAAAACCCGGACAGCTTTATCGTTATTATCCTTAAAAAATAACTTCTATAATCATTCTGAGATGGAATAAAATACCAAAACGAATTGCATTTTGCAACGTCTAGACATAAAGGTGAAATCTCAACTTTATTTTTCTTCTTCTTCATTTAAATTGCGAAGCGTTGCATGGGATGTTAATCCTGTTTTTTTTCTACATACATTAATGCCCCCATTTAAGCATACTTGGAATCTGGTCACGCTTCGAAAAGTTCGTGGCCTAGCCTTTCGCTTCTGTTGATGATCAAATAAAGAAAGCAGTCTTTATAGATCAGGGAGAGTGTGAAAAGGCACACAGTAGGAGTAGTGCAGTTTAAATATCAAAGGATGGATTAGAGTTTATTTCTAAAATGAAATGAAACTAAAAGGGCTATTTTATCTTCAAGAGTCCTTTCACTTCATTTAAGAAATAATCACTCTGAGATGGAATTAAAATACCAAAACGAATTGCATAATGCAACGTCTAGACATAAAGGTGAAATCTCAACTTTATTTTTCTTATTATGCCTCCGCCACCGAAGGTGGTGCCGGTGTGACCGCGCCGTTTGTCCTATCAGTTTCGTTTGTCCGTCGGACATAATATGCGGGTTTTCTGCTCGCACGGATCGTCCGTGACTATCACGGATCGTCCGAGGGACGATCCGTGCGGTTTGCTATCCGCATATTTTGTCCCCCCCTTGTATTACGTGTATATTTGATAAAAGGAAGCAACTCGGCAAATCAATGTATTTAGACTCATTGTAAATCATGTGGTTGACATTTTTTCTAGAAATTACATAATAATAACTCTACAATTTTTTTTAAAGCAAATGGGCCAGTCCTTTTGAAAGTAGAAGTGAATATTTTCTTTAGAACCTTTATTTTATGAAGGCATACTCGTGATATCAGCCCCACAACTGTTGTAATCGATTATACTTTTGTACGTGGCTTCGTACATCAACCAACTCACTACTAGTATATACTCGTCATACAGGCCCCGCTCCAAGTATTTGGGGGCGTTTCGAGGTTTAATGAAGGAGTTAAATGGGAAATAAAAGTGATTAAAAATGGGGTTGAAAGTGAGTGGGGGACGCTAGAGTATTTAAGATAAGGTAGAGCGTAGCACAAATTGGCGGATGCTCAGGGGGTATTGGCATTTAATTACGGTCAGATGAGCATATTTTAATACCTTATTCATGACACTGGCAGGTCACTAATTGGCGTATGGTCCAAGGGGCGGAGTCCCCGGAAGCGCAGGGGTTTTAGGCATTAAAATTAAGGTCAGATTAGCATCCAGGGGCCAGCCTTAGGTCCCAAGGTGGGGTCCAAGGGGCAGAGCCCCCGGAAGCTTAGGGGTATGGGCATTTAATTACGGTCACATGAGCATACTTTCTTTTCTATTTCTTTCTATTTAATTCTCTTTAATAAACTTTTTCAAAAGTGTGTATGGGGAGGTGGGGGGGGGGGGGGGCTTGAGCCCCCAAGCCTGCCGTAGCAACCCTCTAAATAGTAAATAAGCACATTTTTTGCCTGACTGTAAATTTTGATATTTGTCATTCTCCCACAAACGCATAAAAAGTATAATTTACTAAAAAGTGTGGAAAATCCCTGAAAATTAGGCCGTTTCAGCAGCATCTGTAAATCACTGGTATCAAATTAGAACAAAAAATTCACTTTTAAAGTTTATTTTGGTGGGGGGGGGGTAGCAACTGGCTGATTACTTAGACCCATGGTGTCGAGGGGCTCTTTCTTTATTTTTGTTCAGTAATAAAAAAGGTTAGTTTATGTGGGTGTCACTCAGGCGCGGACATACGGGGGGCGACGGACCCGCCCCCCCCCCTCTTTGAAAAAAAAAAAGGAAAGGAAAAAGGAAAGAAAGAAGGGCTAAAAACACGAGTTAGAAGTGGACCAATCAAGGCGCTCACTTATCCGTATCAGGGGAAAAATACACGGGGGCTCGGGGTGAATCACACCCCGAAATGCCAAAAAGAGCCCCCGAAAGTCATAAAAGTAGCCCCCGAAATTTTTAAAGTATTTTTTCCCTGATCCGTATATAGGACAAGGCCCTGGGGCAGCTAGCCATACTCCGATATTTGGGTCGTTTTCCGATCAGAACTAGCCCTAACTATCATTCCAGGATTTTAAGTTTCAAAACGTAGACTTCATTGACCTGTACATAGGCTTAGGAACCGGGGGTGCTTGGGGGGCACCGCCCCCAAAAAAAAAATATATATTGGGGGCTCAGATATCATTGAGCCCCCCCCCCCCAATATTTCGGCCGGGCTCGGTTATCATGAGCCCCTCCCCCTCCCAAATATTTTGTTCGTGCTGATGAGTTGAGGGAAGTGTATGCCGGAGATATTGACTTTGTAGCATTAACTCGGCAGCTAACAAACCTCCAAGACATGTATGACGATGAGAGGAAACCTATCAAATACATTAAAACAATCTGTGAGATTTTCAACAACAGTCCAATCTATAAGAGATCATTCTCAGAGGTACACATTCTTCTTCTCATTTACCTTACCATCCCGGTTACAACGGCAACTTGCGAGAGAACATTCTCTGTCTTGAAAGGGATCAAAACTTATCTGATAAGTACAATGACCCAAAGAAAGCTCAACCAAAGCTTAAATAAATCTCGTACAGATAAACTGGACTATAGTTTGCCCAAAACTTTGTTTCCAGGAACACAAGAAGACAAAACTTCTTTGGCACATTTGTCTGAGGCTGCATGTGCACCTCAAAAGAAGAAAAGTCTGAAATTTTTCGCCGCGATGACATAGACGAGGAACAAAGAATTTATTTCCAGGTGCAAATTAAAGACAAAGGAGGATCTCAGAATTATATTTTTTGGGTGGTGCCACATTTCAGTTTTTAAATATGTCCGTTTATAGGCATTACAATAAAAGTTTTGTTTTTCACGTTCCTGGGGTATTATTTTTTCCAAAGGTGTTAAATGTGTGTTATTTTAACACCTATACTTTGTCTTACTTAATAAAAATAAACTAAATATCTTACAATTCAACGAGTTCTTCAAGTAGGTCTACTTTTATTAATTTCTTCAACTGCTTAAAATTAAGGCTACAAATGCTTTGTTACTGTAGAGCTGTAGTGTGAACAGGCTACTTAGTAATTCACATTTATAGATTGGTGCACATCATTATGCTTGACCATCCTCTCCTATCTGTTTGTTGTCATTCCTCTGTTAGTCATCCTTTATTTGCTACCTATGATATTTGATTATTCATGATTTCCTTTATTATATAAATAAACATGTAAATACCTATATATGCAAAATAAACCCTGGAGGTTTAAAGTTGTAAAGCCCAGGGCAGTTCAATACACGCAATCATGAAATAAGGGTGTCTTTATCGAAGTGTCACTGTAAGTTTAGAACCACGCCCTGTGCCTACCCGCTCAGGCCACCCTACATTCAGGGGCGTCGCTAAAGGGGGGGGGGGTGTGAGGTTGAAGCCGGTGGGATTTTTTTATGTCGGTCGGCCAGCAATTTTTCCCCTTCGAACTATCACTTTTTATCGGACAAAGAAACATTTTTGAAAATTCAGACAATGATTTAGAGTCGGTACAATGAATCGTCTTCTTTTTCCAATAATTTAATGAAACGTCGAGAGGGGGGAAAACTGAATTCAGACAATTAGGCTTAAGAGTAGAGAACGGTATACAACAAATCGTCTTCTTTCTATAATAATTTAATGAAACGTCTAAGCTTCCGCGCTTCGCGTGGGACGGGGAAACTGAATTCAGACAAGGATTAAGAGTCGAGAACGGTACAACAAATCGTCTTCTTTTCATAATAATTTAATGAAACGTCTAAGCTACCGCGCTTCGCGCGGGAGGCCTTTCACCCACCCCTTACCCCACCTAGGGAGCGCTTTGCGTGCTCTTTAAGCGATTCGCTTGCTCAATACCGCCCCTCCCTTAAATAAGATCCTACCTACGCGCCTGCATTAAAATATATAGCTATGATGCTTACTAAGTTGACGAAATAATTTGTATAGCGACGCCCCTGACGACACATCAGGCCTATACTTGCGTTTTGTGAGAGGCTCAAGTATCCGGGCCAGCTATTTATAGTTGAGTAATTTTTGAAGAAAAACAAACGAGTACTCGCTCTCCAATCGTATTGGTTATTTGGGAATTTCGAATGTCATCAAATATGTTTTTTTCCTTTTAACACAATGATTGTTTTGTGACTCAATTCAGGCCTGACTAAATATAATTTTGTTCGTAAGGCAACAGACAAGTAATTTAGTCATATACCTGATTAACATTTGAAGATTTCCTACACTAATGCCTGGCCGTGCGTAACCCATATTTGAACACTAAGTTGCACCTGAAATTGCAACATGAGCATTATAAGCTCAAAATGCTTTCTTTCATACAAATACACCAAAAAAAAATCCCAAAAGCTTGAATGCATACTATTTCACAAGATGTAATTAAACAATATGAATGATATTAATGATACACTTACATGTACATGCAAATGCATGATCATTTTTCCGCTTCTTGCTCCCAGCAAGATAGTTTCCTTCTACATTTAATTTTGTTGCTGTTGTGAGTTTATATTCATATTTTTGTTATCAAACAGGAATAAAAAAAAATGAATATATGAATACATTTGTACAATGATAGTTGTACAATGATGATAGAAGAACCAATGAAAATCGTAACTGATCTTCCTTAATTCCTTTTCTTTTCTTCCTCTTTGTTTTCTGTCCCTTTCTCTCCTCTTTCCCTTTCACTTCCCTTCTCTCTCTCTCTCTCTCTCTCTCTCTCTCTCTCTCTCTCTCTCTCTTTGTTGAGGGGGGGGGGGTAGGGGTGCAAATCGGGACAAATTGCAACTGATCTCCCCTACCTTTCTTCTTCCTCCCCCCCTTTCCCTTCCCTTACTTCGCTCTCTCTCTCATTTAAGTTTGCTGAGGGAGGCAGGGGCCTTTCGCCCCCTCCCCCCTCTCCCCGATCCACACGATGTTGGTAGGATTTATATTCGCAACTGATCTCTGCCTCTTTTCACCCTTTTTTTTTTTTTTTTTTTTTACTCTTCCTCTTTTGTATTCCATTTTGGCTCTCCTCTTTCCCTTTCCATTCTTTCTCTCTTTTTTTGGCGGGGAGGGGGTGGGGTGGTCGGGGAGGGGGGGGGGGGGCAGAGGCAAAGGTCTTTCTCCGCGATCCACATCTTGTTTGCAGGAAAATTGCAACTGATATCCCTTCTTTTCTTTTCTTCTTTTGTTTCTTTCCCTTTCCTTCCTTCTCTCTTGTTTTGCGGGGGGGGGGGGGGAGGCAACAGCATGGGCGGCAAGGCCCTGTCGGACCCCTTTTTCTTTTCTTCTTCCTTTCCTCTTCTCTCTTCTTTCCCTTTCCCTTCTTTTCCTTCCTTCTCTCTCTCTCTCTCTCTCTCTCTCTCTCTCTTTTTGTTTGCTGAGGGGCCAGGGGAGGGCAGGCGAAGGCCTTTCGCCCCCGATCCACACCGCGTTGGTGGGAAAAATCACAATTGATCTCCGTACCTTTCTTTTCTTTCCCTTCCCCTTCTCTTCTTTTTTCTCTCTTTTAAATTTGCTGTAGAAGGGGGGGGGGGGGGAGACAAGGGCCATTTGCCCCCCCGATCCCCAACTTGTTGGCGGGAAAACTGCAACTGATATTCCCCTTCTTTTCTTTTCTTCCCTTTATCTCGTCTTTTCCCGTTTTTCTTTCCCTTCTCTTCCTTCTCTCTTTCTTTTTGCTGGGGGGGGGGGGGGGGGGGGGGGCAACAGCCTGGGAGGTAAAGCCCTTTCGCCCCCCTCCCGATCTTCTTCTTTTCCCTTTTTCTTCTTCTTCTTCTTCCTTTCCCTTTGTCTCTTCTTTCCCTTTCCCTTATTTTCCTTCCTTCTCTCTCTCTCTCTCTCTCTCTTTTGCTGAGGGGGGGGGGGGGGGGGGGAGTCGCGAAGGCCTTTCGCCCCCGATCTCCTTTGTTCCCCCCTTTTCTTTTCTTCCTTCTCTTCTTCCTTTCCCTTACTCTCCGCTTTACCTTCTCTCTCTCTCTCTCTCTCTCTCTTCATTTTTTGTTGGCGGTTGGGGGTCAAGGCCCTCCCCCCCCCTTGATCCGCGCCGGGAAGACCTGTAGTGTCATCTGGCAAAGCTGAATATGGGTTATCCAGTCGTTTCATTCATATGTATACGTGTGGACTAGAGTACGGACATTCGGTGCGGCAGGCGGACTATTGGTGCGAGACCTCTTCCGCACAGATTGTCCGTCGGACATTTGAGGCGCGCACGGAATGTCCGACACGGACATTCTGCGCGGATAAAATCCGCACCGATCGTCCGCTCTCGATCGATCTGTAATATGCGGACGATCGGTGCGGGTAACATTCTACGCGGTCACACCGGAGGCATCATGTTTTCGGGTTGTCCGTCCGTACGTCCGTCCCGTTTGACCGTTATCACAATATCTCAAGAACCATTTAAGATTTAAACTTAAGACTCGGGAATAGTATTTATCACCATAGGAAGACGATCTGATTAGATTTTGGAGTACGTAGGTCAAAGGTCACAGGTCACAGAGGTCAACTTATGAAATTCCTTGTATTGAGTTTGTTAGCGCGATATCTCAAGAACCATTTGAGATTTAAACTTCAAACTTAAGGATAGTATGTATCACCATAGGAAGACGATCTGATTAGATTTTGGAGCACGTATGTCAAAGGTCAAGGGTCACAGAGGTCAACTTATGAAATTCCATACATTGAGATTGTTATCATGATATCTCAAGAACCACTGGAGATTTAAACTTCAAACTTAGTGATAGTGTGTATCACTATAGGAAAACAATCTGATTACATTTTGGAGCACGTAGGTCAAAGGTCAAGGGTCATAGAGGTCAACTTATGAAATTCCATACATTGAGATTGTTATCATGATATCTCAAGAACCACTGGAGATTTAAACTCCAAACTTGTTTAAATTGCTCTATGGCGGAGGCATCATTTTCGACTGCGCGCAGTCAAAATTCCATCTAGTTCTTCCTTTAAATTTCGAAGCGTTGCATGGGATCTTAATCCTGTTTTTTCTACATACATCAATGCCCCCATTTAAGCATACTTAGAATCTGGTAACGCTTCGAAAAGTTCGTGGCCTAGCATTTTGCTTCTGTTGATGATCAAATAGAGAAAACACCCTTTATAGAGCAGGGAGAGTGTGAACAAAGCACGAAGTAGGAGCAGTGCAATTTAAATATCAAGGGATGGATAAGAGTTTATTTCTAAAATGAAATGAAAGGGCTATTTTATTTTCAAGAGTCCTTTCACTTCATTGAAGAAATAATCTCTCTTTATATCTTAGAAACACTTGCTCTTTAAAGTCAAATTAACTCGAGAGCATCCTGGGGCTCCGCCCCGGAACCCCCGGTGGGGGCTCTCCCAGGCCGGGCTCCCAGGCCCCTAAAGCTGTGCCATATTGTACGGATCTAAACTCATAGCGATTCATGATCCAAATAAGAAATCCAAGTAAGAGGCATTTTGAAAGTTTTAAGAAAATTCTTTCAAATTCCAGGATATTGGGTGTTCTTTTTCAGGAAACTCTATTTAAACGAGTGGAAGCACTGGCGGTTCTGATTTTTTAAACTGTAACAATTCTCCTTGGATCAGATATAGACCAAAAACAAGCCTCATTATCTTCAGTATACAAGTGTCATTTCGGACCTTACAGCTTTCATAGAAATCGCTTCTGGACCGTCAAAGAAAAAGTTTGAGAACCCCTGGTCTACGCATTATACACACATCAGGACCAACTTGACAACTTGACAAAATGTTTTTAGAATTTACTTAGTAACCGTAGGGTATATTAAGAGGTGGATTTTCTGCAATCGAGGAGAACCACCTAAGCTATAATAGACTTAACGTCATGTTAGAAGTCGGCAATTAAAGTCAATATCTGAGGGTAATTCCACGTCGGGACGAGAGGCTAGCTCAACTGCCACCCGGTTCTCCATAGCTTTCGTCGGGGACTAGCTCTTGTCTGGGATCGGGACGCACACCATCGTATCTCAGTCTGCGGAGGTCAAGAATCCGGGGCGACTACCGGGGCCAAGTGGAACAAAGACGCTGTCTGCGGAGGCCAGGGCCAAGTGGACGACACGAGCTGTGACCGGCGTCGATGTCAGACGGGGAACTACCCATCCAGAATTATTTTGTTAAAGATAAGTTTAATTACATACTGTATTATTACTGAATCCAAAACAAAGTGTGTGAAACAGGAGAAATGATTGGAAATTAAACGTTACAATTTAACTTTAATTAACAAGCTCAATTTCCCTTTATTTTGTGTGTCCGTAGCAATAATAAAAAATAAAAAAAAGTCTCTCACGTGACACCGGCCCCCTCCTTAATAACGACTCCAAAGCCATCAAGAATGACCCCATAATTTATAGATTACCATTCTGCCGTTCTTTGGAGGGGCCGGGTGCGGCCTTTTCAGAAGTGTTTCTACACTAACCTTTTCATGCACTCCGGCTTAACATAAACAAGCATGCTAAGATTGTTTTGAAAAGAAGCATAATTTCGACTCATTTTCGCATAATCTAAAAATAAGAATACGGCCAGTCACCCCTCCCCCCCCCCTCCCCTCAATGCATCCGCCTTCACGCACCCCCTTCCCCTTGTCTTTCCCTTATTCGTCGTTACTGTCACTAATTTTTAGTGCCATTTCGTTGTCTTTCTTTCTCCCCGGCTCCTCTCTTCTTTTTCTTTCCTCTTTTTTGAACTCTCTCTCTTTTCTTTACTTTTTTGTTCTCTTTTCTTTTATCTTCTCCTTTTTCCCCCTTTTTTTTCCTTCTTTTTTTCTTTCTCTTTTTTCCTTCTCAAATTTTTTTGCTTCGCCAATAGGGGGGCCGCGCGGCCGTTTCGGCCCACCCCTGGATCCGCCACTGACTACAAATTTAAGGAACTAAGTTATTTTTCAGTTTCCCCCCTCCTGCGCGCGTCATTTTTTTCTGCGGCACAGATTGGGGCTTAAAAAAAAAAAAAGTTAACCATTAACACATTTTTTTTTTTTTTAATATATATTTTTTTTTTACATTTGACAAAAAGTGAGAGGAGGGGGGGGGGGGGGGGGTGGTTATCCTCCGATACCCACACATTAACAAAATTTGAGGGGGAGCGTACGTACGCGCCTGATGCTGGATTCCGATCCCCCTTATTCGTCGTTACTAGCTGTCACTAATTAGTGCCATATTTCCTCGCCTTTCTCTCTTTCTCACTCGGTTTTTCTCTCCTTTTTCCTTTGTCTTTTTTTTTCTTTCTCTCTCGCTCTGTCTTTTCTCTTCTCCTTTTTTCCCTCTTCTTTTCTTCCTCTTTTGTTCCCTATATTTGGCGCCCCCATCCGCCCCCAAGGATCGATCCGCCACTGCTTTTCCATGTTAGCTATACACTAGCGCTAACGTATTATTATTAACGTGCACTGAGCTTTGCGATCTCTGATTGATTGGAGCTGAAAATTTGTAGGCGTGTGTGGAAACTAAGGACACTGGCTTTCCGGCATCTGATATCGTCGTTTTGGAGCTGTTTTATTGGTAATATTGATGATGATTTGTTTCAAATTATCCTATTTCATACGCAGTGATGATTTCTTTAGTTTCTGTGATTATAAACAACGTGTTGTCTGTAAAAGTAAAATACGCTGGCTTTGACTTCTCTGTCTCCGTGTACACGGAGAGCTAGTGGCTGGCAGCGCAGGAGTGGGCCCGTGGCCGTGCATCCCGTTGCGTTGCGCAGGAGCCGTCTGTTGGGCGTTCATGGTAAACAAGCGCCGCACCCAGATTCAATTTCATTGGAAAACTACTAACAAAACAGTTTTTTGTGGAAACTGGCCTGCAAAATCATATTTCCCCGTAGGTGCAATATTATTCCTTTTATAGCTTCATTTCCCCCTTTGCATTGTTGCTAAGCTGAGTGAGTGAGGTATGTTTCTAAATTCCATCTGCAATGCAATGCCAATGGGCTATGCATATTGTTGGACATTGCACCTGTATCGTTCTACATGTTGTAGGTCAGCAGTGTTCATACAGTGTTCGTGTGATCACAGCTAAATTTAGAAACATAAATTTTATTTTGGTAACAACTCTGGATCTAGTCATGCTTTTGAACAACTCTAGACAAGATGTAGAATTGAGAAACTAGAGAACTTGTTGTAGAAAACCTAGCCCTAAACTAAAGTCGATAGTTGTTTTTCTTTGCGGGGGGGGGGGGGGGGGGCACACATATCTTAGTTGTGTATTAAGACGAGCAACACTGTCTCGTTGGTAAAATTTGCCTTGATTTTGCAGATATTTGTGCCTACTTTTACCGATTGGGCCAACCATCTTCAGGTCAATACGCATTAGCATTGACTAGATCTACTACTATGCTTTGCTGGAGTGGGGGGGGGGGGGGGGGGGGGGGGGGGGGAGGGGTAGGGAATCTGTTTGTACTCAGTTATTTTTTAAGTGTGGCAGTTTACCTCAGCTGTTCAATGTGACTCTCTTAAAGTTGTGAACATTGTTATTAAAGATGAACATTTACTTCCTTGTTAGGTCAGACAAGTATTCAGCTACCTACACGTACACTGTACATGTACTATGTAGTATGTAGTGTACAGGTACATGTATTTACCTCACCTGGGTTGAGTGTAGCAAATATAGATTGATGTCATGTCAAAGGAAGTTCTTGATGTGGCATGGACTCTAACGTGTACCGTATGATCCACAGTCCAGTGACATCTAGACCACTACAGGCACAACACCCAAATTATTATAAATCTAAAAAAAGATAAGTACACATGCAGTTATATAGTTCAGAGTACCGGTAGGTGTTTCTGAAATACCACTTTGTAGTGAATCAAATATTGACATAAATGTCCGCACTACAATCTTATAAGACTTTTGTCATCGAAGTTCAAGGAATAGAATAAGAAACGTACGCACACTAGATTACTGCGTACGTATAGTTTGCTGAGTGCTGACGTACATTGTAGCGATGAATCACAAGACAGCGTCACAGGGGTTAAAGGTTTGTTTAGGCATGCAGTTCTTAATAAAGTGGGAATAAATAATTTCAGATGGTATCCAAAAGATAAGAAAAGGTGTGGGCTATTAACCGAGAAGACTACTGCCAATACACACATTACATAAATGACAGCACCACATTGGCATTTTGTTTTTAATGTCCTTTGCTAACTGTGATCAATTGCAGTGCTTTGTGCAGTAAACTGAAGGTGTGATTCTATTTTATATATACATGAACATGTAAATGTACCAGACTGCACATGGTGTGTAGTTTTACTAGTACTTACAGTGTATTTCTTTGCTTGTAATTTCTCAAATACCAATTACCTCGAGTTCAACATCACTAAAAAGGAAGCCACACTTGAGTCAATTTGGAAGCTTTGATTTTGAATCACCAGTGTGTTTTTCTTCTTCTGCTTCATCCTTCAGATTGTACCCACTTCTAATCTGATATCATCATGAGTTATCCAGGCTACCCCCCAGCAGGTGCACCCGGCTACCCTCCTGCAGGTCAACCTGGTTACCCCCTGCTCCTGGCACCTACCCGGTAAGTGCTCGCTCTAAATCTGGGACCAGTATTCTGATTAGGATTCTGTTCCTATATTTTACGTAGTAAAGTATAAAACGCTTCTAATATCTGAATCAAGATGTGAAGAGGTGCAAGTCCTTTGTTGCGCGCAGTTGTCATTCATTTTACATCTAAAGAAACCACCTTTTCTTTTAAACGACTGTATCTGAACAAGCCTTTAAAGTCTTTCATGAATCTAAACTATGCAGAGGTGGTGAAGATGTTTTATTTTACTTGAAAGCTATTAAAGCTGATAGCAAGGCTCCACACTAGACTTCCTTAAGCTTCATTCAGGTACAAACCTTCCAAAATAATTTGTGTACAGCTAGAAAAGCTGTATAAATCCAACCTCACACATTTTTACCTGGTAAACTGCCATTTTTTTTAAATACAAAATTAGCGTACAAGTAAGTATGAGAGGCTTCTTATTTCTGTATCTTATAACACGTCGCTCAGTGAATATGCGTAGGATCATTGTTGCTCATCATCTCATCAGGAATTCATAATCAAGTAAAACTGCTTTAGCAAAAGACAAAAGTGGTCCTAAACTGTACTTGGGACTTCCCATTTACAGAACTATGTCTATGGCTCTACCTCTACCACTAATGTACCACTGAGTCACAGTGACTCTCAAATTTCTTTGTAAACTGTAGATTGCCTTTTACCATTTCATTTTTGCAATTAAGATTTATTATCACACTTTACATGATAAACATGTTCTTCTCATTTACCAGTATAGGGTACTTCAGAATAAAGACATTTTATTTCCACCTTGAAAATTCACATTTTTTCTTAATTTCATTTTATGTACAGGTACTTTCTTTGTTCAATGTTATGGAAATTAGACTTTTATTCTCTGGGACAAATATTATTCTTTTTAATGAAAAATAACACACTGACTTTATACTCGCCTTGCAGCCAGCAGGAGGGGCTCCAGGTTACCCTCCTGCAGGGGTCCCAGGTTACCCCCCTGCAGCCGCCGGCTACCCAACAGGTGCAGCTCCACCCCCAGCTGGAGGGCAACCCTATGGAGCAGCTCCAGGATACCCTCCTGCAGGGGGAGCTGGTTACCCCCTGGTGAGTCAAATGGGTTCTTTATTTCTTTCAGTAATGTAATATAAAAACAAAAAATACCAATAAAGTATAAAAGGCAAGTCCAAGGTGTATATAGTTTGGTTTTCATACCATACATGACATCATGGATTAAAAACATTGATATATCCTAAAATTGTTGTTTTGCATATTTGGTCTGATCCCAGCTATAAGTATAAATATACAGTCAAATCTGTCTAAGTGCCACCTCTCTATAAAAGCCACATAGAATAATACGTACGTACATTGTGTATATGTTTGTATAAGACGTGTACCGCACATGTGCCGCTTACGCCGGAAGTACATGTTAGTCCCAGAAAGGGCTCAAAATTACGTCTAAGAGGCTACATACCGGCATTTTGGTCGTAGTGGCGATAGCTAAAATTCTTGCTGTCGTTGGAAAACGTAGTGACTAGCATGTACATATATCATAAATGTAGCAATGTATTTAGGCAGTTTTTTTTCAATTAGTAAAAGAAAAAAATTGCTGCTTTCTATTGTAGCTAGTTAGAAGGCACTACAATATTTTCACATCATGAGTTAGACGAACCATGCTCTGCAGTAGAATAACCTTTTCAAGAAATATTCACTTGTCATGAGTAATTACTTAGCTTAAAGGTACTATGTCCCATTTGCAGGCCAAAAAAATGAAAAAGTTAAATTCCAACTGCAGTTGAAAGATAATACTAATTTAGAACTTCCCTAAAAAAGGTGGGGCTTGAAAATGTCTTCAAGTGGGAAATTAATGACTATTAGTTGTCAAATCGACTTTAGGGCTATAGAGCCCAAAACTAATAGTCTTGATTTTCAGACAATTGTACCGAATGGTCATACGTTTTATGCTGCGCAAAGATTCAATCAATTTAATCTTGGCCATCACAAGAAGTGGGTTATTGATGTAGACAAATGCTCATGTACCCTTTACAACTCTTTTCATGTATGTTATTACCAAAGAAGAAAAAAAGCCAGTCAGTCACTCAATAGTGTCTGACAGTGAAGTCTAGCAAGTAAACAGGTTTCCTTGCATAATTTGAATATGAGGACACTGCTAACGTTTAAATTTCACAGATAGGACATACATGACATATTCATAATTCCTGCAAAGTTTTACAGAATTTGAGGTTGGCTGCAAAAGGGACATTAAAGGTACATAAAGTACCTTTAATAGGGATCACACATTAGGGATGATTTATCTCAATTTAAATGAGAGAACAGGTCAGTGAAAGTTTTAGAAAAATTTATTAAAAATCGATCAATCAAACACAAATTAGCAAGGCTGTGACGTATCTTGCTAGCTCCCTTCCCATTTGCCTTGTACTAAAAAGTTCAAAACTTAATATTTTCCCTGAAGAAATTGTCAATCGTACATTCACCATAGATAATCATTGCCAATATGTTTCTTTACAACCCCTACATGTACATGTGGAAAAAAATCTATTCTGTGTTCAGTAACTACCGGTAAGACTTTTAATGAAAGTTTATGAAATATTCTGTACAGAGCAAATTGGAGAGGAGCTCGCAAGATGTGTCACAGAGTTGCCAATTTGTGTTTGATTTACCGCAGCCTCAAAAATTCAGGACTTTCTTATTTTTAATCATATTTTCCTCAAACTGTCACTGATCTATTTCAATGATTTTTCTGCTTCTATCAAAATCAACTTAATATCAGGGTGGATTTCCCTGTTAAGTTTGTATTTATTTTAATGGCTTTTATTTTCTTGCATGCATGCATGTCCTTAAGAATATACAGTGTATGAGATTAAGTTCTCTGTAGATTGTTAGTCAGAATAGATCATATACTTTTAATTAGTAATTAAATGTAGTAGGCTCACAGCCAAATGGGGGAAGTACTTTGGACTAGAAATCATTAGGAGACACCTGTATTTTGCAAAAGTATTGTCATTAAGAAAATCACCATAACAATAGTTCTTAAAAAAGTATAAACATCAACAAATATATCATTGTCGGTTGTAATTACGGCAGTCTGAAAAATAAAGCAAATGCTAATTTGCTAATTTTACAATTCATAATATAATTGTTGAAGAAAGAAGGACAGAATGATAAAGAGGAAAAGATGAATAGTTCTAAACAGAACAAGATTTATTATAAATACATACATACAAACAAGTTTGAGAATATCTTTAATATAAAGTCTATTTTGTGCAGATTGAGTGATACTGAATCACCATGTTTAATACACACATGTACAAACCAGAATTTATGCAGGAACTGTGATGCAGTTTAAACATTAAAACCATAAAACATAATATACAGGATATATTGTTGAAGCCTGAAAGAGGAAGTGGATGGACTTGATGTTATTCTTAGAATGGGGATCAGGGGGATGTCAAACCCTACATGTACATTAGGGACTTTTAGATTTGCCGAACAACAGCATGGATTGCTACGATCGACGTCCTTTTAATGCACTGCCTTGAATGGACGTCAGATGTTGTACCAATGGTCTGTCTTGTCTTTTCAACAGGGAAGTGACCATAAAAGCAAGAGGGCTCCAGTGTATGTACCTGTTTATCTACTGTGTATGGGAACAATTACCATCTCCTAAATGATTATTAGAGTCACAAAAGCATTGAGCAAAATAAAAAGGGGGGGGGGGGTGTCAATATATATTTATGTGGTTAACAATTGAGAGCATTTTATGAAGCGTAAAAAAACAAATAACAATTTCCTGTTCAGTGCATGCCAAATTTTTTGTGAGAGTAGAATTTTGGTCATTTAAAAAAAAATCCCTAATGTATGTTGTACACAAAGAAAATTTATTTCAAATTGTACAAATTATAAATGTTTGTTTTTATGTACATGGATATCTGTAGATTTTTAAACTTGATTGATTGTACCAAATAATTTTCCTCTATATATGAAGATCTTTTTTGTACATGCATGTACATGTACCTTTCCTGATTTATCAACCCTAGGAGGTGTTTCACAAAGACTCATATCAAATTTAAGTTGGACTTAACTATGGCAGGCCATTCATGCCACTGTTTTCTCTCACCATTTACTGGCAAGTGGCATTGGTCTCTCAAGGGACGTACAAATCATGGTCACAAATCTACAGAATTTACATTTTTTATAATTCATTATTGAAGGAACAAGTATTATCTAAAGATCATAATGGGGACACCAACCAGTGGCATGAATGGCCTGCCATAGTTAGTTAAGTCCAACTTAAAGTCGATCTTAGCCTTTGTGAAACATCCCTCTGGTCTACTAGAGCTCTTATAAAAATATGAAATGAAAATTAGATTCTCGCAATATATACTGTATGCCTTCTTCCTTTCATTTTTGTTTTATTTCAGAGCCCAAGTTTTACCTTACAATGTAACTTCATTGTACACATGTATACATGTATTTGTGCTATATGTTATCTTCAAGTTCAAATAACACAAGCTACCCCCCCCCCTTCCAAAAAAAGGGGGAAAATAAAATAAAATCAGAGCTTAACCATTCTTGAAACTTATGTGCCTTATCCCACAGCGCCAGGTTATGGAGGTTATCCCTGTAAGTTGCTCACGTCTGAATTCCCATTTCAATCTCATTACTAACGCTAAATCATACTCATTACACTAATGTTTTTATGCCGTGACACATGCATACTAATACTGGAGATCATTTTCCACAAGACCTGCCTTACTTTGAATTGCTGTGTATATATATAGCAGTCTGGTATTGATTCTTGTGTCGGTTGACACCACTTAGATGAAAAGGTTGTAATTTCTTGAACCAAATTAATTTTTAACGGAGTGTTCAATGCATGTGCAGAGGGATGTGTGTTTTATGAAAAAGATTACATGTAACAAATGTTGTTTGAGTGGTTTTATTCCACTATTACTAAACAGTTACGACTGATTTTTACATGTACAGTGTTCAGTAAATTTAAGTTGGAGTACATGTACATGTACAATGTGAGTCAAAAAAAAGTTTACACTTAGAAAATTGCGAATTATTTTAAAAGTCATGTATGAACAGTAAATGATTATACATCTTATGAAAGAGTGTTTTATCGTGAATCATTTGGTATCATTTTTATGTGGTATGTGTTCACGCTTGAATGAACAGGAGGCATTGTTTGCGAGAGTGCAAAATCGATTTGCGCCAAAGTTGCCTGTGTGATGTTTGAATAAAACAATTGGGATTTGGGAATTAATTCGGTCTTTGGAGATCCAAATAATATCCCTAACAAAATTAATCATGCCACACATATCAAATACCAACGGACATGTGTGCGCGCGCGTGTGTGTGTGTGTGTGTGTGTGTGTGACTTTGTTTGTGCAAAAATCATATGCAATGCATTTCATTTGATACATTCAATTCATTCTCTCACTCCGCTAATCCCAACATAATACATGCTGAACAGCTGAAGGCATCACTTTGTCCCAAGTCATTTTTGCACTCTTGCAAACAATGCCTCCTGTTCATCCAAACGTGAACACATACTTCACAAAAATGATGCCAATGATACCAATAATAATAATAATAATTTACTGTTCATAGATGATTTTTAAAATAATGAGCAATTTTCTAGGTGTGTAAACTTTTTTTGGAATCACACGATAGTTAAAATTAAAGATTTTGGTCAAAACATGTTTATATGCAGGTACATTATGCTTCATTTCATTAACCTACATGTACATGTATATACTGTACAATATAACAGTACAGTGGCTCCTTTTAGTGATGTTTTTGCATTATCTTTTGATCCATAATGCTGGGAATTATATGAGCAGAAAGAGCAAAGATCACAGGAAGTGTCGAGTCTATTTCCAATGCAGTACATGCACATTGTGCCGTTCTCAAATAAGAGCAATTTAAATGTACTAATCGTTAAAGTCTTTAAATTGGCAATGCAGTGAAGTTATAACATCATAATTTTCTTGTACAAATTTGCAGTTTTTCAGTCACATTTTGAAACTTTCTTTCACACCGGTTCATTTGGGCAAAAAGAATAAGGAGTTAAGATTTGGAGTGGACTTTAAAATATTATTATTATTATTTAGTACACAATTTTTATTTTCAAACTATGAAAGGGTGGAAAACAAGACTTGTTATTGCCAATTTGAGGAGGAAACTGATCAATTTAGAAAAAAAAAGAAATTCTGAACTGCTTTACTGCACATGTACCGGTTAACAATACAACTATGTTTATTATACATGTATGTTCACCTACATGCGTAAGTTAATATGTTTACCGGTACATACATGAATATAATTATAATAATATTCCGCTTACATGTATATAGCGCTTGATACATGTCTCTATATGTCTCTATTAAAGCACTTTTATATGTTTATGTTCACTTACATGTATTTGTATCTATGTGTACCATATTTTATTGTTAATATGTTCACATACATGTACATGTACATGTATAACCATATGCACAACATTGTGAATCTTCATTGATAGTCTTTTTCATAACAATATATGTGTGTAAGTTAATATGTTCACATATAAACATACATACAACATTGTGAAATTTCATTAATAAAGTCTTTGTCATAACCATATATGGGTGTAAGTTAATTCACATATAACCATATTCACACCATTGTGAAACTTCCGATGCTCAAATGAACTTACATAATGAACAAACAAGTTTGAAAGCACAAACCCTCGTCAGTCACGCGTAACAGTGTCTTCAAGATGAGACTACAAATAGGCTCTGTACTTAGACACAGCCAGAAACTGACACATCTAGGCTCTGCTCAAATTAGAGTCTGTACTTGCAGACTAGGTACAAACTGTCATTTATCTCTTTTCCTCTCTTTATCAAATCTCTCTTCCCTCTCTCTCTCTCTCCCTCTCTCTCTTCCCTCTCTCTCTCTCTCTCTCTCTCTCTTCCCTTCTCTCTCTCTCTCTCTCTCTCTCTCTTCCTCTCTCTCTTCCTCTCTCTCTTCCCTCTCTCTCTCCCTCTCTCTCTTTCCCTCTCTCTCTCTCTTTCCCTTTCTCTCTTCCCTTTCCTTCCTTTCATTCCTTCTTTCCTTCTTTTTTTAATTCCTTTTCTGCCTTGCCGCTCCTCTTCTAACATTACATGTACAGTGTACCTTCGATAGCCACCTTTATAAGTCCACTTGATACATGTACATCTACATGATTAATTCCTGATACAATTAATTGAATCATAACATTTGATAGAATAATAACATACAGGTAAACTTTATTTTGACATTTGCACAAGGACCTACATGTAGGCCTAATACCTTGCATCTTAATCTGTCATGCTATTCTAGAGCACAATATAGTAACCGTTTTTGCTCACTTTCATCATTTTAGCTGCCCAGCCACCTGCACCAGGCTATGGTGCCCCACCCGGCGGAGCCCCGGGATACCCCCAGCTGGAGGTTACCCAGCAGCCGGGGGCTACCCAGGCCAACAGCCCCCAGCAGCGGGCTATCCAGGCCAACAGCCCCCACCAGCTGCGGGCTACCCAGGCCAACAGCCCCCACCAGCAGCAGGCTATCCCGGTCAACAGCCCCCACCAGCAGGATACGGCCAACCTCCTGCTGCCGGTGAGTACTATCACAAGGCATCCAGTATTATATACCTGTTTTGATTCATCTTTTTAATTTCAACTTTTTAAATTATGTCTGTATTGATTATAATCCAAAATTTTAGATTCTTTCCATTACATTGAATTTATTTCATTTGAATTTTATGGTTTATTTAATGCAATCAGACCATGCTTGTACAAATCATTCTATACATGAAAAGCTGTTATGTTATTATTGATGAATTTAGGGGGGGGGGGGGGGGAGGCACCACTGACTCATGCCAAATTTTAACTGTCAGATACCCGGTACTTTATAGGAAATAAACACTGGAATTGTGCTCCCCTCCCCATTACAGAACCCTTGACCTGCTTCTGGTACAACCGTGTATAAAACTATATCTATTTTATTTGTCGTTATTAAAAAGAAAAGGGATTTGATAATTCTACATGTAAAACCCTCAATTAAGATTCACCATCGTTCTTATCTATTAGTACATTATTAACCTTTCCTAATAATTTTTAGACAGTTCCTTTCAGAATACAATCACAAAATCATGATCCAAGGTAACCTTTAAAGCCACTGCACATTTGAAGACTGTTCTACAACTGAATTCTTGATAGAAATTATATGATTCTTCTTAATTTAGGTCTCAAAAGTCAGAGAATGTTATTTCACAGTTGCTAGATATATCTTATGCCCTTCAGTCAGAGACCAGTTTTACTCACAACCATAAAGCCTCCTTCAGATATGATGTGGCAAAATTGGAGCCAGTTTTAAGATGCTATGTACTGTAATATGCTTCACCTTTCTGTATCTATAACACAAAGCTCAGTGAGTATGCACGCAGTTTCTAATTAATATACATGCTTAAAAAACCCCACAGCATTTAAACAATTTGTTTGTTGGCGGTGGTATATTGGTCATTCTGCACAAACTTTAATTAATTATGCATGCATGCTCATTCCTCCATCCATAGGTTACCCACAGCAGCCTCCAGCAGCCGGCTACCCCGGTGCAGCACCGGCAGCATACGCAGCAGGGGGTGCACCAGGGTACCCTTCTCAACCAGCCGGTGCCCAACCTCCACCACCATCAGGTCAACAGCTCTATGGTGCCGCAGGCGCAACCGTTGTAGCAACAGGTGGGTCGATGGAACATTTTCTCCAGCGAAGTTGCTCAGCCATCAGTTTCCTCCCAGATGCATTTTACAATTGTCAAACCTTGATCAAACACAGCACATCTAGCTCTCGCCTTATCCCTAGACCTGACCTAAAACAGAAATTCAACCCTTACAATTCATTACTCATACCCCTACCAAGTTATGCAATTCATAAGTATGTGGAAAATTGATTTGTTGTGATATGTTTTTTTTAAATGTGACTTTTTTTTTTAAAAGCTAACATCTTAAAGGATTCAACCAGTCCACCTTTCATTCTTGAGTTACGAAAACAAAAAAACACATAATGTTTACAAGGGTATGAATGGTTAAGTTTAGATTGGAGCAAATTTGGGAAGATCGCTACAGTGATACTCTTTCATCAATATTCTAAGCTAATCGAAATCCTTACTCAACCCTGGAACAAGCAACTCCTGTACCGACCCTTTTGCAACTCTGACCCTACTTGTGTATCTGTGACAAAAGAATACTAGAGCAATTGTTGGCAGAGCAAATGCCGGTTCACTATATCAATCTATGCTGTCTAGACAGACACGATGAAGTCTGCCCCACATGATCATGCAGCAAAATCTTATTGAGAGGCAGTATGTTGGGAGAGGGGTTTGAGGATTGAGGGGGGGGGGGGGGGGGGGGGGGGGAGAGGGGTCACAGCAGAAGCCCCTACTGATGTGTATTCTGTTTGGTAGAGATACAACACACTGCAAGATCAAGCATTCTTCCGCCGACAATTATTTTACCATTCGGTTCTATCCTCCATGATCCTCTGGAGTTGAGGAGGGGGGGGGGGGGGGGGGGGGGGGAGACCTCTGGTGTATACAGTGCGTCCCAGGAAAAACGAAACTGAGAATTATCGATGTTTATCATAACTTAATCACAATTATAATTAATAAATGATCCATATTTGTAAAGCTTAGATCCTCCTTTTTCATTTGATGCAACTCATTTGATGCATATTTCACACATGAGTGATTTAAATCAATTTGAAGAGAGGGAACTAAAAAGTCATTTGGTGGGCGGTATCTGAATTTCAAAGAGAAAATCACATTTTTAGAAAGTTTAGTTTCTGCCCTTTCATATGACACATTTCAATCAGGCAAAATGAGCAAGGAATAACAAAGTTCTGTTTGTTTAAAGTAATGCTTGCATTTCCATAAAAGCAGAATTGACAAAAGACTTAACTCTGTTTCATTGCCAATCAGCCATGCATGAATTCTTTCGACTATGGATGATCGTCAAAGAAACGGAGTTAAGTCTTTTGTTAATTCCGTTTGTTGCAAATTGATTTTAATCACTCATGCTTGAAATATGCATCATATGAGTTAAGCTTTACAAATATGTGTCATTTAATAATTATAATTGTGATTAAGTTATGATAACATATTGATAATTCTCGGTTTTTATTTTTCTGGGATGCACTGTATATGCCTTCAAAGGGTCCCACAGGAGCTTTTGAAAATAATTGTTTAAACTATTTCGCATACATTTTATACACACCATGCATAATGATGCTAGTTCCCTTCATTTTGTCACAGCTTTCTACCTCACGTCTGAATCGGCCATGAAACGCAATATTTGGTAGCAAATTTTTGATTGGTACATATATGTACTGTACCATTAATGATCAATAATTTATCCCCCCCCCCCCCCTCCAAAAAAATAAAAAAATAAAATTATTGCTCATTTGGTAGGGGATTTTACATACACGGAAAGTTAAAGTGACAATACAAATCATCTGTTTAGTGCAAGAAGGGTGTTAACTCTGTGTTAAAGTATATGAGTTAACACCCTTCTGGCTCCAGACAGACAAAATGATAATGTATAATTCACGGGTAGTCTCCTTAGCACATGCTTATTAACTGTTTTCTCTGAGGGCCATGCAATCTATTATTACATACTGTATGTGAGTCCAAATATTGGTGAATTGAGGAAAGCTATAGTACCAGCATATATTGAAAATGATCTCTCGTGTTTAAGGAGAGATATATAAGTACCAGTATGAGTATCGTTGTGCACTTTGTCGATCATATGCTGGCCCGATTGGTAAACAAATAATTCATATTTGCGAGTGTATTAAGGAATATGCACTGCACTCAGGTTAAGTCATAATCAATAATGAAGAAGACTTGTGGAGTTCATTATCTGGCTCATTGTGACTTAACTGAGTGCATTGCATGTTACTAATGCATGAGCTTCAAGGCATGAATTAATTTGTTCATAAAATGGGTTGCAATATGAATATAAAGTCGAAAAATAAGCACAAACCATATTAAAATTCCAAGAATTGCACAGTCATGGAGGCCACAATATGTACTTTCCTGAATGACATCAATTAAGCATAGCCAAACAGTAATAATAATAATTAATAATGATTCTCAGTTTTTATATAGCACTTATTACAATCACTGAGCGCTTCCAAATTGGAGATTATTACCCCGGCTTTAGCTGTGTTGCTATTACGGCGCTCTAGCATTTTAAAGAATTAATTCCTGCCAGGTACCCATTTCATCACCTGGGTTGAGTGTGTGCATCTCAGTGCATTTGATTGCATTTTAACTTGTACGCGCCAGAGATATGAAGACGAGCACCTGAGCCATGCATTATCACTTCTAACTGTGGTTTATCAGTTTTTGATGGAAACTATTTTGCATGGTAGGTGTGGGAGAGAAGAATGATACACAGTCACTTGGTGTCATTTGACTCACTAATCAGACTTCCTACATTCTGAAACCATTGTATAATACAAAATAGGCCATTGTTGCTCATTGACAGCTTTGGTTTAGTACCCCCAAGCCAAGCGGTTAACAAGATTTCTTTCTGATATCTTCATCTATTATTGATACATGATTGCAAATTTAACATCAGAAACTTGGAGAACCTTGGGGGGTAAAATCTGTATCTGCATTCTGGAATTTTACTTTTTTTAATCACTGATTTTCCTTCTCGTTTCAGGTTTAGCAGCTCAGTATGCTCAAGAGAAACCTAAGCCAATGGTAAGATACCTCTAAAGTTCTTATTTAAGAATAGAAGAAAAAAAAAATTACTACCCTGTACATCTAATTTGAAAATATGATTTACTCACATAGGGAGACTAAGCACCTGTTTAGCCATCCAGGGTCATTAAGGGGATGACACCAAGGGGCCAGTTTCTTGAAATTGTCAGAAGTCTAAGTTCGTGGACATCCCCTAGGAGTGCGTGTTTTAATTCGATAACGCATGATTCTATGGGATGTCTAAGAAGTTATACTTACAACGATTTCGATAAGCGGCCACCTGGTCATTGAAGCGATAACACTGAGGCTCATAGTCTAAAGGGTCATGGAAATGAAATCCCTCTCCAAGCCCAAGGTGTATTTGGCTATGTGCAGGGGCATGGGTCTCTCTACAATGTAGAGGGCCATCTGATCCAGGACCTTTTTGAGCTCTGTATCAATCGTATTGCTCCATTTTCAGAGCTTTGATTTCTGAGCTAGTTTGTTTCATCCAGACCCTTTGCTTGTAAAGACTTATCAGCCCCAGAGTTTTGATTTCTGAGCTAGTTTGTTTCATCCAGACCCTTTGCTTGTAAAGACTAATCAGCCCCAGAGCTTTGATTTCTGAGCTAGTTTGTTTCATCCAGACCCTTTGCTTGTAAAGACTAATCAGCCCCAGAGCTTTGATTTCTGAGCTAGTTTGTTTCATCCAGACCCTTTGCTTGTAAAGACTAATCAGCCCCAGAGCTTTGATTTCTGAGCTAGTTTGTTTCATCCAGACCCTTTGCTTGTAAAGACTAATCAGCCCCAGAGCTTTGATTTCTGAGCTAGTTTGTTTCATCCAGACCCTTTGCTTGTAAAGACTAATCAGCCCCAGAGCTTTGATTTCTGAGCTAGTTTGTTTCATCCAGACCCTTTGCTTGTACAGACTAGTCAGCCCCAGAGCTTTGATTTCTGAGCTAGTTTGTTTCATCCAGACCCTTTGCTTGTACAGACTAATCAGCCCCATTATGATTGAGGCTTATTCAGAACCTCGTTTAAAGGTAAAGACCAGTATTGGAAACGCCCCAATTTCACAAAAATGAAATGGAAGCTCTTACCAATCATGTGAAAGAATATGTTTTGAATAATACATGATGATACAAATTTTGCCGGGAAACCGCCTACTAATCGATATATTTGCTAAATCAGTTTATCTATTGTAATGTGATAGATAAAACGCATGTGTCGCGCACGTGTGCGTAGTCCCATATACATCTTTCTGTGTACGGTCCTTGCAACTTTACCAAGACTGGGCCAAATTTCTTATCATTTTGATGATTCCAGAACCTTGCAGTACACACCAATACTTATATGCTAGATGATCAACCTTTTCTGATCGATTCCACAACGTTTCTTTCACAATGCAATTGCATGACCAGAACTGATCTTTATCTTTAAAAGGAACGATGACATTAAGTGCTCAGTTGATAGGACAATTGTTGCACACAGTTGCCATTCATTAACAAATAAAACAAAAATTGCGTCCTTTTGCGGCGGTTTAAACCGAGTCATATCTGAACGAGCCTTTACCGATGTCTCCCTAAACGGACATCATCTTTATTATGTCCCCTCTATTCCATCCTAGGCCCCTCCTGCAGTCCAGGAACCGGTGACCTCGCAGCTCTCGAGGATGGCCCTGACAGACCAACCGTTTGAGACCCACGGCACCGTCAGGCCACACCACCCCTTTGATGCAGAACAAGATGCTAGTGTCCTCCGCAAGGCCATGAAAGGAATGGGTAAGTCTGAAACCTCTCCTTTTCCTGGCGAGGCCACTTCAACCCTTGTAGGACAGTTGCAAACATTTAATGGTTTTGTGTTGCTATTTTCTTATTAAGATCTGAGTTAGTCCAAGGTATTTTGTCCAAAGATACCTTTACAACATCATCAAGTTCTTAGTATGTTTGATGATTCCTGACGGATCTACTACAGCCTCGATCAGACCAAGCAACAATGAAAAAGACATTTTGCAATGTTAATCGTTGTTTATCTTTCATTATTGTTGGTAACATATGAAACAGAAAATGACCAAATACCTTGGACTTGTTCATCAATTAAAATAACCCCAGATATTTGAACAAGGAAATGCATAATTGTCTGATCACATTGTGTTCATTTCTGTAGTTATGCCCTCTACCTTTGACAAGAAAGTTTTTGAAATTTTGAAATCCTTGAATTTGCAACATGTTCCATTGTTAAAAATCACAGATTTTCCTTGCAATAGGGAATTTGTATGTATTTGACTTATTTCTGTCCATGTATTTTTTCAGAGACTTGATATTCATGATGATCTAAAGAAATAGCAAAAAGACAAGAGAACTCCTTTTGTTCATTTGAAGAAGAAAAGTCAGACAGTTTATCCCTGAAAGAATTTCTGGTCTGAATGGCTTAAAGGGATTGGGTAACTTTGTCTCAGATTCTGAAACAAAATCCTGGATTAAGCTCATGCTGCAATGATGATTATAAACCTTTAGGTCAGTCAGGAATACCATGACTTTTACAAGCCGATCGCCTGTCTGATTATCAAGATATTTATGATTGAAAATTGAAATTGAAAAATTTGTTTTCCAAACGGTTTTTAAAATACTAAAGTCTATTGGGGGAAATGAGTATTGTAAAACCGGTCACTCAAAGATTTAAACTTTTTTGAGGCACTTCATGATCATTTTGAAGCGCAATTTTGTAGGGCTTTAATATTACACCATATCACAGACACTAATAACATGTAGGGCCATGCATCTCAGGTTTAACATTGTAAAATGATGCCTTTAAGATGTAGTGAAAAGATTAAAATCATGGTATTCTCATCAAAGACATTGATCTGTACATGGCTGAATTGGCAAGACAAATTATTTACTTTGACTATTACTCAATGCTGTAAGAATGACCATGACTGCCATGATTATAGATTTGAAATTACTTGAAAGTGAATAAATATCACTTTGCAGCAAATTAAAAAAAAATAGTTTATAAGGAAATATCCAAGGCACATGAGACAAAGTAATATAATGCCCTGTTATTGGTAAGTGATTGCAATACAGGAATTCATGGGATACATGAACTTCTGCATCTGTTTATGAGTCACTTCTTAAAACTATTCTAGTAGAAGAAAATCAACCCACACTTGATTAAAAGACTTTGACCTAAATATGATAATTTTAGCTATGTGCCTTTTTAAATAATACAAATGTAAACTGTTTAATATTGCATGACGAGTTTGCTGTTTGTAAAGAAGGAGTTGCCTGTGAGGGTATTAAAGAAAAAAGCTATTTTTAACAAGACTTGTTGCATTGATCAGGAACGGATGAGCAAGCGGTCATCAACCTCATCACAGCTCGTAACAACGAGCAACGCCAGAGAATCAAGCTCCAATTCAAGACCATGTACGGCAAGGTAAAATACAGGGAGTCCATGTTCATCGGCACTCAGCAACAGTCATTCCCCCTGGCATGCTTTGTGATCCACGCCAAAGTTGTGCCAAAGTTTACCGTTTTGTTTCGTGTCTATTTGACAGCATTCACTGTCCCTGTTCATAAAGCATCAACAGATTGATTCACAGCTTGTGCTTGTAGCCATCGTGACAGACTGGAAAATGCCCCAGCATCGCTTAGTTTGTCAGTGGAAGCTGTGATTCTATTTTGTTGCATTCAGTTTGGAACCTTTAGGCTGCACTGTTGTTTGTTTTATAGTGTCAATCTTATCTTTGTTCTTCTCTTATCACATTTTCTTCTTCTCTATTAATCTTTCAATTACTCTCTGTCAACCGACTGACTCCTTTTTTACTTTCTTTGTCAATTTGTCTTTATTAAATTTGTCTGCAATTTTATGCTTGTCTGCAATTTTATGCTTCACCCTGCCTGTCTCTACCTCTTCCTAAGCTGTTTGTCTGTTTGTCTGTCCCTGTGTGTATATATCTACTAGTCTGTCACTTTTACAAATACTCCCTCACACACACACACACACACACACATGCCCACACACCACAGTTTATCAACACATCCACTTTGTAATGTACTACTCTTCCTCTAAATATTCTACTCTCATACTCACCTGTACTTTCCTTGTGTTTCTCTGTATTTTGTCTACCTTTTCGATAACAAATACTTCTAAGTTTGTTTAATATTTTCAGGGCCTTGTGTGTGGTGATTGAAGCTACCTAATGCCCTCCAAACAACTAACACAAGAGTGTTACCTGGCTCACCTGGATATAATCCCTTATGTTTATGTAATAGACATTTGTCTCAGAATGTTCCTTGTATGTGTGTTCCCTTAGTAACAGTGTGAAATGTCTTGAGAGTTTGCTTTCATCTTTCGTTATCAGGTACGGATGAGAAGGCCATCATTAATCTCTTGGCTACCCGAAGCAATGCACAGCGTCAGACTATTAAGCTTCAATTCAAGACCATGTATGGCAAGGTACATGTAGTTGCAAGCTGTAAAGATTTTTGCACTTAATTTGACAGAAAAACTCATCTCGCATCTAATAGTAGTTTGATAATTTCACTAGATCTGCTTTAATTCTTCCTTCCTATATATGACGCTGACTCTATCAAATATTTGATTGAACTATCCCATTGTTTTTCAAGGACAAACTAAATAAGATTCATGCGAAACTTTAGTACAAATTGGCTGATTCTATCAAAGTTGAATTTTAATTCGTATTCAGTCTCACCTCATATGCAGCATACAACTGTTTTGCATTGCGGAATATATAAAAACAGGTTCTTTTTTTCTTCTTCTCTTCTAATCTTGAAAGGAATCAAATTCTACCTATAATCAAATTGCTTGATTCTTCTTTAAAAAAATAAATAAGATATGCATGCTTGAAATTGCAGTTTGTAGTATATATAATGCACACTAGGAATAGTTTAGATGCACTTTCATGCACTGCATGCATTTAGGCAATAATGAGGCATTTTGGCAATGGGCAAAATAGAACATTCTCCATCCTAGGGAGCGGTTACAACGGTTGTACAATACTTGCTCCTGTGACAATTGCTTATGTCAATTTATCACTCTAAAATTCATAACTTAAACCCTTGATGAAACACTAGACCCAACCCTAAATCTAACCCTAAACCTATACCTAAACCCAACTCTAAATCTAACCTACATGAAAAACCCATTTGTAACCCTAACCCAATACCTGTGATGAAATAAACCTTCAAGCAAATGTTGCAGGAGCAATTGTTGGGTTATCGGGTAGAGTCATCAAATACCTCCCAGTTATAGTGACACTTAGTGAAATTAAAGGGGACATTTGTTCAACGTTCATCCATTTTCTTTCGTGTGACTTACAATAATCATATAATAGAATGAAAGAAGCAAGGAGTCCTCTCTATTCATTATGTTTGGGCTTGTCATTATACCAACAAAACAAAATGACCCCCCCCCCCCCCCCAAAAAAAAAAAAAAAAAAAAAAAAAAAAAAAACAAACAAACAATGCAGAACCAAAAAAAGAGAAAAAAACTGTCTTCTAATTGTACTACACCGTTACTGCTGTGCTTTTGCAACTACTATCTATAACCTTTTGCATGATGCCACATATATACTAACATTTCCAACTAATGTTGAGAAATAAGGAAGGTATTTCTTTCTTCTTTCTGTTCACTTTTGAGAGGGTTCACTAGATTGTTAGCTCACTAGACAGAACAATGTCCCTACATACATGTATTTCTTTCTTCTTTCTGTCCACTTTTGAGAGGGTTCACTAGATTGTTAGCTCACTAGACAGAACAATGTCCCTACATACATGTATTTCTTTCTTCTTTCTGTCCACTTTTGAGAGGGTTCACTAGATTGATAGCTCACTAAACTGAACAATGTCCCTACATACATGTATTTCTTCCTTTTCGTATCTGTCTTGTTGGATGAAGGTCTCATGGAACGTTTGAAAATTTCTTCATTCCTTTTTTTTCTTGTGCATATTTTTGTTTTGTGGGTTTAGTCAGTGGCATGATCTCTCTCTCAGGTTACATGTGTACCTCCATTTTACATCTATTCCTGTTTCCATAATCCCTGTACTTGTTATATATATGCTTTATTTGTCATGGTAAATCTTTTATTTCACAGTTATATTGCTTACCACACTTCTCTGCATTCACCATCTGTTTTACAAACCTTATAATTGCCTTCTGTTACAACCTCATAATTGCCTTCTGTCCGTATACACATGCATGTTGCTTCCTACTTGATATACCCACCAATTGTTTTGTATTCTTGTTTATGTAATGCATGTATTTATATATCCTGTACGCATTTAAACAAAAATGATATCTAGGGGTACAAATTTGATATTGTATTACGCGTTAAAGATGGTTTGTCCCTTTTGCAGACCTAAAAACCTGAAGTACTATGAATTTAGTGGTAATTTTCGAAGAGATGTATTATTAGGAATCTCCCATCAAATGAATAAAAATGGAAACTGGCCTTCAACAAAATCAAGTTTGAATGTTTAACTCCAGATATATTTATTTTCGAGACTCAATAAATATTTGTACTTAATTCAAAATTGTATCGACCATTATATCTGTTGATTTGAGAATAGTTCCCTCTGGGGCACTATGAAAACAGTGCTAGATGTTCCTTTCATTCAAAGGAGTTTCAAAACATAAGACTGTAAAAAAAATATCTGAAGGATAAGTACATTTGTATCCATTTATTATTATTTTTGGGGGGCAATATTTATTAGCATGTACACATGTATTAGTTAATCATCTTTCACATTTTGGGGACCTACATGTAGCTTCTTGGGGTAGGCATTGGTAAAGGAAAAATACACATGTTTATATATTTGACATGGAATAATGAACCCTTTGGAGTGATGAACTTTCAGAATTGTGAGAGTCCCCAGAATAAATTTTAATTTATCAGATGCATTCTTTTTCTGTAAAGCCATGGTTTGATGTGCCACTATAATATTTAAATGACTTTTCCTCCATTTTTTAAAGAGAAATTTAAACCATATACATATTGCCCCATCGTCCGCTTAAAATATTTTTATTTTGCATGAATCAATCACTAAATGGGTTTCATACTAACCAGGTAGTGAATGAATTTGGTGATATATTTTATCAACATTCCCCATACTCTTCATTCACAAGGACTTGATCCATGATCTGAAATCTGAATTGAGTGGTAAGCTGGAAGACCTCATCTTGGCCATGTTTGTTCCTGGTCCTCAGTATGATGCCTATGCCATCAACAAGGCTATCAAGGTAAGATATATGATCACCAGTCTCAACTAGAAATCTGGTACAGTAACTTGACAACAGTGTACATGTTTATTTGGCTTACATGTTTGCAGGTATTTGACGAAAAAAGATTTTGAAAAACTAAATATTATTCCTCCTATCTTCTTAGAAGAGACAGGATGGAGGGAAAACAATAATGATATTGTTTGAAGGAATCAGATATCTTAATTATTTTGTTGTTTGTAATTGTACTTTCTTAGATTTGTAATGCAGAAGTGATAGGGATTGTGCTCTGGAGAAGTGTGTAGCATTACATTCAAAGTACATGTAGGGCATGTGAATCACATTATCAAGAATTGATAGCTGTCTTCACAAAAAAAAGATAAACTGCCATGGAATTCATATAATTGATCACTGAAAACCTTCATTTAGTTGTCATATTTAGCATTTAACATTGCACATTTACTTGCTGTCCACAAATTCTGTTGCACAAAAGACGTTTGAGAGTTGATATGCTTTAGAACTCATTCAATCTGCATCAGAATTTGATATTCCTAAGTTTGTTTACATTTATATACAAAGTGATATTGTATTATACTTTCTTTAATCTTGCAACGGTATGAATCTAAATATTGTTTTTAAGTTCTATTTTCCAGGTTTTCCTCTGTATAAAAATTCATTCAGTGTTGATTGGACTACAGTTGATATATTTTATGAATACTGTTTTTGTCCAGATCACCTTATATTGTACTATTATCTTATGTAATGTTTGTTTATTTTGACTATATATCTTGTGATTTTGTATGTTATTGTATCTAATTGTGTTTTATGATGAATGGAATAAATTTGATTATCTATCTATCTATCTATCCACCTTTAGGGTCTTGGCACCGATGAGGAGATCTTGATTGAGATTCTGTGTACCCGTACCAACAAAGAAATACATGAGATTAATGAGGAGTACAAGAAACGTGAGTTATATCAAGTCCTATGATGCTGACTATGTTATAATGACTTCCCCGAGACTGTCACCTGTTGGACAACTACCCAACAAAGGAAAATTAACCCCTCAACAACTACACAAACCTTGAATAACCAGTCAATCTAATTCTAAGTTTGTCTGATGCCCATTTCGTCTAATATCCATAAGTCTAATTATCATTTGATGATCATTATTTATGATTAAATGATTATAAGACCATATGGATAGAAGACAAAGTGGGCATTAGACTAAATGACCAATATACCAAATGGGTAGAATACTTATGGGAGATTAGACCAGATGGAAATTAGACCAAATGATTATTAGCCTAAATGGTCATTAGACCAAATGATAAGTACACGAAAGGATCATTAGACCCTGTGGATTGTAGGGAGGCTGGGTGTTGACCATATGAGAATAGACTAGTTGGGTAGTAGCCTAACTGATTGTAGACCAAACGGCAATATACTCCCTAGGACAGCAAACATTTACACGTACCTCTCACCTGCTGGAACACTACCCCTATGAACCCACCCCCCCCCCCCCACCCCACATTACCCTTAGACAACAACCTGGGGGTAATGAAGTTAGTGAGTAGTGTAGTTGTCCGGGGGGGGGGGGGGGGGGGGGGTGAGTAGTACATGTAGTTTGGGATGATTTTCCCGTAGGACACTTGGTAATTGTTAGGATATTTCCAGTTTAAAAAGGGAGGTACTTATTCTTGGTGGTTTTTGTCCTAGGGCAAGTGTCTGGGAGGTTATTGTCCAAGGAGATAGATGCCCTAGAGTAGTTGTCCAGAGACAGTTGTGTGGTGGTGATTGTCCATTATCAAGTTGTCCTAGTATCTATTCTGACAGCTTGTCAGTGACACTTCAATGCAAAATAATAAATGCCTTTTGTGCTTGGACTTGGTCATGAAAATTTCATGCCGCATATAAATGATATAATCACGAAAACTGAAATTTTGCAAGTCTTGAGAGAGTGTCCTGCCGTGGAAATGGCCTGTGTTTCAAGTTCACATATGTTTCTTGTTTTGCAGTACACTTACATTGAAAAACTGTCCTTGAGTTTGAATTCTATTTTTTCAACATTGGGTGACTGGGTGGTTATTTGTACAATGTATTAATCCTACAATCTTTCTAATCCAATGCACAGAGTTCCGCACCACCATGGAGAAGGATTGCATCGGAGACACCAGCGGACATTTCAAGAGACTGCTCGTCTCAATGTGTCAGGTGACTAACCATTGAGTACATTTTGGTACATGTATTTTTTAGAGGTTTCTACTGTACGTCTTGTTGCAGTGTTCTTAACCTGTTTAACACAGGTTAAACGGGGTCTGCTCGCTATTTATAAGGACTGCTATTCATTTAGTCATGCGTTATGGATAGCGGTCCTTATAAATAATGGTCCTTATGAATAGTGGTCCTTATGGATAGCGAGCTTGACCCGGTTAAACATGGTCATCTGATTAATGAAGTAATTTGAAAAATATATTCTTTCTTCGAAATCAGTAGAAAAGTTACCTGAATTATGGTAATTTGATTGGGCACAATTTTAAATTTAAGCTTGGAGATAAATTGGGCTTGGGTCAGTGGAAAATTCATGCTGGCAGTCAGTCAAAACTATTGTGAGAATACTAGATTGTATGGATGAATATTATCTTACGGAATACCTCTTGAATTTAGTCTTTTGTCACGATGACGTGCAAGATGTTAGGGCTGAAGGTTACCAAGTTCTTAGCCATGGATGACTCATTGATTGGCCGTAATGGCCCTCCCAAAAGCTACTGCTTGGCCCAAGGGACTTTGTGCTGCCCTTTTAGATTTTCCTATTTGTGTTGTAACAAAAGAAAAGAAAAAATGACCTTGCTCTAAAAATAATGAAAGCTAAATGTTGTGTAGAGTTATCTGTAACATGGTAGTAATAGTATACAAATATACACTGTCTTGAGAGGATCTGGTTAAAACTATGCATAAGAGGTGACTCCAATTGTACTATTTGCTGAGGGGCACAGCCCCGAAACAAATGGTACTATTGGAGTCACCGAGGCCTATAGTTTTAACCAGTACCTCAAAAAGAAGGCATGGTATAACATACAAATAATGCACTGCAGTGAGGGCATTAATAGTAAGAATTACCCACACAAGGTACCTTTGGAACAGTCTAATACGCCCAAGGCGATAGCCGAGGGTGTTTAGACTGTTTCAAAGGTACTGAGTGTGGGTATTTTTTAACTAATGCCCGAACAAATTGCTGTGTAGTATTTGTTTTATAAAATTATGATGTGGATCCTTGTTATTTGATAAATCATCCTCATCTCAAAATCTGTACATTACTAATTATAGGTCTACATCTTTGACTGATATACTTGAATTGAATTGAATTGAGATTTATTTACCACTTTCATAAAAACATACAAAGGCAAAGAATACAATAGTTTCTTGCAAAACATACATGTAGATAAACAACTAAAATGGAAAGTACACTAAAGGAAATTACGAAGTGGTTGGATCATCAAAAAAGTTACAAAAACTTATAGGTAGATGATCCTAAAAATGTACACACAATAAAAACAAAAAGGGGGACAAAAAAAAAAAAAAAAAAATACAATACTACAATGGTAATTACACACATAAAAATTGCGTTTGTCAAATTCAAATTTGCTGTATCAGGTGAAGTTTTAGATGATGCTTAAAACTGTTTAAAGATGCACACTGTTTAAGTTTAGGGGGTAGTTTGTTCCAAATGGTGGGTCCTTGGCATAAAAAGATACTATTTGAAAATGAAGAATGACCATATATTACACGAGTGTCTCCTGAAGTCCTGGTATTATATCTATGAATATCGTTATTGCTCTGAAATATATTACAAAAAATTTCTGGTAATAGGTTATGATAATATGAATACATTAAAACACAAAGTTGAAAATCATGTAATAATGATATTGGGAGAATATTCAGTTTCAAGAATAGAGGTCTGCTTGGACTTAAAAATGGCTTGTGGCAAATTATACGAACTGCTCTTTTTTGTAGGAGGAAAATACGATTAAGTAAATGCTGTTTACAAAAACCCCATATAATGTTACAGTAGGATATGTAAGGCAAGATTAGTGAGTTGTATAACATTATAAGAATTTTGGTTGGCAATATGTCTTTAAGTTTACTCATAATTCCTATTGTTCTAGACACTTTACGTAGAACTTCATAGACGTGTGTTTTCCATTTAAGATCTTTATCAATATTAATGCCTAAGAACTTGGTTGAACTTGTATGTTCAATCAGATTTCCATTCATATATATTTTTACTTCACTAACACACGTCTTTGGAAAGTTAAATAACATAACATTGGTTTTTTCATAGTTAAGTTGCAGTTTATTTGCTTTAATCCACTCACTAACCTTTAAGAGCTCAGTGTTTAGATTTTTGGTCAGGCATTCAACATCTTTATGCTTATAAAATATATTTGTATCGTCCGCGAACAGTATAAAATTCAAAATGGGAGAGACTGAATGTAAATCATTTATATAAATTAAGAAGAGCAGTGGGCCTATAATTGACCCCTGCGGAATACCACAGGAAACTGATTGCAAACTTGAATTTTTAGAATTGAAAACAGTGAATTGTTTGCGATCATTTAGATAACTGCGAAATAATTTAAGAGTAACACCACAAATTCCATAATAATAAAGTTTTGAAAGGAGGATATCATGGTTAATTGAATCAAACGCTTTTTTAAAATCCAAAAATATACCAATAATAATTTCTTTGTTTTCAATTGCCTTTGATACTTGTATTAAAAAATCTAAAAGAGCATGATCAGTTGAATACCTGGCCCTAAATCCAAACTGCTTATTGTACAGTATACTATGTTTATCAAGAAAACTGTGTAGTCTGGTATAGATGCATTTTTCAAAGATTTTAGAGAAGAGTGGAAGTAATGAAATGGGTCTGTAATTTGAGAATATATCTTTAGGTCCCTTTTTATGAATGGGAATAATTTTGGCAATTTTCAGGTCAACAGGTACAACACCTTGCTCAATACATGAGTTAAAAATATTACACAACGGTTTACATATGACATGAATAACCTTTTTCACTACAGAACAATCAATGGAGTCGAAACCAGGAGCTTTACCATTTTTAAAAGACAGAGCATTATTAATTATTTCTTTTTCAGTGATGGGTAAGAAATATGCAGTATGAGGAAAATTGCTATTTAAATAAGAGGTACAATTAATATTCGTTACGTTCCTGTTCATACCAGCTAATTTATGACCAACATCTTTAAAATAATCATTAAAGCTCTCAGCAATTTCTTTAGAATCACTTATAACTGAATTGTTACACTTAAACACAGAGGAATTTTTCTTTTTTTCTCTGGAGAATATCATTAATAGTTCTCCACGTTTTATTAATGTTTCCTTTAAATGTACGAAACTTTGAAAAGTAATAATTTCTTTTGGCACTACGAATTTGGTTTGTATAAAGATTACGGAATTTGTTGTAGCAATCTTTTCGGAGTTCAGTAGGATTTTTAATGTACTTTTTGTAAAAATAATTTTTTCTTGAACACATCCTTTTCAGTTCTTTAGTAAACCATGGTTTATGATTTTTCTTATTAATGATTTTTTTGAGTGGAAAACAAGTACTATAGATCTCAGAAAAAACCTCCATAAATTTCTCATACATTAGGTTTGGCTCCCCGTGATAAACAGAAAGCAAACAGGTAAAATCAATTGTAGAGAGAGATCTCTAAGAAAACAGTTGACATTCATATCATTAATTTGATGTTTGTATACCGCTGGTTGTTCTTCATGAATACCTTTAAAATCAAAAACTCCAAATATAGGTAAATGATCAGATATTTCAGAGGTCAATATACCAGAAAAAATATTGCAAATACTATTTGTAAATATATTATCTATCAAGGTTGCTGTGGAATCTGTTATTCTTGTTGGCTTTGTAATTAGAGGAGCGTTTTAAATTCTGCGTCAGCCATTTTCGCGAGTAAAAGTGAAACGATAAATAAATGCATGGTCACGTGTACGCTTTCAACCAATCATTTGATTAGGATCTACGTCATCATTTTATAATTTTTTTTATATCCTGCATCAAAGATTTATTTAAAAAACATTATTTAAAAAAACACGATTTTTTTTTTTTTATTGAAATTTTGAATTAAACATAAAAACAAATTATTAAGTTCAGATTTGAAGAAAAAATCAAATAAATAAAAGAAAAGTCATCTCCCAAATAGTACTCCCAAATAGTGCTTTTTCAGAGCAACCTTAAAAAAGTTGAAATATTTCTGGTCATGTGACAAGCTCTCAACCAATCAAAAGCCAATAAATTGTTGATGCAGGATATAAACCAAATAATTAGAACTGTCAAGAAGTCATATTAGTTTTTCTTCCTTTTCAATACAAACTTTAGGAATGTGCTTTTGTTATGTTTTCTTTTTCTTTTTTATTCAAATGATTGTTCAAATGACTGTCACAAAGAAAGTATATCCTTCTGTACAAATCCGTTTATAATTTTTCATTTGCACAGGGCAACCGTGATGAGTCTAGCACAGTAGACATGGCCAAGGCGCAGGCTGAAGCAAACGCCCTCTATCAGGCAGGGGAAAAGAAGTGGGGCACCGATGAATCCGAGTTCAACCGTATCCTAGCCACAAGGAACTTTGCTCAGCTCAGAGCTACATTCAAAGAATATACCAGGGTGAGTAAGGCTGAATTACGCGAAAGCGATATCGAGCGTGTGTTATCAATTTTGATGAGAGATGTTTTGCAGGATGGGAAGAACTAATACACGCCCACGTGATGTCAATAGACCAATCGGATTGCTTACATTCTAGAACCCGTCTTATAATATTGAATAAAAGTGACTCTCATTTCCTTTATCTTTAGATCGCCCAGCGTGACTTGTTGAATAGTATTGAGAGAGAGTTCTCTGGCAACATCAAGAATGGACTCAAAACAATCGGTATGTGACTTAGAAAAGTGTGGAAATCACCAGAAAATATTATACCATGTATGTTATGTTTCCATGTAGCTGTATTATATTCAAATATGAGCTTCACTTATCACTTCTATACAGAGATATTGTGAGTTCAAATACCCTCTCAATAAACCCCCCCCCCAAAAAAAAAGACCGTTGAGTAGAAGTTGAGAAATGTTGACGTACCCATACTCACTCACAGTAGTTTAAGGTCCGACATGGGTTCAGTACATAAGGTTTCATGTCATCCTTTATTTTCTCCATATAATACTTCAGGTTGATTTTATACATTCTATTTGTACAGACATTTTAAAAAAAAGTGATTGGTACACTATAAGAGGAAGTAAAACTCAGTGAACAAGCATTCTTAATGGGAATTTTGAGTTCTGATTACATTTTTTTTAAAAATTGTCACAGGACTAAGTTGATACTCTAAATGTTCATGACTACTAGTAGTTGATATCTGCTGAAGAATTTTCCTGGGAAATACCAGTATATCATAGCTGAGTAATGAACAGAGAAAGATGCATTTAAGGGCATTGAGTTGGAAGTCTTGACCACAGGATACACGACACCACACGGTCATGGATATGCAAATGTGAGTTGCGCTGATCATGTAATATGATTTGAAAGAGACTTTTATTGATTTGTTCATCAGGTGCGGTTCTAAAAGAATTTGTTATTTTGGGGAAGGGGGCTTTTTATTTGGGGGGGGGGGTGGAGGTTCTTGCATTAATTGTTTACATGTGCCTATTTATATATTTATTTATTTATTTAATTATTTTATTATTATTATTATAATTATTATTGTTGTTGCTTGTTTTGTTTGTTTTTGTTTGTTTGTGTTTTTTTTTTTTTTTTTTGGGGGGGGGGGGGGGGGGGGAGTATTGAGAAATTTAGAGAGAGCTTGAGCACCCCTCCCCCCTCCCCCATGCCTCCTTTAGAGATGCTACTGCCATTCGTATTTTGCTGGCCCAAGCAATCCACTTTCTGCTTTATGTAATACATAATACTCCCATGTTCTCTTTCTCTTACTCTCTCTTTAATTTGTCCAGTGCAATGTACTCAGAGTCGACCATCCTACTTTGCTGATCGTGCGTATCGTGCCATGAAAGGAGCCGGTACTGATGACGATACGCTGATCCGAGTTATCGTGACACGCTCAGAGGTATGGAATTTAACAACGCAGTGGTGGAACCAAGTGGGCCCCGCTCCCTTCCTTGGCAAAACTTAATCTGCCATATCTCAATTAAACAAAAAGTACAATGACAAATTGTTCACCCAATAATAGGTGCTGTCAATCGCCAGGAGTAGCCTTCAGGCTTCATGTAATGCTCTGTCTTTTCCCCATATGGTAAAGTCCTTATTAGACATTTGCATCACCCAAAGACTCTCTGAGAGATGAGGGAGGTATTTCTTGATTGCCTACAGGTTTGCTGTGTGCAGACTTGTACACCCATTAATGGTATTTCCACCAGGTCTTGTATCAGCAAATTATGGCCTTCTACACATGGTAACTGAGAACCCACTTCCTTTAAAGGTACTTTGTCCAATATGCAGCCAACATCAGTCACTATTGAGTGACTGACTGACTTTTTTTTTCTTTGGTGATAACATACATAAAATGAGCTGTAGATCTAAAGAGGGCACATGAGCATTTGTCTACATGAATTACCCACTTCTTTTAAATGGCCAAAGTTAAACTGATTGAATCTTTGCTCCGCACAAAACGTACGACCATTCAATACAAGGGTCTGCAAATCAAACTATTACTAAATGGATTGTAATTAGGTAATTGCTATCACTTAAGTCAGTTCGACAACCAATGGTCATTTTCAAGCCCTTTTTTTTATAGGGAAGTTCTAAATTAGTTTTATCTTTCAAATGCTGTTGAAAATTAATCTTTTCATTTTTTTAACCTGCAAATTGGACATAGTAATGTGGTATGAAATTGATCCATTTTCTTTTTTTTATATACTGGTATTTTTTCTCATTTTTGTATAGATTGATTTGGTTGAGATCAAGAAGGCATTCCTTGAGAAATATCACAAGACCCTGGGCAAGATGGTCTCTGGGGATACCAGCGGGGACTACAAGAAACTCCTTGTGGCTCTGATTGGACAGGACTAAGCTCTCTCACTCAGGACCAGGACTAGAACCTGTCCAAGGACTGCCATTGGTTCCTTTACATGACCTTGATCAGATCAGTAGCTCTTTGTACCTGGACTGGTTCCTAAATTAAGTCTAGAAACCAGTACTAGGCCTTGATCAGATCAGTATCTCATTGTACCTGGACTGGTTCCTAAATTAAGTCTAGGAACCAGTATCAGGTCTTGATCAGATCAAGGTTTATATGTTTACTGGTGGACTGGTTTCTAAATGAAGTCTAGGAGCCAGTATTAAGGTCAAGTTTTTGATGAAGACTTTTCTCTTTACCTAGGATGGTTACTAAATGAAGCCTAGGAACCAGTTCTAGTTCCTAGGGTTTGTTCATTGACAAGGACTTGTAGAGGAACCATGGTCTATCCCTGGATCAGGACTGGCAGGACCGGGATTCGGTCTACATTTGACTTGCTCTATAGCAAGCTAAGAATGGATCAGTCTCTGTTTAAATTGAGGCTTTCATTGTTTTAGCCTATACCTTTCCCATATCTAAGTCAAGGGCTTATTATAATGGCATAGTTGGTTTTATATAGTGATTGTATTAATATCATCATATTTATCATTAATATCTAATAGAATCATAGTAAATATTTAACAAAGTGGAGCCTGGTAGTAATTTATTTTAGTATGGGTGAGAGAGAGGAGTCACAACATAGATTCTCATTACAAATATGATAAAGAGCTATGTATAAATAAAGACAACAATGTCTTGCATGCATATAGCGCAATACATAATACATTTCAAATTTTCAATGCGCTTCAGTTAGAAAATCAAGACAAATTAACTGCCTTGCGTTGTGTCAGTTGTAATCATTGAAAGAAATCAACTGGGGATCAGTAAATTTACAGAATTAATCAAGATGATAGTTTTTGTCATACAATTCCTTTTTTCCCTCTCTTTTTTTCATCTCGAGGGTGAACGTTGAGCAGCACCATGAAATAAAAGTACATGTCATTTCTCTGAGAGTCATGTTATATTGTTGTACACCTATCTGTAAGCTTTTTTTCTTCAGAATTCTTCTTTCATCTTGTTTACATTGTGTTCTCGGTCATTGCTATAATGTCTAAATCATTTCAGCAAAGATGGCATGGCTGAAATCTTAAAATTGGGATCTTTGTATCACATTTTGTATCGTTTGCAGGAATGAACCTATAAGAATGTTTGGTATACAGACAAGTAACTCTGTACTGGTATGCAACAAATAGGAATGAGGTTAAATGTTATGATCATTATTATTATTATTAATTTAGTTGTCTTTTCCAGTGTCTTTCATAATTGAAAGTAAAAAACCTACCTGATTTGATTTGTAAACTGAACAAGTTAATTCCAACGGCCAAACGTCTTAATCTTAGACAACGTTAGTGATTCTTGCCTGTTCATGGTCCATCATTTTGAAAGAAAAACATTTAAGAAAATCAGAGTGTGGTATATTTTAGATTTCTCTATACTGTGAATCAAATTCATATGACAAATATGTATAAATTGAATACAAATGGACATTCAATATGTTTGAAAGCAAATACAATAGTAAATTTATATCTACTCAAACATGTATGTGATTATTATCGGTAATCATTGGTTGTACTTGAAATTGCCTTCTAGTTTATCAATTATGTACATTATTCAATATTACTTTCAATTTTGTGTAGTTTATATTCAAGTGTTGCTGGTAGAATGAATGTATGTGTTTGTATACCAATGGTGATCATACGACTAGTGATGAATGTTGTGTGTCTAGCAAAAGGATGTAAACACAAATGTGAGTTTTTTAAAGCTTTTCAGCTTTGATGACTTTAAGACCCTATCCGATGAAAATGCAACTTTATAAAGTTTATGTCAAGGGAAAGCTGCATGAACGTAGAGTAACAATTTTTTTCCCTCTCAGTACTGAACAAAAGTATATTAGAACCTCATTTTCTGCACCCCTCCAAATTACTGGTCAACGGGATCAAATTTGTAAGGTGACTACATAACATGAGGATCTGGTCGGCTTGCTTATATAGCTGGGGCAAGGAGCTAGACGTCAATCAATCGTGGTAGTGGTGGTTATTTTACCCGACTGCTAAGAAAGCATAAATGCTTGTTGGTAAGCAACCAGAGAACTGTCTCTCTTTAATTCATATCTGGTGTGATCTAAGCTCTCGTTGGGCTATCAACTTCATACAACGACTAGATATATTACAACATATGATAATCAGAAGAATTACTGAATTTATATAGCACCTTTCCCAGAGGATACAAGGTTGGCCCCTTAGTTTAAGGACAAATTAAGATTCAAGAATATGGCCAATATATAACATATTGGACAAAATAGCATGGCCTATTCCAATAAATTGTCACTGTTAACAATTTGGTCAACATATGGGTATGGACTGAAATATGTTGTGTATAGATAAGTATAGAAAAACAGACATAAATTTGAAAAAGTAAGTTATTTTTTAGGTGTGCTTACTTTCCGTCGATACATTTATGCACCTCTGCGTGGCACACAACACATTTGGTTGGGTGTTGGTGAATTTAGATGTGGATATCAAAGTGAGCTTATATATTTAGTTTTAGATTGGGCAAAAGTAGATAGTTCAATAAATGTGGCATTTATAACCAGTGTTAGAATATTCGTCATGTATCCTTGCATATAAAACTTTCCAAAATGAGTGGTGAGAAAACATATCTGATCAAGGATAAATCAATAATCACGTTTAAGAGATTGCTGTATGTACATTTTGCAAGTTATGTATGAGTGGTGCATGGCTTTTATTGTTTGTATGGAGAACTAGTTGTACAGATGCATGACCATCACTATTGAATAGGAGAGAGTGTAGATGCACCATTTATGCCAAGTAGCTTGTTTGGTGATAGAGAAGCGCTTTGTCGAAGCTCCCCCAAAGTGGCGTACAGGTGCAAGACTTGAGGGAAAAGAATATGAAGTGAAGTCGTTTAGTAAAAAGCAAAACAAAAACTAATGCATTTAACTCTTCAAGAGGCATATCTGTTGGGACCAACAACAAAAAGAGTTTGACTCGTGCAAAATTCAAATTAAAAGTGTAATTAACACATTTTTTTGATAGGGACATTGACTTGTGTGACTTTGAGTTATGCAGAGCGAACTGTATGAAATGTGTTAGGAGTGGGGGAGGGGTTCATCCAGGTTGCAGCTCTATCGTGTAGTAATCTTGAATATTCATGAATGCTTCTGACTTTTGATAGTATATACTGCTTACCAAAATAGAAGAAAACACAACAAACAATCAAGTTTGTACCTGTACCAAGTCTGGAACATGGACTCCTCTTAACTCATTGCTTACTGGAACCTGGTGGTCCCTGTGTTAAGTCTATGGGAATTAGATAATTCAGTTGTCAACAGATTAACTTTTGTGGCTTCAACAATCTCACACTTTGTCATGGGTAATGCCCCTAGTCGATCTTTGTTGACCAATCATGATGTGTGTGACCTGAAACACTAAGCCTTGGATACAATCGCTCTCTAATGCAACTACAAAGACCTTGGAAGTATCAACCCGGGACATTTTCAATACCCAATTGTAGCACAATTTGCCACACTCCACCCAGGTGAAGTAAATGGGTACCTGGTAGGACTTTATTCCTTGAAATGCTAGAGCGCCGTATGGCAGCCGTACTAAAGCCAGGGTAATCGTCGGGAGCGCCAGGAGTGTCAAATCTGACTGACATGAGCGCTATACAAGAACCCACTATTATTATTATTATTATTATTATGATCGCATCTACTTTAAAAAAAGTCAACCCAAGCCAATTATAGCCTTGTGCATATAATAATAATAATAATATTTAATTTTTATATAGCGCTCAATACAAATGTCTCTAAGCGCTTTACAAATATATACTATTACCCCGGTCATTGGATTCAGTGCTTGCCCGCACACACTGTGTGCACAATCTCCACTCCCTATGGAAATCATGTACGGATTGATAATACGTCATTCTAAAGTTTGTGCATATCAGTAGGTGTTGGATAAGGCTATTTAAAATATTTTTGGTCGATTTTCGAAAGTATTTCCAAAGTATATTGCATGTGCACTTCAGAGTTACAACTCTTGCAATCAAAAGAAATTTAGATGTAAGAAATTACGATCATTCTCACTTTATCATTTTCATTTTGTTTAGCTCGCTCTATATGTGTAATTTTTAGTATAAATCAAATTATATACAATATCATTATTATATAAAGGCAGCATAATAGAAAGCTGAAGAATTTTTATTTGATATTGAGTTTGGTGCCAAAGATTTGATAGTTTTTAAGCTTTAGGAATGCGAATAGTTTACATTTGTTTAAGAAATTACTTATTATTTGTTCAGGAATTTGCAGCTAGCGTATAAATTTAATTTCTATGAAGACATATCTTGTTTATTCACTCGCCTAGCTCTTGGATTTTGTATCTGTTGAAGAAATTATGATTACTTTTTATTTCTTTAGGAACTTTTAGTTAGCACATCAATCCATGATTTCAATGAATTCATGTCTTTTTTGTTTCACTTGCCTAGCTCTGGAATATTATTTATGCTTCCGCTTTGTACCCTTGTGATTACTTTCGTTTACATTTGTTTTGAGTTATAGTCTACTCGTGTATTTGTTGTTAATTATAACGTTTCTCATTCTGTCATGAATTAATAAATATATTTATAGTGGAACCTTTGCAGACTTGGATGAATAGTCCATTACTCCTCAATCGTAGTACTAGATAGTCATTACATTTTTGTATCTGATTCTATTTAACATCAAATTGTCTTTATTGAGTTGTCCTTATGTGCCTAGTGAGTGTGTCTTGTACGGATGTATTGTCAAATCTTCGTGAATATTGATATTAGAGAGTGTTTAATAATAATTAAGTAGCAGCTGTATCATTGGAGATAAAATAAAACCCATCTGGCATAACTAGACCCCATTCTTACGACTCACTCGGCATTGTATTATTTCTTGTGTGGTATCGGGGGGGGGGGGGGGTATTTCCAGTGTATACATCATAAGAACACACCTAGTACAAAAAAGAAAAATATGCCCATGCTTTTGTTGCCCCCCACCCCTCCTCCCTCCTTGGCAATTTTAGATCCCAAAAGCTCAGTTGAAAGTTCGGAATAAAAAATATCAGATTTTGTGTCGTTCAAGTATGTAGTGTATCTAGGAAATGATCCCGGTGATGGCCTGATAAGGTCCCATTCACAATGGAGTATGTATTTTAAAAGTGGCATAGCACTGGTAGTAATGGATGCAGTCATTGTACATGCGGCGTCATTTCTATTGTGTTGTTACCTACGCTAATCAAGACTGACATATGGAAGGGCAACCTGCCCCAAGCCCCTTGTATCTCCGCCTCTGAACATATTCTATTGTGTTGTTACCTGCCCTAATTAAGTCTGACATAATTATGGAAGGGCCACCTGCCCCAAGCCCCTTGTATCTGCGCCTCTGAACATAGTCCAGTGATTTGATCCCTTGCCTATGCTGATAAAACATAATTCATGTTTGAGCTTAGGACAAGGTTTAGTACCAATATCTTACTTGGCGCTGCGATGAATCTTATTAATATTTTGACTTGGACAGTTGCTTTTAGTTTCCATATCACTTTATTAACAATCATGATTATTAACCAAGGAAGCAATAGTATATACAATGGTATAGACACTACAACAAAAGTATAGAAAAGTAGAAAAGGGGGAAATATCCCAGGTTATGTTTTATTATTAACAACGCACGGCTAATATTTTATATTATTCACGATGGAAAACGTGATACACAACGTACAAAGATATTAACAGACAATTTTTATTTTGTATTAACAAATGTAGAGCCAATATACATGTATTGACTTCTTTTAAATTACACCAACGACGTCGGTCATTTTGAAAGTAAGGCTTAATGGGCAATTTCTAGCGTATCGAACAGTAGGATGCAACTTGAAATTAAATTTTAAATAATTTGTTGAAAACAAATCCTGGCTTGATAAGAATGTCACCAAAGCAAACAAAGCAGAACTAAATATCCTAGATACCCCCCCCCCCCCCCCCTCAAAAAAAAAAAAAAAAAAAAAATCAAGAAAACTAAGCAAAATTGTAATTAGATATGTGCATATAGTCGCAATACATTAAATAAAATTGAGTATCAGAATCAGAACAAAACAAAGCCATGACCATATGAGCATGTACAATATATAAATAGAAACCTCAAAAACACAAATATCCAAGCACAAAAAGAAACTTTGCTACCTGAATCAGAGCTGATATATACATTTTTGTGAACCATAAAACTAGTATTGCAAATAAAGATGGCTTTTCTTTCGTAGCGAGATTCAACATCACTGTCAAAATTTACCTTGTCCGGATTCAGCATCACCGCAATGCTCTCGAAACACCCGCTATACATTTTGAGGGCATTTAAACGTTTATGGGAGGTTAAAAGTTCCCATTCTGTTTTGCTGAAGGTCGTTGATTTGTTGTCTAATTTTAATTAGGCAAACGTAAGAACAAAATGTATGGGTAAATTAACTTCGAAGCCTCAACCCGATTCTGAAATTAGTGATTAGGTAGATGGATAATTGCGCCTTTAAAAAAGTAAAGGTAATATGATATGTATTAGCAGCCTAATTCCAACTTGACTTTTTAAAAGGCGGTTTACACTTCGGATGGGGGGTCAATTTGACAGCTCCCTCTGATCGCGGCTATGCGTGATAATTTATTATGCGCAAAACTTTTGCTATATCCGTTACTTTAGTACAACACCATTAATAATAAATTGTCACGGCGAAACCGCAATTACTGTATATATCGTGTTATGTACATGATCATTAATACAGCACTCCCGTAACGCCTTTTCTTCAACCTTATCTTGGTTTAATAAACATATATATATATTCTTGTTTCAACTTGAATATTGTAGCAATTCAACATAAACAACGTTGATACATCATAAAAAATAAATTCAAGTACTTGCTTTGGTAAGTGCATTGTAAAATAAACTGCCCGGAAGTCATTGGAAAATGCTGATTGTGTTCATCGTAATATACACGGGGATGATTAATTTTCAGGTTTAGAAATCTATTTTTTTCTTCCAAATGTATTCAAATACGATTGGTTTTAGTACTGCTGTACGTCTTGGTATCTGAACCTTTACAAACAAAATCGACATTAGAGACATGCACGTTAGAAACGTTAGAAAATAAAAACATTCAAGGCAGCAATTAAAATTACGAAGCAAATAGAAATGAATATAGATAAACCACAATATGTTGAATACAAGCAACACAAAAAGTAAACAAAATATATACTAATATCGATTCCTTTAGGAGACTTAAACCATCAAAGACTATATCAACTGGAATACACTTATTACAAGGAAAAGAATACAGATACAAATCATTACGAAATGCAATCTTGCTGAAAACTATATACAATTAAAACAAAAACATCGCACACACAAGTGACCATATAGGAAGGCAGATATATATATATATATATATATATATATATATATATATATATCAATACCTAGTTCAAAGAATAAAGTTACGTTGTCATATTTTGAATATGATAGAATCTTTATGAGTAGTCATCTTATAGTATCATTGCTCCAATGATATTCTTCCACCTATATATAATGAATTAAAGAAACTCACAAATCTAAGATAGCCAATACCACAAACCTTAACTTGTATTTATATGATTTGTAGCAATACAACAGAAACAGTTTTATACAAACTTACAATAACACGAAAATATCCTCTGCTTATATTGGTTTATATACATGATAGTTGTGGTAATACAACTAATTGTTCATACAAACCTTATAGTCGTTAAGTTATTACCTCATGTACATGATCATTGTAGCAATAGAGCTGAAAAGGTTTTCAAACAACCTTGCAATAAAACAATATACCATCGGAAATTATTATGCTATCTTATATACATGATTGTTGTAGCCATACAACTAGAACCGTTTTCATACAAATTTATAAGAACGCATATATTCATTTAAGTTATTACTTAATGTACATGATCATTGTAGTAAAGAAATGAAAACCTTGCAATGACGAACATATTTTTTGTAATTATTATCATATGTGTACGATTATTGTTGCAAGAGAGCTAAAAAATAAAATTCATACAACTAACAAAATATCTTCTGTAATTATTATACTATGCATATGATTATTGTAGCAACAGAACAGCAACATTTTCAAACAACCTTGCAATAAAGAACATATCCTCTGAAATTATTAAGCTACTTTGTATACATGATTGTTGTAGCCATACAAGTAGAACCGTTTTCATACAGCCTTATAATAACGCATATATTCATTTATGTGATAACCAAGTGTACGTTGTAGTCAAATAAATGAGCAGTCCTCATAAAACCTCGCAATGAAGAAAATATCTTCTGTAATTATTGTCTTATGTACATGACCATTATAGCAATACATATTAAACACTACTCATATATACAGTAGGCTTGCGGGTGCACCATGTGAGAGAGAGAGGGAGGATTGAGGAGTCCTGCAAAAGGACTCTCGGCAACTCTCGGCAACAAGCAGCAACTAGTCATATAGCCTTATAGTTGTCATTATTGTCTTATTTACGTGATTATTCTAGCATTATAAACTGAACAGTTTTTTTTATTTACTTATTGTCTTTATTGATTCATGTGCAATATCATTGTAGCAATATAACTTAAACAGTTTTCATACAATAAAGAAAACTTCTTCTGTAAGTAATATATTATGTACATGATTATTTTAGCAACTGAACCGAAACAGTTTTTATATGAACTTACAATAAAACAAAATATATTCTGTAATTATTATCACATATATAGGATTATTGTAGCAATAGAATTGAAACGGTATTCATACAACCTTACAGTTAAGAAAGCATCTTCTGGAAATATTATCGTATGTTTATTATATTCTAGCAAAGCAACAGAACTAGAAGAGTATCCATACAAACTTATAATAAAGACAAATATACTGCAATTATTATCACATGTAAATGATCGTTGAGGAAACGAAACTAAAACAGTATATTCATACAGCCTTACAATATAGAAAAATAACTTTTGTAATTATCATCATATGTAAATGTAGCAATAGAACTGAAACAGCCTTTATACAATTATTTAATTACGTTCTTATGCATATAATTATTGTAGTAACAGAATTGAAACAGTATTTATACCACCTTAAAATGAAGGAAATATTGACTGCGATTATTATCTTATGTACATCCATTTTTGAAACAGTATTAAAACATTCTTACAGTAAACAATATCTTCTGATATTATTGTCATATATGTAAATGATTATCGAGCAATCGAACTGAAACAGTATTCATACAGCCTTACAACAAACAATAACTTATGATATTATTATCATGTAAATGATTATTGTAGCAATAAAACTCAAACAGTATTCATACAATAAAGAAAACTACTTCTGTAAGTAATATCTTATGTACATGATTCATACGAACTTACAATAAAACAAAATATATTTGTAATTATCATCAAATATATAGGATTATTGCAGCGACAGAATTGAAACAGTGTTTATACAACCTAACAATAAAGGAAACATTGACTGCAATTATTATCTCATGTACATTGTCATACAACCTTACAATACACAATATATTCTTAATATATCATATGTAAATGATTATTGTAGCAATAGAACTGAAACAGTATTCATACAACCTTGCAATAAAGAAAATACTTTCTGCAATTATTGTCATATGTATTTATTTAGGAGTTTGCTGCTGCATCGGGATCAGAGGCATGAACTCTGAAGTCGGCAGAACTCAAAACGTTTCAAGGTTTTGAAATGGCAAAGATATTAGTTGGGTGGATAAAGTGACAAATGGTAAAGTTCTACACAGAGTGGCCGGGAGGAGCGGAAGTTTGCAACAACATGAATGACAGAAGAAATGAATTGGACATGATGAATTCTGTTAGATATCATTGAGGGAAGGATGGAAGGAAAAGGACTAAGGCCTACCAAGCGCGTGTTCCAAACGAGAAGTTATTTTACACCACACCCACCCCACACACAAACACTATAAATGTTTACCACTCTTAATACCATATCTAAACCGCCTTCTTAAACATGACTCCAAGCAGCATTGGGTAGGGAAGAAACAGCACGTTCGAGATTCGGGCTGAGAATCATGCAGGCCTAGAATACATGTTTCTCAAGACGTATGCTTCTCAGCTGAATGCACACATCAAGTGATTCCCTTCTTGGTCGTGGGATGATAATACACATTTCAGTGACAGGTTTGCCTACTTCTTCGACTCCCATACTTCTCTGACTTGTGCAAAGCGCTTCCTGCTACTTACTAAAATAAAATAAAGAAGAAAGATAATTAAATAGTTTGAGTGTTTTTACGTGTTACAAACTGAAGGTTCACAAAACAAAATGGGGGAAGAAAAGAAGGAAATTCAATAATTCGAATATTTAGATATGCAACTCACTATGGTTTACACAACAATACGGGAAGAAGAGAAATCAGGAATTCTTTTTTTGAAATTTAATCCTGGACTGGACTGTCATGTTGGAGGTTCAAGGGTATAATCTTGCTGGGTGCTTACAATATAGGACAAGTGGTAACGGAGAATCACTTTTGTAGCTGTTGTCGTTACACCAATTGTTTAAGGTAGCACCCCAAGGGATTTGGGAGCATTGTGGTACATTGATAGATAGCTCTGGACTATGAGACGCCAAATGGTCAATCAAAGTTAGCGTTACATACTGGACTGTCATGTTGGAGGTTCAAGGGTATAATCTTGCTGGGTGCTTACAATATAGGACAACTTTGTTTCCCCTAACTTATGAGGCCATTAAAAATCATGTTTACCGTCCCCGCTCGCTTTCTTTTTGAGGGCCGCCTGCTTTTCTTTTTTTTTTGGGGGGGGGGATTTTTTTTCCCTTCATTTTTTCAATTATTATTATCATTAATTAAAAAAAAACAAGAAAAACATACTGCTAAAATGATCTTTCCCTGAAGTTTAAAAAAAAATTAAAAATGCTGCCGGCCATTTTGAAAAATAGCCCGACTGTCGGGGAAAATGTATCGAGCGGCCATTTTGAAAAGAAAAAAAAGGGCCTACTTCCTATTTTTCAAAAAAGTAGGACGCTAAACATGTTTTGTTTTAATTTGGCCTTATGTTCCTTTTGGTGTGTATTAAATGGGTTAATTCCTACAATGCTTGGGCAGTATTTCGAAATAGTTCGAGCACATACCAGATCGTTTCGCTAAATACTAAAGCTGAAAAGCTTTTCTTAGTGCCTTTAGTCAATCTTTCTGACAATAAAAGGTAACTGATCAGTCTTACAAAGCTCGAAAGAGTAGAATATAGTACTTACGGTCGGGTAGGATGACCTCAGCTGTATGGCCTAACCCAGCATTTTGCAATGCCAAATGAAGTTCATCTACCTGCTCACTAGGTCGAACCTGCCGTCTCCAGTCACGTAGCATCTCACCAAAGCCTGACCTCGAGACACTATCAAATGAAACGTCTACTGGGTCGTTGTATTTCTCCATAGATGAAGAAGAGAAGCCAAGCTGGTATCCAAGGGACTTTAAGTCCTTTGGTGTATGGATCACACCGGCAAGGCTCTCGAGGAGATTGTTGGATACATACTGCAATCGCCCCTTCCTGTAGGTAAGTAAATTCATAACATTTGGCGGGGTGGGGGGATGAAAACGTATACAAATATATAAATAAACAAATACAAGCTGATAGAGGTTTGGTAGATTCCTTTGTAAAATATTGACAGGAATCCTTGTTCTTAGATAAATCACCATCATCACACCCATACATCAAGAATAGACTGACAAAAACTGGTTGTTGACCAGTAGCGAAATTAATTGCAGGTATTTAGAACTTTCAAGTGACGGGTCACGCTTAAATGCTTAGTCTAATGTCGCTTCTGAAAAATATCGTGATTTGGATCTCTGCCAAGATTCTGAATCAGAGTTTGAAAAGTAGTATCTTCATGGACTTTGCTACAATTAATGATGATGACGATGGCGTTTTTCCAAGAGCTTCTTGGATAGGTGAAGGAGATCCAAAAGAACGACATGTGTTGGTCATTGGTGACTAGAATGCCGAGGTGGGAGTTGATACACACCCCACATGACAAGGGACTGCATGAAGAATTGTCAATTCCTACCATCATGATAACATAAAAGCAGGCTGTTCGGGGTAGGTGGAAGGGATAATGCAAAGAACTCACTGATTACCAACTAACAGATCAAAAACTGCTAGATATGCTGAGGTCAGTCACAGTTACTGAGCAGAAGAAATGCCCACCAATTCTTCAGTCTGAGGTTGAAGAAGCTGTTAAAAGCTCAAAAGTTGGAAAATGACGGGGTATAAACATTTCCCTACAAAATTCCTGAAATTTGAAGGGCAACCCATGATTGAGGCATACAACAAGCTTTTCAACAAGGTGTGGAGGACCAGTGGATGGCCACATCACACCACTCTCAAAAAGGTTACCCTCAATTAATGTAGCAAATACCGTTTAGTGCTCACCTACGGTCCCGCCCCCCCGGGCAAAAAACAAAACAAAAAGTGCTCACTACCCCGTGAATCAATGCTTTTAAGATGAATTGTATGAGAAGGCTTTTGCATATCCGCTACACTTCGCAAACGTCCAACACGAAAGTGAAAGGAATAATGGAGAGTTATATGGGGGAGCACGGTCACCTCACCAATTTGAGAAGAAGACAGCTACAGTGGTTTGGGCATGAAACTAGATTGAAGAATAGCTTGACAAACACTATCTGGCAAGGATGAACTGATGGGAGAAGAAAGAAGGACAGACTAACTAGGACATGGACTGATAACATCAAGCAGGTGATGGGAATGTCATTTTAGCAGCTAATGGAACAGCTGAAGACAGGAAGTTATGGAGAAGCTATGTATCAAGGTCAATTTGGTTGTCTCCCCAATGGCCTCCAAGCTATAGGACATAGATGATGTATGATGATATTCGTTTACTTACGAATCTGTCTGATCGACTGCATAATCCGGTTCATCTGTAGTAAACGGGTAAAAAGAAATACAATGGGACAAAGGGGTTTATTTTTTCAGTATTAAATATAAATAGATGTGTTTTGAGAGATAGTTAATCATAATTCAATGGTTTTGTTTGAAAAAATAGAAGAGTTTTTGTTCTTCGCAAAGACCAATATTTAATACAGAAGATACGAGAATAAAAAAAATATTTGTTAGAAAGAGATTTAAGATATGCAGGGAATTTGAGGTAACTATTTACACAAATGACTCATGTACAGTCTTTGAGATTAATGGCTACAATGCATTACAATAACAGGATACATAAATGTCTTTGAGGTAACTAAATTCAGTTACAATAAATGACTTATGTAAGGTCTTTGATGAAACTTGTTACAGAAATGACCGACGTAAGGTCTTTGGTGTAACCTGTTTAGAAATGACCGACGTAAGGTCTTTGGTGTAACTTGTTACAGAAATGATCGACGTAAGGTCTTTGAAGTACCTGGCTACATGTGATGAAGTAAAAGACACATAATATCCTACTTCCTGATAATGTAGCTTACCTTCTATTGAAATGTTAAACCCTCTTTCTGCACGTGTTGCAGACCCTTGTAGTATGTCGATGTGGCCGGTCTTCTTTCCTTTCTCTTCTGGAGAGAACTGAAGCTCGAAGTTCAGAGGGCTGCACTTTCCATCTATTATACTCTTGATGGGAATCTTGTTTTGAATATCATATGAATAATAACAACTATGGTAATATTAATAATGATAACGATAATTTTGATAACAGCAAGAACGATAACAACAACACCAACATTTTGTTTTAATAATAATGATATAATAATGATATAATACTGATAATGAAAATAGACATGACAACATTATATCAGCATGTGCATGTGTTTGTGTGAAGGAGAGTAAATATCGAGGGAACATATTTGATATTGGGAGATCCTCTGATTTCGAATTAGGAAGATGTTTGATCATTCAACGACAGTTTAAGAAAGAAATGTAACTTCAAGCTAGTTGATTATTGCATTGAATACAAAAAAGGTCATATATAGATGTCGTCTTGAAAAATACACGTATATCTGAAAAAGAAGTAAGTCTGTAAAAGAAATAAAACAAAATCATCTTCCAGCATTTACATCCAAGGAGTTAAATTTTAACTCCTTGGTTCACCATTATTCTTCAACAAATAATCTAATACAATTCAGGCATATTCACCGTTCTTTCGTTTCTTTTCGTCCCGTCGTCGAACTTAACCTTTAGGTCGCTTGCTTTTGACTCTATAGAGAATGTGAATTCCTTCAGGACTTGGCAGTAGGGCACAGAAGAACTCTTCTCTGTCCTCGTTATAGTCTAGAATATGATAAATATAACCCAAATCTAGATAATAAAAAATGATTAAATTTCACGCAGATGATTAGCCTCAGCTATTGTAGGCCTGCTAAAAACAACATACGCATTACCTTTTCCAAATAAAATTAGTAGTATCAATTAAAAGTTCGGTCCCCAAATATGTTACATATCTGTTTCATATTGATAGGTTAATCTTCTAGTATCCACTTGATTAAGTTCTTTCAATTTACTTCTCCATCCGTACAACCCTCCGCCCCTTCCTCAACCCTCCTTCTTACTTCCATCATCTGCTTCACCTGACCCCTATCCTGCCTACTTTTCCTCCTTTTTGTTGATTTGTTACCCATCCCATTCCTCCTACTACATTCCTTCCCACTTCACTCCCTCCTAACCTTTCCCCCTCACTTTTTCTCCTCCCCAAGGTTTATCACTTTCTCTTCCTTGCCTTCCTCTCTTTTTTTTAATTATGCTCTGATATTAAAGTCTCATAGTCTAAATGAATTCTAATGAGATGTTATTTGGTCAATTGTAAAGTATTACCATAGGCCTTTCATAAGTTTAACGGTCCGCAGGGGCACCTTTTAATAATTACAGTATCAAATGGTGTCCGCAAAAGATAGATATATATCATATGATATAAATACCTCTATATAGTTCTTATATGGATGAAGTATGTATGCACGTAGAGTTGGTTTCTCTGTAGGAGTCATGAAGAGAGGCTGGAAGACTACACATCTCAACTGGAGTCCGTGAAGATCAGTCGATGACAGAGCCCAGACTTGAAGATGACGTGTACTAAACTTGATCTTACCTTTGAAGATTTGTGACGGAGTCAAGATCCTACGACCGAACGTTCCTTTGAATTAAAGAAAATATTATACTGTCTTACTTCCTGATAATATACTGATTATTAGTAGAGTAGAAATTAATTTCAACTCAGTTCATGTTCTGATAGTTGACATAATTCAAGCTTTGTTTAGCGAGTTGATTCAAATTGCATAATGGTACTTTTTCTTTATTATTGAGAAATCATTCAATATTAACTTCCACCAGCTTTTCATTCATAAAATAGATTCTCATAACGGGAAGATTATTGTATGTGGGATTTGAAATCAGTTATTCACCTCGGCCTCATTTGTCAAGTTATAAGGATTCAAATATCAAGTTTTGAGTTTACTTTTTACTTCATGAGAACAGAATCAAAATATGTCGATAACTTTGTACCTGGTCCCGTTTGTGTGTACAGGATAACAGAAGAGTCGTCTTTAAGTTCATGTTGATTGGTGCAGTGTGGTAATACCACCGTGGCAGGCTTGAGCAATTCTTGTGTCAGAGAACCTTCGATGACTGGAGTAATGACTACCTCACCCTTCCGTACAGGAAGCCTTGGAGTATCGTAAGTTGGGACGCGAATAGTTACAACTGATCTCATCCCTTTAGGTATAGCTCCTTCAGGGATAGATACAGCAATACCAAGTTCATCAATGGTCAGTTCTCCACCCTTGTGATCAATGATGCCATGCGAGATGAAAGGCATATAGCTTGGTTGGCATTTCATGGCTAAGGAGGATAAGAAGAAAACAAGTCATTGATAATCCCCATATGAACCATGAAACGAATAAACTACAGTTCATACACACAGAAATATTATGTTGTGCCAATGTTTGTTTATAGTTATTTCCAAGGCATTTCCTTTTGAGTGTTTTTACTGTAAAGTGATTGGGAAACAAGGGTGTAAATTATGTTACAATCATCTTGAGTCATGATTTGATTCAAGTTATAAAAAAGAAAATGATAATGACGCTTTTCCAAATTTATTTTCTTAGAACTGTGCTGTATATTGATTAAATTTTGTTCAATGTTTTAAACGATATAAATCCTAGGAAAAATATCTGAGATGCTCCTGTAGAATTCAAACAAGTTAATGTGCTGGTATGCTGCGTTTCTTAGGACTGAATAATAACTGTTAAAGGGAGAATTTCCATTCCATTGCGTGTTTCTTCATCTAGCAGCACGGCTCGTGATTACTCCTTCTTAATAGAAGTTAAAAGTACTCAGACTCCTGCCGATTTTATGATTTTTCTCTGAAGGGGGAATGTGGTTTCTTTTATAGGCAGGCAATAGTAAGTAAACAAATGAATCTGTCAAAAGCAATTATTATTCTAGTGATCAGGTAAATGTACACCATTTGATGTGATGTGAAACACAGTGGAGTTGTACATGAAGTGGCATTACCTTCTGCTATCTTGACTGCTGCTTCGTTGAAACGAAAAGCCTGAGCAACTTCCAGAAGCCTCGCCCTAGTCCCACCTTGGTGTACCCATTCTTTAAGCATGTTCAGAGTACTTCGGCCAATCATGTCAGGCGGGAAGGTCACACATTTGCTCATGATCTGCAAGACGCCAGAAGGTTTGACATTCAGGCGATGACACAAGTCCACTAGGTCTTTCCTGGATCCAATGGCTTTTGAGATTCCCTCACGGCCTGTGGACAATGAAAACAAAATTGTCAATAGGAAGGAAAGAAAAATATCCGTCCTTAAGCAAATACCATAATGATGGTGATGAATAAGGACATCAACGGCGTCTAAAATAGTGAAATAAACTGTAAAACATTGACAAATGCAGGGACTGGTAAAGAAACAAAATATAGTGTTAATGATGTTCAAATACATGTTAATACAAATCTTTACATACTGAAAATCTTCTGTACTTCTGCACAACCTATTGTCTTAACGCTAAAATAAATGGAATTAATGGAATGAGAAAAAGTACTGAAATACAAGTTTGAAGTTGAAACTTTTCTTTGAAAGGGTAAAACTGATACTGGTAAAACTGATACCACGGTTACGATTAAACCCCGCCTTATGATTCCAACGAACCTGTTTTGACATCTGAGATGTGGAACTCAGACAGAAGCTTAGCAAACTTATCTTCTTTTTCTACCTCTTTCAAACCATTCCACCAACTGTCTACGAGCTGTTGTGCGATCTTATGAAGTACTGACGAACTGGGTAGATCGATGAATCCAACCATACGGTCATCATTTACATGGAGAGCTTTCCCAAGTGAACATGCTAATGACAGACTTTTCACAGGAAGAGCGACGCTGCAAAGCTCTTTTGTGTTTGGTACTCCACCATGTCGGTCAAGGTCGTGAAGAGACTCCGCATGTTTTCCCGGAGTTTCAATGGGAACATCATCTTTGAAGAAATATAATTCGTTGATTTAAAATAGAACATTTTAAAAAACATTTTATTTACTGAAACTTGTTTTGTATGTTTGTATAGCCTGAGTTTGGTTTCAGGCATAACATTGGATATCCCTACCGATTTGCTTTTGCACTAATTGGTAAAAGAAGATTATCAACTATACTCTATTTTTTTACACAGTTCCAATATCACTGTTATGATGACATTAATAGTACATGGAGGTCAAACATTTTTAATATGACACAAACATGCATGGAGCTATTAATTGTGCATCCACTTACCGAAATCGGAAGTTCCAATGATTTCCATATCTTCAGGCCCACAACTAGGTTCACTTAGTTTTGTCTTTGTCACAGGAGCTTCTTCTAGTTTACGAGAACTATCTTCGTCTGAAAATGAAAACACGTCATTACCTAAACGTTTACATATAATCTAAAAAGGAACATCTTAGTTATTTCTGACATCTACAGAAATATTTTGTTCTAAAAAATGGTGTTAGAACGTCAGAAGTGACCTTCCAATGCCATGTTATTGCCTTTGTGGCAGTAGTCCTTTAGAACTAGTACATGTGACCTTCTGTTCTGCATTCGCAGTTTCATGTATAGGGATAAATCGTGCTCATCCACAAGAGTATGCATGATTCTTCCTATCCTGTGAACATTTTCTTCCATGAAGACTTGGTTAAATAAAAGAAAAACTGAAATTGGTTTGACATAGTATTGAATTAGGCATATTTGTAATCCTTTTACCTAAATATTCTAGGGTCTCCACCTTTGGTACTGCATTGACAGACTCCCAAACAAGTTTTAAAGTCTGAATTGCTTTATTCCTTGATGTTTGAGATGCTTTCCACTTGGAAAGCATTTGGATGTTAGCGTCCTTCCTGTTAGACAGTGTCCGGTGCTGTATGTGTTCTAGCTCTGTATTACTGAGACCCAGTTTTCCGCCGAACTCGAAGAACTGCTCTGGCTTGATCTTTCGGGAGAATGCAAGAAGTGTGTTGTCCGGGACTTCACTGTTGGATGGAAGAAATATCATTTGCACCAGGGGAAAGAAATTTGTATACATATATTTATATATAAGTGTGTGTGTATGTGTGTGTGTGTGCGCGTACGCATGTATACATTCATTTCCTCTTTGTCTTTCTTCTCCCCCTCTTCTTTCTTTCATTCCTTTTTTTTCTTTATTCTTCTTTTCATTCAGCGACATTTCTAACGTTATTAATTTTCTTGTTTATGCAATCTTGCGGTAAGCTCACCATATTCGTTTGATGAATATTAGAATATTCGATACCACTTCTACATGTATTTAATTCAAAGTTATTGCATTATTTAATTGTATAATGTACTTAGATACATGCAGAGACAATGGTATGCGAATCATAGACTCACCCAGCAGAACCGAAGTCTGATGCACGTAGATCAAGTGAAAGGAGACGATAAACATGTAAGGATATAATGATATTAAGAGAAGACTATTTTAACTTGATAGCTGATGATCGCACGGTTGGTTTAAAGTTGCACTTTCTCTCTTGTCGATCTCTGTCTCTCTAATCCATCACGATTTTCGTAATGTTATGAACCAGAGCAAAATAACACGAAGTTCCTACAGGAAATCTATCTATTCAGATGGTCATATCTTAGCCAATACTTAATGTATTTAATTGGTTTTCGACATTTGGACATTATTTTTGATGTTCTTTCGGAAAATGAAGAAAAAATTGAGAAATCCTAAAAGTAGATTTGTATGATGTCACAGCTTCGGTACTCTATTGTTGGTCAAACAGTTTTTGAGCGTCGTGTCACGCCTAGTGGCTGGAATGCTTCCCAGGGAGTAGAGATTGTGCACACAGCGTGTGCGGGCAAGCACTGAATCCAATGACCGAGGTAATAATGTATATGTAAAGCGCTTAGAGACGTCCGAGATATATTAAGCGCTTGATAAAAGCTGAATATTATTATCATTAAAACGAAATATTTCAAGAGATCGTTATGCATTCATACACAATATTTATTCGAACCTTGGTGGCTTTTCATTTGTTTCTTTGTTTGTTTGGTTGATTACCTTCTGGTAGACATTTGATTTTTGTTGTTGTTGTTGTACCCTTTTGGAATATATTCACCTAATCACATCCTTGTATTTCCTTTTTTTGTACCATATTTTAATCTTCTTAATCCTATCAACACCACAGAAAATAACGTTAATCTCGTAACAAAATAAAATGGAAACGAAGGGTTGAAAGAAAGTTAGATTGTCATCGGCAAACCTGTCATCTCCATCTCCTCAGCAGGTGAGTCTAAAGATTTCATGAGTGAAAGTAACGTTTCCTTTGCTTCTCGACCAGAGGGTTGTGCCTGTCGCCATGTTACCAACATGTCATAGATGGCCAGCTGCCTGTCTCTGAACCTCCTGTATTCTATGACATCCAACTGTTGAATTCGGAAACCGAGAGCTATCCCCAGATCATAAAACTGATCCACTGTCATCTTTTCAGCAATGTTGTGGACATCGATGTCTTGGAGGTCACTCCTCGAGACTTCTTCAACTACCCTGAAAAGCGAAATAGAGATATCGCGGTTAATTAGTTTTAATACTAAAAATAATAATAATTGTAATTCACCACAACCACTGTAATTGTATTTTTAATGATAATAATGAACATACTACTACTTTAAAACAAATGTAATGCTTCCTGGGAGAAATTTCCATAATACTTCTAATGATAATAATATTAATAGAACTCACTTTAGAAACCATCTTTAATTTAGTAAAATGCTAAAAATGGAAATACAACAATTTTATTTAAACTGCGGGATAATGTTACTGACTTCTAAGTACACATAAAGCCAAGCACTCGCATGTTTCTGTGTCTATTGCCTCTCTATTTCGCTGACACCAAAGTCGTTCGAATGAAATAATGTCTCAGTAACAGACCCAAAACTTCCTCCAGCTTGCCTCCAAAATCTCGTGGAAGGGGGAATTTTGTGACGATGGGGTGATTGACCGAGGGCGCAGTGTATGACATAAGAACTGTTCGTTAAACAAGTAAACTCCACTTCGGGTGATTCAGAACACATATTATTGGGGAAACACCCGAATGGTGTCGAATACCCAGGAAGAATACAACATTTTGGGTCTCTTGCTTTGCTGAAGCGACACCACCCCCCCCCCCCGATGATATTTCCTATTCAATGTCCATGTCAGCTGCTGCCCAGAACTCGCTCAGTGGATAATTGAGAATTGGGTGAAGAGTTGTGAAGAAAGTCATTTCGAATTTAAGACAGAAATCACCTTCCCTCCCCCTCCCCATGATGCTACTGATAAAACATCGGTATGAAAGTTGACTATCCGTCGCCACTCCTGACGACGGATAGTCAACCTGTTCGAAACGTCGAGCCACTCCCGCCACCCATCCTCTCCGATCGGCGCTATAGTTCTCCTTAGAACTATAAGCTAAGAAAGATAACCAACAGTATTTTCAAGACTACACCAACAGTCCTTTTCATGACTACACACCCTCAAGAAAGATTACCGAGAGTCCTTTTCAGGACTCCTCAATCCTCCCTCTCTCTCTCTCACATGGTGCATCCGAAAGCCTACTGTATAGTAATAATATTGGTCCAAATGCAAGCTTACCGAACGAAGGAAGCGGGTTCTAAAGAAGGTTCATACTTCAGTCCATCTGTGATAGAAACGAAATTGGGAAAAGATAGCAATCGTTGTTTTGATGTGTACTGACTTAACAAGTAACTTAGCTGATCATGTTCTAAACTTTCGTTTGACGAAAGTACTAAAAAATCCTGCAAAATATATCGATATAAAGACGATTATGTATTTCGACGGGTGTTCACTTTTAGTGGCAATATTTCAAAATGTACTGACCAACGTGGCAGCGTACACTCACAATAAACCTCCATGAATATATATGCTACCGCTCAACCTATGGTATTAACGAGGCTATGTTTATGTGTTCATCTCTTTTCAAACGTTTCGTTTCACTTAAATTATTTGTAGTTTAAGTTTTAAAGGGATTTTAAGTACTTGGACATGATTTTTATTGGAGTCAATTCAGCACGATTGCAGAGCAATCTACTCGAGCGCATTTTCAGTACCTTATTGTAATAATGTGTATAGAAACCATTCTCATGTCATTGGTATGTTTGCAAATTTTAATAGGTGACGAACAAGACCATGGAAATTGAACTACTAAGTTTAAATATTTGAAAGTCTTTAAGATCGTGCTATTCTAGTTTATTTACAATGCTTTAAACCCATACAATACGTTTCAGTTATAATTGGGTTTCATCAGATAATATCATAATGCCCATATCAAATAGAAAGGGATTATATATACCTGAGCATCTGATTAAGAAAGAGACAGATATTGAAACCCCGACCTTTCCAGCCTGTGTAACTGTGATAGTCACTGGGAAGTCTGTATCCTCCTCACGCGAAGTCACTGGTAGTAAAATGCTGTGCTTCAGTTTGCTTTGAACATCTTTGAGAGAGAGAGAACCTTTGGTCCAGATAATAATAATAATTATTATTATAAATAATGACATTGTATTATTCTTATTATAGTAATCATGATTAAGGTCAAACTGGAGATGATAATAATAATTATAAACTAAATGATAAAAGTAATAATAATTACATCCGAAATAATAATAATAATAGTCATAATGGCACTAACAAGTAATATTCCACAAATTCTAAATATGTATAGGGTGTTACATTTCAAAACCGTACTATGAATAAAGAACTAAGAGATTTACAGAATATAAACCACTAAAGATAGATTTATTTAAGAAATAATGCGTGCGGTCGAAAATTATATATCGCCCGTCCGTGCAATTATCTCTTCCGAACATTTCACCAGAAGTGCTATGAAATTTTATGACTATATTGACCTTTGACCAATAACCTAGCTCCTCTAAATGGGATCGTCTTCCTATCGAGATACAAACTTGGTTTGAAGGTTTGAAGCTCATACCTCTAGTGGTTCTTGAAATATTGTTATCGAGACTAAAACCTGTATTTTCAGAAACTATTACATCTATGAACTTTGATCTTTGACCTACTCTCCAAAATCTAAATAGGTTGTCTTCCTATAGTGATACACCCTACCACCAGATTGTACTTCATATTTGAAGTGGTTCTTGATATACCGCGTCGACAATAAAGCAGGACGAATGGACAACAAGAAAATATTAATATACATTGAATTCGTCACGGAGAAGAATTAGGTGATATGCCGCTTTGATCGACACGTAACACATGTAGAAACACAAAGGGAGATTTGGTCGTTAAAAAGAAACACACCTTACATGTGACACGCATATGAACAAGTTTTTGTCCCCCATGGGTGTGACCAAAAGTGACGTCAAGTTTATGCATAACAAATATCATTCTAAAAATGACAATATGGCAATATGGTTAATAGTGAATATAAACAAAATGACGCCTAGACGTCACCTTTTAGTAATTTAAAAAACTGTCTTCGTTGTCATTAACCATGTCATTCATGAGATATGACGCGTACATATTTCATACAGAAATAAAGAAGAAATTAAAAGCTTTAGATTCTGACGAAATCAATAGGTGCTCTACTATGCTACCCGGCGGACCACCTAAAAAGATAGAATCTGACGAAATCTATAGGTGCTCTAGCTTTCACGCTGCGCGGCAGATCACCTAAAATGCTATTTCAACTTTATTACCTTCCTTTGCTCAATCTCATCCTGACGACAGCATGTGACTTGAACGTCACCAGACTTTGTTGCAATACTGATCGGAACCGAGGGATGAATCTTGTGGTATGACTGCTTTCTCTCCTCCTCTTGAACTTCCTGTGCGAAAATAGTTTTAAGTGTTTTGAATACACGTTAGAAAGTGAATCTTATTCATATAAAAAGTAATATCTAAATGAAATAAAAGTACACCTAAATTTGGAGAGACAAAATATGATTCAGAATTTCACCATGAAAATTAAAAGTTGGCGGATTTGTAATGGCGGCAAAACGATATGGCATCTTATAACAGGCGTGAGTAATAGATGAAGTGCCTGAATGCATATATACAGTGGTTTAAATGTTTAGAAAATAGGTAAACATAGCATGTTTTGAAAAACGGTTCAGAGGGACAAAGAGAAATAAGGTTCTATAATGAGTGGAAAGGAGCGAGGATAACTCCACCCCTCCTACACCCTTGCCTCAATCTATGATCTATTTCCTGCGTATTTCTTCTACAGTTGCATCTAATATTGTTGGTGCCCTCGCCATTAATACCAGTGCCCTCTCAATGCTTGACTCAATCTACAGCGCTATACCGTGTGAGTCAATAAAAAAGTTTACACTGAGAAATTTGCTTATTATTTTTTAAATCATTTATGAACAGTAAGTTATTATACATCTTATGAAAGAGTGTTTTATCCAAAATCATTTGGTATCATTTTCGTGTGGTATGTGTTCACGCTTGGATAAACAGGAGGCATTGTTTGCTAGAGTGCAAAAATCGACTTGCGCCAAAGTGATGCATACAGTATGTATTATGTTGGGATTAGCGGAGTGAGAGAATGAATTGAATGTATCTAATGCAATGCATTGCATATGCTTTTTGCAGAAGCAAAGTCACACACCGACACAAAAGCGCGCACAAATGTTCGTTGATATCTGATATTCGATATTTGATTAACTTTGTAAATGATATTATTTGTATCTGCAATGACCGAATTAATACCGAAATCCCAATTGTTTTGTTCCAACATCACATAAGCAACTTTGGCGCAAGTCGATTGTTGCACTCTCGCAAACAATGCCTCCTGTTCATCCACGCGTGAACACATACCACACAAAAATGATACTAAATGATTTGGGATAAAACACTTTTTCATAACATGTATACAAATTTACTGTTTATAGATGATTCTTAAAATCATTAGCAATATTCCGGTGTAAACTTTTTTTTTTACTCACGCTGTACTGTACAATGCTATGATTCTTTCATGCTGCCGGTGCGTTGTGCTTACCGCGTCCATCCCAGGAAGGTTCGCATGGATATGGAGATGAACTTCAATCTCTTTGCCTCTTTCTATCTTATCCGGGATGTATGGAGTGCACATAAGTTGGTGTCGGATCACCTGCTGTTCAAGAGGAATAAGAACCCACCACTCAGCACAGTGACCAATGTACAGCTCAAAATGTCTCTTGTACACTCTGCAGTATGGTGGTTCGTCTGGCGAGCTGGATGATGGCATTCTGGATGTTCTTGGTAGATCTATTGTAAGTGGGTAACAAAAACAAAATGCATTTGTTTTAATAAGTGTTATTTCGCAATTGAGCCGTCAGTCAGTAATGATGTCCTTGGGAAGAATAATTACTTCAAATTGTCTTGAGTTTAATAAGCCATCCTAACAAACACTAACTCTCCCCTTCCACCCGTTTTCCTTGATTGACAATTTCTACAGAAAAAATGGGAGTTGTAAACTGTTCCTCACAACGTCATGGCGCTGTGATGACGACGATATCTAAAACTGGAACTAATACGGAAATCATGATTTAAGGCTCAAGTTTTAGCGTGCATATGGTCTATTTTAATTCTATTACGAAGAATGGAAACGAAGAACATAACAGGGCATCGTATACTAAGAATATATATTTGTATTGTTTTATTTTGCTTTGTTATTTTTCCCGAATGTTAGGAAAGCAGTATGTGTTAAAAAGCAACAGGGAAACAATCATTCTACTTGGTATTTAATGGCTTACCAAAGAGCACTAGCAAATCAACTGGTTATCGAACCAGAGACCTTACGAGTTACAAGACCAATCTATACCACTTATCCCTATCGCAACTCACGGTGTTGTCCCCAAAGAGCTTTGCTTGGTTTGATGCAAAGAGATCTCAGGGCATCGATTTTCCTGTAACCCAGCATTAACAACGAGTCAGTTTCAGCATTTGACCAAATAGACTTACGGTTTACAGAATCCCATACATGGGAAACGATGTCTGGTTTCACTTGATCAGGGTTGATGGCCAAAGTAGAGTGTGGTATCCTGATCTTAACAGGTTGGTGGAAGATCATGTTTGGAGGGTCACATCTGATCCCGTAGCAGGCCACTGATTCATCATCTTGGATGTCAACACTTGGAAGGTCTCGTAAGAGGGTTAAGGTGATCTTGCATCGGTCACTCTGATGGACAGCCACCGGAGGTATAAACATTGATACGCCATGGTCTTCAAGTTCAATTTCCTGACTGGTATTGCTTTCGACTCCAACAGAGATGATCGCAGGTATAGTTGATGGTTTATCTGTTGTTTATTAAAACATAAGGAAATGCTACGATAATATGAACAGATATAAACAACAAAGTAAATGTGTATGAAGATCGGGATAGTCATTGGAATGAAAAACCAATAATATATATTAATATAGTTTTCATTTCGATCTTGTCCACAATAAGAATTGACCTTATTCACAATTCCAAGGGTTGTGTTGATTACCGAAACTCTAATATTCGATAAAAGTTTGTAATATTTCAATAAGGGCCTATGATAAATCAATAATGCATTATCCATATTTCTTCTTTATATATATGTATCTTTTTGTTTCCTTTGGGGACTCATTCAGCGTTTATCTCTCGTATTTGAACCACAGATGTAAACCTTAGACAAGGTGGGTCTACATACAGAAATACGGATGAAGTGTTCTCGTAATGGGTAAGTGCATGAGTCGTGTGTGCGCCAGTAAATTACCCAGACAATAACATATTGAATTCTTTCTTCTTTCAGATGGAAAACTTAAAATATCATGTTCTAATCATCGCTAGACTTTAATCCGTGAACTTAATGGATAAGAAAAAAATATCAGTTGCACTTATTGAGCTGTTATGCTGTAAAAAACTGTTTGGCCCGAATTCACAAAGGAGGTTTGTCGACAAACCTTGGTTTTCGTACGTCATATGACGCGTTTTTACGCGTTTTTTACAAACCTGGTTTGTAAAGAACAAAAGGAGGTTCGGCGAAACAAAAGGAGGTTTGTCGACAAACCTCCTTTGTGAATTCGGGCCTTTGTGTTTGAAGGATGTTCTTACCTCGATAAGACTTGATCTCCTCTAAAGAAGGTAGTCTGAAATTAATTACACGTAAAAAGTCGTTAAGTCATTTGGGCAGACATCTACCGTGGACAATTATTACTTCTAAAATGAGGGTCTAATCTTAAAATTAGGTATAAAAAGGAGAAAATAATACATACCTTAGAACCTGGTAGTGCAGTAGAATACAAACATATAAAAAACTACAGTTAGAATATATCTTCCAAACGACGTGGTAGAAAACGTTTATCAGAGTGGAATGAAGACAGAGATAGAGCAGTCGACCTTGTAGGCCTGAATTTAAAACCCTGAACAAATTAAGAGTCACAATAAATTGCCAAGTTGAATGTACATTCTAATTCTCCCACTTACACCTCTTCTCTAAAATAAACTATCAAAGTCTACAATATAGCCAACGGTATTGCTATTAAAAAAATGTCATTCCATTACCAAATCTCAAAAAAGTAGGATCTTTTATCAATCTTTTGCCTGAAAATTGACCGGGACATTGACATTCCTTATGAAATGACAGAATCACCTCGACAAAATCATCTGTTTGACCGCTTCATCCTTGGCATATTGGATTGGTAGATTGCCTCTCTCGTCCTTCACATCTAACTTGGCTCCGTTCTCTAGGAGATAAAACACCAAGGCCCTCTTAGGAGATAGTTCGCCCTTGTAATACTCATCAGAGATCTATAACATGAAACAAATATATATGTTTTTCTTAGTATAGTGTCGTCCATCAATAGTCAATGCGGATGAGCATCGCAAGCATGATTTTACGCTGTCTATTGGATTCCACAGAAAAGTAAATCCATACTTACGTTTTAAACTTCCCCATGCAGACAAACAAACGCCCACACACCAACGTACACATTTTCTTGGACCAATCACGGGTATCAGATTCTAGGATTCACTAAAAAAATTAGAGAAGCAGTATATGTCAGTCACACTGCCATAACGACTCCATGTAGACTCTAAAACTAACCAATATTTTGCCGTAATGTATTTTGTTCTTCAGACTCTCGTCAGTCTGGTAGCGGTCTCCTTGGTGTTACTCACCTTTCTTAGTGTGTCCGTTTCCTGCACAATTTTCTTGCTGTTATAGCAGAGTTTAATGGCTCTATGGAGACACGTCTGTCCGTCAGGTGACTGGATATTGAGATCAGCTCCCTCAGAAACTAACTTCTCAATAGTAGAGGTATGACCGCATTTGATGGCAAGATGAATATCCGTTAAATCATTCTGGTCGAGCTGGAAATAAGAAAATATGTAGTCTGAAAACTTGAGGATTCAAAAATATAAATTAAGTATTGAAAGGCAATAATACATATCAAATGATTCGAGTACTTGTAACTTTTCTATGACGTCTATGAGAAAGCAATGAGGTCTAACTGGAGTTATGCTTTGGTATAAATATTAGTGGTGATACAAAGGCAGTAAGTCAGCCTAGAGTCGGTCACGCCTAAACAAAATTACGATAGGTAGCCAATGCCTTATTTGCTCTAAATTGAATTTCAGTACTTGTTATTTTACATGCATTTATTAAAAACATCAAGGTAGATTAATTTGACATAAAGAGCTTTTTTAAATACTTACCTTGGAATTGGAACGGTCCATGAATACATCAGCAATGCTTCCGTACCCGAGGATTAAGGACAGGTGTAGAGGTGTCTGGTCGTGAATATCTCCCATGTCAAAACGTGCTCCTTCTGTCATAAGAACTTCAACAACATCAAGGTAACCATTCTGAACAGCATGGTGTAATGCAGTCCTACCATCATTATCTCCCCCATTCACCTCAGCTCCTTGACGGAAGAGATATTTGATGATATCAAGATGATCATTCTGAGCAGCATCGTGTAATGCAGCCCGTCCCTCATTATCTCTCTGATTAACCTCAGCTCTTTGACTGATCAGATATTTGGTGACATTAAGATGACCATTCTGAGCAGCATCGTGTAATGCAGCCCGTCCATTATTATCTCCCTGATTAACCTCAGCTCCTTGACTGATCAGATATTTGGTGACATCAAGATGACCATTCTGAGCAGCATCGTGTAATGCAGCCCGTCCCTCATTATCTCCCTGATTAACCTCAGCTCCGTGACTGATCAGATATTTGGTGACATCAAGATGACCATTCTGAGCAGCATCGTGTAAAGCAGCCCGTCCCTCATAGTCTCCCTGATTAACCTCAGCTCCTTGACTGATCAGATATTTGGTGACATCAAGATGATTATTGTGAACAGCAAGGTATAATGCAGCCCGTCTCTCATTATCTCCCTGATTAACCTCAGCTCCTTGACTGATCAGATATTTGGTGACGTCAAGATGACCATTGAAAGCAGCAGTGCGTAATGCAGTATAACCTTTATCATTTCCCGTATTTACCTTAGCTCCATGACTGATTAGATATTTTGTGACATCGAGATGATCATTCTGAGCAGCAACGTATAATGCAGCCCGTCCCTCATCATCTCTCTGATTAACCTCAGCTCCTTGACTGATCAGATATTTGGTGACATCAAGATGACCCTTGAAAGCAGCACTGCGTAATGCAGTATAACCTTCCTTATTTCCCCTGTTCACATCAGCTCCTTGAATGATCAGATATTTGGTGACATCAAGATGATCATTCTGAGCAGCAACGTATAATGCAACACATCCCTCATTATCTGCCTGATTAACCTCAGCTCCTTGACTGATCAGATATTTGGTGACATCAAGATGACCACTGAAAGCAGCAGTGCGTAATGCAGTATAACCTTTATTATTTCCCGTATTCAACTTAGCTCCTTGACTGATCAGATATTTGGTGACATCAAGATGATCATTCTGAGCAGCAACGTATAATGCAGCACAATCCTCATTATCTGCCTGATTAACCTCAGCTCCTTGACTGATCAGATATTTGGTGACATCAAGATGACCCTTGAAAGCAGCATTTCGTAATGCAGTATAACCTTTATTATCTCCCCTATTCACCTCAGATCCTTTACTAATCAGATATTTGGTGACATCAAGATGACCCTTGAAAGCAGTAATGCATAATGAAGTGTTACCCTCATTATCTGCCTGATTAACCTCAGCTCCTTGACTGATCAGATATTTGGTGACATCAAGATGATCATTCTGAGCAGCAAGGTATAATGCAGCCCGCCCCTTATTATCTCCCTGATTAACTTCAGCTCCTTGACTGATCAGATATTTGGTGACATCAAGATGGCCCTTGAAAGCAGCACTGCGTAATGCAGTATAACCTTTATTGTTTCCCCTATTCACCTTAGCTCCTTGACTGATCAGATATTTGGTGACATCAAGATGATCATTCTGGGCAGCAAGGTATAATGCAGCACATCCCTCATTATCTGCCTGATCAACCTCAGCTCCTTGACTGATCAGATATTTGGTGACATCAAGATGACCCTTGAAAGCAGCCGTTCGTAATGCAGTATAACCTTTATCATTTCCCGTATTCACCTCAGCTCCTTGACTGATCAGATATTTGGTGACATCAAGATGATTATTAAGAGCAGCAACGTATAATGCAGCACATTCCTCATTATCTCTCTGATTAACCTCAGCTCCTTGACTGATCAGATATTTGGTGACATCAAGATGGCCACTAAAAGCAGCATTGCGTAATGCAGTATAACCTTTAATGTTTCCCCTATTCACCTCAGCTCCTTGACTGATCAGATAATTGGTGACAACAAGATGACCCTTGAAAGCAGTAATGCATAATGCTGTGTAACCCTCATTATCTTTCTGATTAACCTCAGCTCCTTGACTGATCAGATATTTGGTGACATCAAGATGATCATTTTGAGCAGCCACGCATAATGCAGCACATCCCGCATTATCTGCCTGATTAACCTCAGCTCCTTGACTGATCAGATATTTGGTGACATCAAGATGATCATTTTGAGCAGCAACGCATAATGCAGCACACCCCTCATTATCTGCCCGATTAACCTCAGCACCTTGACTGATCAGATATTTGGTGACATCAAGATGACCACTGAAAGCAGCAGTGCGTAATGCAGTATAACCTTTATTATTTCCCCTGTTCACCTCAGCTCCTTGACTGATCAGATATTTGGTGACATCAAGATGATCATTCTGAGCAGCAATGTATAATGCAGTCCGTCCCTCATTATCTCCCTGATTAATCTCAGCTCCTTGACTGATCAGATATTTGGTGACATCAAGATGACCCTTGAAAACATTAATGCATAATGCAGTGTTGCCCTTATTATCTCTTTGATTAACCCCAGCTCCTTGACTGATCAGATATTTGGTGACATCAAGATGATCATTCTGAGCAGCAACGTATAATGCAGTCCGTCCCTCATTATCTCCCTGATCAACCTCAGCTCCTTGACTGATCAGATATTTGGTGACATCAAGATGACCACTGAAAGCAGCACTGTGTAATGCAGTATAACCTTTATTGTTTTCCGTATTCACCTCGGCTCCTTGACTGATCAGATATTTGGTGACATCAAGGTGATCATTTTGAGCAGCAACGTATAATGCAGCACATTCCTCATTATCTGCCTGATTAACCACAGCTCCTTGACAGATCAGATTTTTGGTGACATCAAGATGACCATTGAGAGCAGCATTGTGTAATGCAGTATAACCTTTATTATTTCCCCTATTCACCTCAGCTCCTTGACTGATCAGATATTTGGTGACATCAAGATGACCCTTGAAAGCAGCAATGCATAATGCAGTGTAACCCTCATTATCTGCCTGATTAACCTCAGCTCCTTGACTGATCAGATATTTGGTGACATCAAGATGATCATTCTGAGCAGCAACGTATAATGCAGCCCGTCCCTCATTATCTCCCTGATGAACCTCAGCTCCTTGACTGATCAGATATTCGTTGACATCAAGATGACCCTCGAAAGCAGCATTTTGTAATGCAGTATAACCTTTATTATTTCCCCTTTTTACCTCAGCTCCTTGACTGATCAGATATTTGGTGACATCAAGATGATCATTCTGAGCAGCAACGTATAATGCAGCACATCCCTCATTATCTCCCTGATTAACCTCAGCTCCTTGACTGATCAGATATTTGGTGACATCAAGATGACCCTTCTGAGCAGAAGTGCGTAATGCAGTATAACCGTCATTATTTCCCCTATTCACCTCAGCTCCTTGACTGATCAGATATTTGGTGACCTCAAGATGATCATTATGAGCAGCAAGGTATAAGGCATTATATCCCTCATTATCTGCCTGATTAACCTCAGCTCCTTGACTGATCAGATATTTGGTGACCTCATGATGACCATTAAGAGCAGCAACGTGTAATGCAGCACATCCGTCATTATCTGCCTGATTAACCTCAGCTCCTTGACTGATCAGATATTTGGTGACCTCAAGATGATCATTATGAGCAGCAAGGTATAATGCAGCGCATCCGTCATTTTCTCTCTGATTAACCTCAGCTCCTTGACTGATCAGATATTTGGTGACATCAAGATGACCCTTCTGAGCAGCAGTGCGTAATGCAGTATAACCGTCATTATTTCTCCTATTCACCTCAGCTCCTTGACTGATCAGATATTTGGTGACCTCAAGATGATCATTCTGAGCAGCAAGGTATAAGGCAGCATAGCCCTCATTATCTGCCTGATTAACCTCAGCTCCTTGACTGATCAGATATTTGGTGACCTCAAGATGACCATTAAGAGCAGCAACGTATAATGCAGCACATCCGTCATTATTTCTCTGATTAGCCTCAGCTCCTTGACTGATCAGATATTTGGTGACCTCAAGATGATCCATATGAGCAGCAAGGTATAATGCAGCACATCCCTCATTATCTCCCTGATTAACCTCAGCTCCTTGACTGATCAGATATTTGGTGACATCAAGATGACCCTTGAAAGCAGCAGTGCGTAATGCAGTATAACCATTAGCATTTTTCGTATTCACCTCAGCTCCTTGACTGATCAGATATTTGGTGACCTCAAGATGATCATTATGAGCAGCAAGGTATAAGGCAGTATATCCCTCATTATCTGCCTGATTAACCTCAGCTCCTTGACTGATCAGATATTTGGTGACCTCAAGGTGATCATTCTGAGCAGCAACGTATAATGCAGTCCGTCCTTCATTATCTGCCTGATTAACCTCAGCTCCTTGACTGATCAGATATTTGGTGACATCAAGATGACCACTGAAAGCAGCATTGCGTAATGCAGTATAACCTTTATTATTTCCCCTGTTCACCTTAGCTCCTTGACTGATCAGATATTTGGTGACATCAAGATGACCATTCTGAGCAGCACCTTGTAATGCAGTCCAACCCTCATTATTGCCCTGGTTTACTTTTGCCCCCTGACTGATAAAGTATCGCACTACATCAAGATGACCATTCCATACAGCACTGTATAATGCAGAGTATCCTTTCTTGTCTTCTTTGTCAATATTAGCTCCATGACTGAGTATTACTTTCGTTGATTTAAGAAGTCCGAGTGATGCAGCGAGATGTAAGGGTGTTTGTCCATCTGGAGTCGCCTTCTCCACATCAGCACCTTTCTTTATGAGGTACTCAGCGACGGTTCTATTGTCTTTCTTCACCGCATTGTGTAAACTTGTGTTTCCATCTTTGTCTGTCTGGTTTATGTTAGAACCCTGTTTTAGGAGTTTTTTTACGTATTTGATATTACCCCTCGATGCGGCATCATGAAGCTTTTGGTTTATGTCATCCATATTTGTTATTGCCTCGCGGTTTCACCAGATCAGAAAGTTGGTTGAAGAGAATCAAGTCCTAGATTAATTCGCTGTGATCATCTGTTAAACTCTAATTACTTAACATCGCTGTGTAACCCGAGAATGCCTAGAGTAACATTATATTCGTTTGACACCGATGCTCAATCTACTTGCTATGTTTCACAAGTAAGCTTTTATTATCAAAACTGCTAAGCAAATAAAAAGTTAATAATAAACACGATAAAGTTACTGATAATGAATGTAGAGTTCGCATATATGCGATAAAAGAATTAAACTTTGAGTCGTCACTCTTTGCAGTATTATCAATATTATCCAAGATACTACCTAACCCGGGAACCTACATTTGAAACATGCACTATAAAAGTAATTTTGTTTCATATCTCACTTATCGCTTTTAGGGGCTAATTAGTTAATGCATTTCTGATATTGTTTTGTTGTCTATTCAATATTCATGTATCAATTACATAACTTTCACATTCAGTGTAAGCAGGGAAGTGGTATTGCGAATGAAGCAAATGAAATGCATTGGCCCGAATTCACAAAGGAGGTTTGTCGACAAACCTCCTTTTGTTTCGACAAACCTCCTTTTGTTATTTACAAACCAGGTTTGTAAAAAACGCGTCAAAACGCGTCATATGACGTACATAAACCTCGGTTTGTCGACAAACCTCCTTTGTAAATTCGGGCCATTGTGTTTTAAAAGATCAAATGTATTTATCATACCGGTGTGGCCTTACTTCGTGTTTCAATAAATTCCTCTTCATTTGCCTTCTCACACAGTCCCGACATGATTTGCTCATTTAGGCCTTGTTTCTAATAGGAATGATGGCCCCTGTCCACATACACTCCCCTCCCCCATTAGAACCGCTACTGATTATGTCGAGAGTGGTGCTCGTTGAACTTTCGTAAATTATACCCTATTTACAGGCTGACTGATTACACATATGTACGTACTTTTATCGATATCTTCAATAAGATACGACGATATGACATTTTATCAGCATGTTAAACAATCTAAGTAGTTAGGATTTGCTATTAAAGATAACGACCAGTTCAGGTCCTGCGATTGCATTGTGAAAGAAACATTGTGGAATCGATCAGAAAAGGTTGATCATCTAGCATATAAGTATTGGTGTGTACTGCAAGTTTCTGGAATCATCAAAATGATAAGAAATTTGGCCCAGTCTTGGTAAAGTTATAAGCACTGTACACAGAAAGATGTATATGGGACTACGCGACACGTGCGCGATATCTGTCAGGTCCAAATAGATATAATAATTTACCAAATATATCAATTGGTAGGCGGTTTCTCGGCAAAATTTGTATCATCACGTATTAGTCAAAACATATTCTTTCACATGATTGGTAATAAGAGCTTCCATTTCATTTTTTTTGAGAGGGGGGCGTTTCCAAAACTGATTACATTTAAATCAGTGCTCTATATTGACCACTTATATTTATGTTATTTATTAAGTATTATTGATTGTTATTTTATCCCCCCAAAAACAAAAAAAACTTGTACTTTATTTTGGTATGTATAGGCTATGTAACATGAGAAATATAAAAATAAATGAAATGAAAAAAACATACCTTGTATACCAAGGGCCGTACTTTAAATACAATTTATGTTAGCTTCATTGCTCGTCTTTCTTCAAGAAAAATTTTGTCTTTTTTGCTCGTCACAGTTTCGTTACTTCATCCTCAGAACCCATTTTCGACGGCTTGGTGAGTTTGAGATTTTATCAATTTTGTATAGGTGCAAGATGCTGCTATCATATAGCTGAAAACATCAAGTATGATATAAAAACGTGAACATTGTGGGGGAAATGTGACGAAGCAAAAATGAGCTCGAACAACATGAAGTTGAAAAGCAAAGTTCATATTTGATGAATGATAAGAAGTCACTCAACGAGCTATGGAGAGAAAGATGTCGCATTTATCTCTGCGAGACAAAATTAATCACAAAGTCATACGCCAGAAAACAAAGGTTAACGACATCAAGGAGAAAGTCAGAGAATCAAAGGGGAGATGGGCTGGGCATGTAGCAAGACTTCAGGACAATAGATGGACAAATCATTTAACAGGATGGCAACCAAGGATGGGAAAGAGAAGAAGAGGAAGGCAGAAGAGAAGATGGAGAGATGACCAGCTAACATCATACATGGGAACGGCCGCTTGGACTAGGACAGCTAGAGACAGAAGAGAATGGAAATGTTATGAGGAGGGCTTTTTCCAACGTCTGGATGAACTATAGCCTGGAAGATAGATAGATAGAAGAAGTCACTTGAACAGAGGACATATATTGCCTTATTTATCGACACAACATTCTGTTTTTATACAACAATTGCAATTTATGTGCATGAAGAAGATATTGTGACCTAAATGCTATAAAGAATTCAATAGCTTTTAACAAGTTCATCTATATATACAATCTTAGATAAAGTATTTCATTTTATATTGAGTGTGCTTACAAGCTTACATTTTTTCAACAAAATAAACACAGGCAGGATGACATGCGCCTTGACAGACCGCCAAATAAAAAATGCGAACAAATCGACTTCTATTGAAGATAAGTTATGTAAACTGAAATACAACATAAAATCCAATTTAGCAGGCTTGATTATTATGTCTTGAGAGAAAAGTATATCGAAAAAGATTCTGGCGAAGAATTGTGTCAAGATATCTAGACTATACGCATGTTACATAATTAAAGAGATTTCAAAATCGAATTTTGTTTCTACCAATTATTAGATGATATTATGTATACCAACCATGTTTAATTATTAAAGGGGATGTTTTTTCCATGTTGAAATACTTTATATGAAATAAAATTATCAGTTTAGTAATGTACGAAGTTCATAAGTCCACGCCCTCACCATAATTTTATTTTGATCATATTAATGTAGAATCTGAACGGTTATATTTTATTTCGCGATCACAATCTCTTCCATCCCCTACCTGCATTATGCAAGCCGAAGATGGCGTGATCCACGAATCACGTCTAGTGTCCCTTTATCACGTCTAGGGACACTAATCACGCCCACACGCCCAGTATAATTTTTTCTCCGGCGAGTGTAGAAATTCGAAGATCGCGCCATCTTCGGCTTGCGGCAAACAGGAGGAGATCGCGGAGATTAAAATAAACTTGAGTTCTGGTAAAAAAAAGAAAATGAATTATCATAGAATCTAACGAAACTTACACTGAATGTTCAAGATTACAAATAAATGTCAAGTCCCAAACAATTTTGGAAGAAAATTTATACTGGCTGAGTAATGAGCATAGAAAGATAGGAAATCAGGGTAGTACTAGCCCCGACACCATGTGTGTTGTCCCATATACATCTTTTTGTGTAAGTGATTGTTACTTTACCAAGACTCTGCCAAATTTATGATGATTTTGATGACTCCAGAACCTTGCATTACACACCATTACTTAATTATAGTAATAATAATAATAATAATAATGTAACTTATATCACGCCAAATCCACTCTGTGGAGTGCTCAAGGCGCGTGTAAACAGGAAAAACGATCAAGACTTGAAAAGGAATGTTTTGAGATGAGTTTTGAAAGAATCAGAAGATAAACATTTTTTGATGTCTTCAGGAAGGCCATTCCATAATTTAGGACTAGAGTGTGCAAATGATCTTTCCCCCACGTTTTGGTAATTTTGGGGGTCACAAGAAAATTGGAAGTGGATGAGCGTAGAGGTCTTGCAGGAGTGTAGTTTTGGATTAGAGAGATAAGGTATTGAGGAGCAGAGCCGTGAGCGCAATGAAAGGTAAGCAACAAAATTTTGAAAACAATGCGATCTTTTACTGGGAGCCAGTGTAGCAACTGCTAAACTGGGGAAATGTGGGTACGCTTGGTGGTCAGAGAAACAATACGAGCTGCAGCGTTTTGAAGCTTCTGGAGTTTGGACAGAAGATTCTGGGGTAGATTGATTAGGAGGGCATTGCCAAAATCAAGACGGGAGGAAATCAGAGCATGTACTAATTTTTCGGTTGCAGACTTGGACAAATATTTACGAATAAAACCGATATTACGCAATTGCTACCTTACTGATCTGCAAATATTAGAAACTTGGTCAGACATTGTCATATGTGAGTCAAACATAACACCGAGATTGCGACACATGCTATATGATCAACTTTTCTAATCCATTCCACACCTTTTCTTTCACAATGCAATCGCATTACCAGAACTCAAGTTTATCTTTAAATCGGCCAGATTCCGGACTAATTAATATGACTTAAAACTATAAGAATGAGGCGGCTGATCTGTGTTCGCCTAATGTTGGGTGCTAAACTCAGATAAACTCTGTCTCTCTGTCCCGGTTTGTGTTGTCTTTCAAAGAGAGTTGAATGTACAAATAAAAACAGTTAAAATGCAATATTAATGTTATGTCAATAAATATAGAATGATACACTGTATGCCCATTTGTATTATATAGGGCAGCTATTGTATGTATCAATATACTCTACTGCTCTTACTATCTAATTACTTCAACTAAATTTCTCCATTTTTTCATGCTTTATCTCGTCTGTCTTCTTAATTTCCCTGTCTTTTTTTGCCATTTCCTTGTAGATTTTGTGTGCACCGTTATTCCTATCCTTTGTATGTTACTGTGCATATAGCTGTATTTTGTCTAATCAATTTCATGTATTGTATGTTAATGCAATTTTCAATCTTTTTTAAATTAAATTTGTTAGCGCATATGGCTGTTATTTTTAATGTATGATTTTTAATCAATAAACCAATTCAATTAAATCCAATACAATTACCCCCCGACTGTAATCAAGCCGCCACGAGAGGGTGCTAAAGCATTCAATAAATTCTTCCTACCAGGTATTTACTTCACCTGGACATAAGTGCCCGCGGCGGGACTCGAACCGCGAACAATTTGATCCACAGTTCGGTGAATAAACTATCATAACCAGATGAATGGATACCAAGATCACTGTACATGTGTAATATCAGAGAATGAAGTTTGCTAAACATAAATGATGCATGGATGCAAGAGTTTTATGTGAAATAATAATGAGGATTAAACAGAGTTTCTTTGAGAGAAAAAGGGTGAAAGAGTAGCTCCCTCTGCCAAAAGAGGGGTATGTATAGTTTTTATTATTTTGGGATGCGTAACAAATCATGCAAGTAATACAACTATATGTGCAATATAGCTCTAGTGGTTATTTTTATAAAAAAAAGATAACAAGGTTGATTTGCGATACTAAGTCCAAACCAATAAACTAATTAAGTCCTTCACCTTTAATCTGTGATCTCTACCAACGTTCAAAAGAGCAAAGCAAACTCATTAGCATGACTTGAGTTGCCAGGTCATCAATATGTGCCTACTTCAGAGCTAAGGTCAGATCGTTATTCTATCAAATACCTTATCCACACTCTTTCTAGCAACAATCAATTGTGGCTCTTTTAATAGTTTTGGGATTTTAAGGTTCAACTTGGCTGTGACTTTGGACCTATTTTAGCTTTTTGTCTCAAGAGTGAAATCGCCGTCTACAGAATAACATGCCCTGTGATATACACATCAAATCCTATTTCATCTGATGTTGAGAAAGTGTGCGTTGTTGTTGTTTGCTTTGCATGGACTTCTTTTCCAATATGGATGAGATGAGGCCTGTATCTGGACGAATGGGTATCAGCTGACGAAGTTGAAATACATGGTTGGTTCTTCTTCATGAATGCGGGGTGGTGAGTAAGTCCATAGACGAGTATTTAGTCTTTAACTACGATGTAGATCGGCCCTCTTAATTTTCATATTGTTGTGGTACTGGTCCTTTGAATATCGGTACATAATTTGTATACACTGATTTCACTAAACATGACGCAATGAATATGAAGAAAATATGACGTCAAGTTATTAATGAAAATGACGTCATGTTTTCCTCGATGAATTCCTGCGCTTTGATGTGGAAAATGGAAAGCTAAGTGCATAACATGTGTATTTGCTTTTTTAAATCAAAGAAAAAAGTTGACTACAGGTGAAAATAATGTGTGATCTCTCTCATTATTTTATTCCTGGGTGAAGGAATATCCAAGTGAGAACAATGTCCTCTGAAAAAAGAGAGCTATTTGCTCTTTAAGTGCTTGACAGGCTATCATATTTCAAACATACGACTAGAATAATGTATAAACTTTGGACCAAGTTTGTCGGCGCATGTGTATCACGTCCCTTTCACTCATATATTTGATCAATGCTTTTTACTAATGGTGATATTTATACAATATTGGATGGCTTTGAGTGTGGTACAAGAATATATTTCTCGAGCTTTGACAATATCGGACGAGTCAAAGACGAGTCTAATATTATCTTAGCGAGAGCAATATATACTTGTATCACACGAAAACAAAGACATACAATATTTATTTTTTAATTTTTTTTCCCCTTCCACAGGGTTCTTTATTTTCAAAACAAATTCCATCATATGCAGTATATCCATATATTATATACAAATAATTAAAGAAATAATTTCCATACATAATGGCTAACACAGATGATAATCATCACGGCCGAAAACTTTGTGGCAGATAACAACAAACATTTATGACAAAATTAGTATTTTAAATATGTATACAAAATACCAAACATAAATTACATGATCATGTTTGTGTAAGCACATTTCCAGCACTCTAAAAATATTTTCCATAGTGAAGCATTTCTTTTTCAATTTATTCTCTCTGAGATTTGTTTGGTATATATATTTTTCCATTTCATAAAAACGTTTTACAGCTGATAAAATTATATCAAATAAAGGTAGTTGATTTCGTAATTTGGCTGAAAATATTTCTTGTCTTACAACCATCAGAATACAGTTGAGTGCATTATTATTGCTACCGCAAAATCCAAACAATTTATTTTGATTTGTAAGTTTGATCCTTTCCCCCGTATTACGAAATATCCAGAACTCAGACTTCGACCATACAGAATAGAATAGTTACAAAAGCAAAACACATAGTTTCATTATTGCTACTACAAAAAGTACAATTCTTGTCAGCCACTGCACCAAATCTTAACAAACTATCCTTCATATATAATATTCGGTTTAAAATCTTGATTTGAAACCACCTCATGTTGACATCTATTGTTGACTGGAATGGAAGTAGACAGTACGAATCCCAAAGTACATCTTGAAAATCTAAACAACTTTTCCACTTTGTAAGAGCTTTACATTCTTTACTTTGTTTTGTGTTTTCACCTCAAGGTGCACGGCTTCGGGAATGATAGGTTCTAAGGCCTTACTAGGAGCTGCATGTGTACTAATTCTAAAACCTGACCGAATTGCATTACAGAGACCATAGTCCTGGAGGAAGTTTGTGTGTATGTCAAATCTCCGCTGAAACTCAAAAAATGAAGAAAAAAAGAACCATCTTTTTTTAGGGCGTCATTCACAAAACGTATTCCTCGTAAATTCCAAGCCCCAAAACATACCACTTTGTCATTCATTTTAATGTGGGGGTTATTCCAGAGAGGTTGACTTGCAATGTCGTCAATAAGAAGTTCGACCAAGTCTGACCAAGCGAAAAGTACCTCTTTCCAAAATGGATTTGGGGTCAAGACAGTATGCTAATTTTCTAAAATAATGTGAGCCCATATACAGGTGAAAAAATAGGTTTGGGTCAAGAATGAATTGAACATGTGAAAAGTGGAACTTTCTATCTGAGAATAAGTTACAAATCTTCTAATCCATGATATCTTCAGGGATTTAGCAATGTAAATATCAATCATCTTGACCCCACCTTTATTATATAGTTGACATTTGTTCTCTACTGATTTTATCAGTTTGTTACCCCATATAAATGCATAAAAAGAACGATTTATGTCTTTCATAATTTGCGGATTCGGTTCTGGGCACCAACAAAGATTTGACTACAGTTATTTTTCCGAGGATAGTTAAGGTTCGTTTAGACCATGAAATAATTTGGCGTTTTATATCTTTTTAAAAAAAATTTCAGTATAATTATGATTTACCATCTCTACTAAGTTAACCGAAAAATCTATTCCTAAGTATCTCGAATAACCTTCTGATACCCAATTTAATTTGATCTCTGGCATTAGCTGTTATTTGCTCTCTCTATTTTTCCCAATCCATATCACATGAGTTTTTGTAATATTGATCTTTAGGTTTGACATTTCTTCAAAATCACCCAATATCTTCAGTGCACTCTGTGAATCTTCTTTTGTACCGTTAAGTGTCAAAATGATGTCATCTGCGTATTGTAGTAAGTAGCTTACAATATCATTATTATCATCTACATGTATATTAGTCTGATTAGCGAAATAACAAAAATCGACTTACCTCGGTAAATATGGCTTTATTTTCGTGTGATATCGCCATGATATCGATATCGATAGTTGAGGTTCCCGGATGACTGAGCAATACGAAAACAATATTGGTCAGCCATCCGGGTACTGCGCTAAAGATATTAAATACAATGATTTATTGTACCACTTGGAAGCCTTATATAGATAATAATCGTCAATATTTAGTCAAATGTATAACATTTTCAAGATTTCGAAACCGTCATAATTCACAGCTCAAGTATTCCTATCAACTAGCACCAAGAAAGGGAAACGCATGCACTTTGCAGCACAAATGCAGGTTGTTTTCATTCTAAGGTAAAACAAAAAGGGCACGAATAGACTTATTAATTATTCTTCCCCAATGCAAACCTCTACAACTCCAAACTGCGTTTTCCCACAAAGTAATTGCATAACCACTACACGACAGCAAGGTATTTGATCTCTAATTTAGTCACAGCCATTATATAAATGTTTGCGGGTTGCTAGCATTAATCAAGATAGAGGCAGGCGATGTGTTTGGTTGTCATGGGGACGGTTAATGGCAATGATGAGTGGTTTACTTGACGTGCTCTAGTTCAGTACCTGTTAGTTATCAGATGATAGGTGCAATTGAAACGAATAATTTGTCTCGCTCCCAGTTATAAATCCACACAGGCTGACAGTTTAGTTAACTCTCATCTTCATATTTACTGCCTAAATAGATTGTAATTAAAGATAAAGTTGAATTCTGGTCATGCGATTGCATTGTGAAAGAAACGGTGTGGAATCGATCAGAAAAAAGTTGATCATGTAGCATGTAAGTATTGGTGTGTACTGCAAGGTTCTGGAGTCATCAAAATCATAACAAATGTGGCTCAATCTTGGTTAAATAACAAGCACTGTACACAAAATGATGTATATTGGACTGCACAAAATGGAGTCGGGCCTAATTACCTTGATTTCCTCATCTTTCTATGCTCATAACTCAGCCCAGTATACATTTTCTACCAAAATTATTTGGCAAATGATATTTATTTGTAATCCTGAATATTCAGTGTAAGTTACGTTTGATTCTGTGAGAATTTTTTATATATTTATTCTTTAAGAACTCAAGTTTATATTTAAATATATAGAGTCGGGTAAATTGTAGCAGAACTGTGTCCTATAAAAGAGCGTAGCCTCGAAGAGATCGACTCACCGCTAAAGGTAAACACAAAACATACATGTACATGTCCTTCTTGCTGTGATCTGACGTGGTACTGCTGTAGGTCTAGTGCTCGAGAATCCTTAGATTTAGCCGGTGTCTCGAATAAATGAATTGTGTATTTGTCATACATTTATATCTCTCACCGCTGAACAGAAAGGTTCACTGTATTTTGTTTCACGAACAGTAATCATGGTGAAGACGTAATCACCATCCTTTTGTGACGTCACGAGATGCGATCATATCCAGTGAGCGGCCGGAAACAGTTAATGAAGACCGTACGCAGCTTGGATGCTCGCAAAAGAAGCCCTTTCTAGATGTTCTTTATCGTTTTTTGTTTTTTTTTATGGGGGGGGGGGGGGGAGGACACATTTGGGACAATTATGCACAACACCATTGCAACTTCTTTACTTTAAAAAAAAATCATCCTTTATTCATATAGGCCTACATGTACATACTGTAAAGCAATTTCAACAGCGTTTTGAAATGTTCGAACATTACAAAGACATATTACGTAATCCTAACATGATTTATTTTATAAGGCATACAAGATGTTTTGAATTACCCTTGAGTTCATTTTTCGAAATCAGTTGCAATTGGTGTTACACATGAAAGGCATAGCCCGACCCCTATCCATATTTGGCAGTGCCCACTTCATGCAAAATATTGCTAATGCTACTATTACTACTATACTACTGCTATCACCACTACTACTACTACTACTACTACTACTACTACTACTACTACTACTACTACTACTACTACTACTATTCCTACTACTACTACTACTACTACTACTACTACTACTACTACTACTGCTACTACTACTACTATACTACTGCTATCCCCACTACTACTATACTACTGCTATCCCCACTACTACTACTACTACTACTACTGCTATTACTACTACTACTACTACTACTACTACTACTACTACTACTGCTACTACTACTACTACTATACTAATGCTACCACTACTACTACTACTACTACTACTACTACTACTACTATACTACTGCTATCACTACTACTACTACTACTACTACTACTACTTCTACTACTACTACTACTACTACTACTACTATACTAATGCTACCACTACTACTACTACTACTACTACTACTACTACTACTAGTACTACTACTACTACTACTACTATACTACTGCTATCACTACTACTACTACTACTACTACTACTACTACTATACCAATTCAACTACTATACCAGTTCTACTACTTCTTCTTCTACTCGACTACTGCTGCTACTACTGCTACTTCTACTACTACTAGTACTACTACTATTACTACTACTTCTACTACTACTACTACTACTACTTCTACTACTACTACTACTACTACTACTACTTCTACTTCTCCAGTGCGTCCCAGAAAAAACGAAACCGAGAATTATTGATATTTTATCATAATTTAATCACAATTATAATGAATAAATAACACATATTTGGAAAGCTTTGGTCTTCCTCTTATTTTGATGCAACTCATTATGATGCGTATTTTACGCATGAGTGATTAAAAACAATTTCAAGAGAGGGTACCAAACAAATCATTTTGCGGGCGGTATCTGAATTTCAAAGAGAAAACCACATTTCTAGAAAGTTCATTTTCTACCCTTTCATATGACACATCAATCACTAAAAATGAGCCAGGAATAACAAAGTTCGGTTTGTTTAAAGTAATGCTTAACTCCGTAAATAAATCTTTAAAATACTCCGAAATACAATGAAGAATCCACACACAAAAATATTTGAAACGAATGAGTGTGATTAATGGCATTAGAGTTTAATTGAATGCGTCAAAGCAGAACTAATTAAAATGTATTCGCCCACAAAGTTACGCTTTTTCAACAACCGGACTTACGTCATCAGTAAGACAAGATAATTGTGTACAGATTACTCTGGATGGTGGGGTGTTGATTGTATATCAGGCAAACCTTCACAGAAAGCAGGATGTAGTCTGGTCTTTCCGCCACCACGTGAATTTACATCATGAAGAACACTTGATAAAAATGTGCCCAGCACGATGGATGCGTCCGCCCGACTTTAGGCGTTTTTTTACCGAATTGGTCCATATTTTCCAATAAGTTGATTTGGTAAAAAAAACGATTAGTTAAAAGAGGCAAGTTGGGTAAAATAAAAATGCCCAACGATTGGTGGCGACATTAAAGAGTGTATATTAGTCCTCATGGTGTATTACTTTCGATTAGATACGCGATATCGAAAATTCAAATTGGAATACGTCAATATTATCAAAGATTGAACGTGCTTTCACTGCAAAAATGGTCGCGATGTATAAACTAATGGGTATTTTAATAAGAAAAACAAATCTATATGTATACATGTTGGTTATGTATACATGTATCAATATTGTCGGCAATCATTGGGCATTTTAGTTTTCAGCTTTTTTCTTGCTATTTAATTTACGTGTGGCTGGCTTCTTTAAACTATACCACATCATGTGTTTAACTAGGAGGTGGAGAAAGAAAGAGGACAAAGAAAGAAGGAGAAGATGAACAAACAAAACATCTTTAAATAACTCTTCTCTGGGAGAGCACAATGGGTTTAACGTTTTGAGAAGGCGATCCATTTCGAGAATTCGGATTATTTTCTCAATTATGATATGATGGACGACCTGGAGTACCAACCGCAGTGTCCAATTTCGTCTATGAAAGGCGTTGAAGGATTTTCAAATCAGAGAAAATGAGAAAAAGATATATATAGAGAGAGAGAGAGAGAGAGGTGGAGTGGGGTGGAGGGGGGAGCGGGGAGAAGTGGTCTAAAGGGGGGGCAAGGCAGTAGGAAGAACATGTTAGAGATTAAAAATTGAGTACGAAAAGTTTACAGTAATACAACAGATAAAAGATATGAGAGCTTGAAAGCGAAAAAACATCCCCTCCGCCTCTTTCTCTCTCTCTCTCTCTCTCTCTCTCTCCTCTCTCTCTCTCTTATCTCTTTCTCTCTCTCTCTTTCTCTCTCTCTCTCTCTCTATCTATCTCTCCTCTCTCTCTTCTCTCTCATCTCATCTCTTCTCTTTCTCTCTCTCTCTCTCTCTCTCTTTCTCTCTCTTTTTTCTCTCTCTCTTCTCTCTCTCTCTCTTTCTCTCTCTTTCTCTCTCTCTCTCTTCTCTCTCTCTCTCTCTCTCTCTCTCTCTCTCTCTCTCTCTCTTTCTCTCTCTCTCTCTCTCCTCTCTCTTCTCTCTTCTCCTCTCTCTTTCTCTCTCTCTCTCTTCTCTCTCTCTCTTCTCTCTCTCTCTCTCTCTCTATCTATCTATCTCTCTCTCTTCTGTCTCTCTCACCCTTCATCCTCTTCCTGCCCCCTCTTCGGTCCTCTCTCCCTATCATTACTATCCTCTTTCCCCATTTTCTCAAAACCATCCTCTTTCCTTCGTCAACAGTTCCACGATAAAATAAGGGGCAGATGCATGTGTGCTTTCAACTTTATCAAGAGAGTGTAAATCACATTCAGACGCAACTCTCAAATGAATTTAAATATTTGACGTACAATAATTTTGTTACCCATATCTGAGTAGTGAATCAACTTTACAACATGAAATTTGCATCGATTCGTATTTTTAGCAATTATATGCTGCAATCCTTTCCTGTAATGCATTCCTGGGTATAACTAAAAGCGATATACTGTTACCGAGCACGTATGCAAGGATTCGAACTACATCCATATCCCCATGGCAACGAAATTGGTTAAATGAGATCAAGGATGCGAGTCGTGCACGGATCAGATAGGAGCGTGTCTTCTTTTACCTGTCCTCCGAGAGAAAGAGATTAGTCTGAAAAGCAGACCGACATTTATTTTCGTGGGCTGTCTGCAAGAAGATCGTTATCTCTCCCCCCCCCCCCCCCAACAAAGCCAAACAAAATAATACCGACAAATTTAACACAATACATTCAGCCCTTTTGCAGGCAGCCTAAGATTTATCATTATTTATCTGTTGTTGGAAGGTGCAGCGTGCCTCCCCATAGTTAATACTTTGAATCAGTTCCATTTAAATTGGAAGAAAAAAAGGGAGAGAGAAACAAATACTGAAATAATAAATGGCCACATAAAATTGTTTCTAGTAACCCGTCTCTCCCCCGTCTATTTTTTGTTACCAACTTTTTATTTCGTTATCTGATATATTTAACTGACACAAAATAAAGAAAGTACCTTAGGTAATTCAGTGAGTAAAAGAAAAAATATAATAACAGAATTTCAACTTGTGTTGCGCCTATAATGTATGGGGAAAATGATTTTTTTTATGTGCTGGAAATTAGGATTTTCTATTGCGAATTCTACACCAGGTAAATGGATTCTCTCTTCTTCACTTTCAAAAAGAAAAAAAATCACAACGAGATACTAGGAATGAATTTTAATTTGCCTTTCATTTATTTGCCATGTCATCTATCGTAATATATATATTATATCGAACCTTCTTCTATTATAGAGTATAATGACTAAATTGACCATCATGACCATGAGCAATAAAACAAAGACCGGAAATATATAACGGACTGTCTGTGGGCTCTGGCCTAAAAGAACAGCAAATCGGTAAGCTGGCGATTTTTTGTTTATTTTACTGGTGAGTCAAATAAAAGAGATGTTTATAGGGTAGCAGCAGGCTTAGATGAAATGTTCAATATCCTATTTTAAGATTCAAAGTGTTTTTAAGTCTGATCCTTCTAGCCTATAGGTTAAAATTACCAATGACAGGGTGCGCATTTTGATTGCAGATAGCCAGGCAATTATTTTTGCATTCGATCTATAAACTAATTCACCGTAGAGTTTTAATGGAAGGCACTCGTTTTTCCGTTGAATTTTCATAATTCCCAAAATACTTAATTCCCAATATTAATAATTCCTTAAGTCTTATACGAATATCCCATGCCAAAAGGGTTCAGTTCCGAAAATGAAGTAGGAGTTTTATTATGACGGTTCGTAATTACAAACAAAAACGACACAGGGTTCTATCTGTGTCATTTTCGGAATTATAAACCCCATATAATTTTGGAATTGTGAACCCTATTTCATTTTCGGAAAATACGAACCTTGATAATTATGAACCTTCGAAAAAACGACATTTCGGAATTACGAACATTAGGAAATACGAACCTTTGGATTTATGAACCTTCGTTGTAACCGTTTCAATGGATCAAATATAACGGAACGATGCATAACCATTTTCATGATAGTACAGTAAATCATCATAATAGCAGAAGCGTAACCATAGTAACAACAAACGCGTGAGCTAGTGCACTTCCTCTTCCCATGTGTCGCCATCATAAACAATTTATTTTTCTCAGGTGACTTCCGATGAGCTTTTCTCTATGATAGTACTTTTGAAGTAGGGCATACATCACATAATCTTTAAGTGATGTAATATTCCATTTTATGTACCCTATACACAATTTACTAACATCACAACATCTAAAATTCATTACTCTTTCAGCCTTTACCCCCCCCCCT